>NC_141539.1:85957812-86279375 GCF_021556685.1 Rattus norvegicus | reverse complement strand
CAAAACATACTTAATATGATAAAATACTTTAGCCAAGCTTAAAAATTATCTGGTTGAAAAACAGTGCTCAGAAAGCATGTTACTTGGCCAACGGTTCATCATAGTTCAATGTTTTTTAGGACTGGATTCAAGAATGACAAATTACTATTAACTGGATGTGTAGAAGTGTGCAATTTGGAAAGGATGACCAAGAGACCCAGGAAAGGCTATTGGACTCAGAAAGAAGAGACCAGGAAGAAAACCAAAAAACAAAAACACCAGTTCTGACCCTAAGTGATGCTGAGGTTAAGATGCATAAAGGAATTCAATAAAGCAAAAGAGTGAAATATACAGTTTTAAACTCAGAGCTGCAGTTATGCTTTTTAGTATGTGGTCCAATAAAGATAAAGAACACTCAGTAATGACATAAGTAATGCTGCCTTAAATTCAATCATCATTGCATAAATACCATGATAAGGAAGTAAAAGAAACAAAGCTCAATATAGTAATTATTTTAAAAGCTCCTCAAAACAGAAATAACTGATTTTCATACAAACTAAATGTAAAGATCCCAAAGCAACTACCGGTAGAAAGGAGGAAATTGTCCAGTATTGTATATTAAAATGATCCATCATGACTTTAGCTCTATTGAATCCAATATCCTGTCTGTTTTTCTTTCAATATAGGGAGGGGGTCAATGTGTTTATAAATTATTCTTATATATTGCAACATATAAGTTTGTAAAACATTTTCTGTAGAATTAGTAAGGAACCTAACTCATTTGACTCTCATTAAATGAGGGTGTCTTTTAATTAGACCAGCATATGGTGAGTTGCCAACATTTTGTAGCTAAGTACCGTCTTGAGTTTCTTTCTTTTTCTTCTCTTTTCCTTCTCTCCATCCTTCCTTCTTTTCTTTTTCTTTTACTTGCTTGCTTGCTTGTTTCATATCTTCCTTCTTCCATTCCTTTCTTCTCCCTTCCTCTCTTCTAGTTTTTTTTCACAGTTCCAATCTGTGATGTGCTATGATTATTCACCCTTCTCACACCCACTCGTTTTTCATCCCACCAGTATCAACTTTGCCTGCCACCCTATATAATTCTTTCTTAGATTCATGAATCTAAGAAAGAATTTTTATTATGTGACCTATCTTGTTTACACAGAGCCATCTTCTTGACCATTAGGCTTAGATATCCATCCCCTGGAACCTAATGAGTTTCAATGAATAAACAATGAGTAGCTGTGTTTCTAGAGATGTAATTTTGCCAGTGATAGTAGCTTTGTCAGAATAAGTGCTGCGTGCCCTAGTTTGTAGAAGCTTGACAACCTCCAAGGTAGGTACACAAAGATTCCATATCTGTCTGCCTGTTTAGTTTCTCATCAGAATTTTATAGAAAAATCACCATGTATCACATTACATGGGTATATTATAACTAAATATTATGCTATCATTTGTGGAGTTAGGGGATTATGCTTTAATCACAACACTGAGGAAGCAGAGAGAGGTGGTTTTTTGAGTTTGAGGATAACCTGGTCTACAAAGAAGGTTCCAGTATAGCTGAGGATACACAGAGAAATCCTGTCTCAAAAAAAT
Organism: Rattus norvegicus; assembly: GCF_021556685.1. Lineage (NCBI taxonomy): Eukaryota > Metazoa > Chordata > Mammalia > Rodentia > Muridae > Rattus > Rattus norvegicus. Next base: position 86,277,803 of record NC_141539.1, on the reverse strand, counting down.
TTAATAGGAAAAAATCTAAGCAACAAAAATATGAGAGTAAGAAAAAATTATGAATATGATTAGTGAAATAAGTTCAACCCAGAGAATAGGAGCACACCTGATGTACACCTGATGTCATATTTCATGGTTCCATGGTCTTCTTTTTTCTAACTCTCAGCATGTAAAACTGAGAAATAGAGACATGATTTTTAGTTGTTCATATGCCAACCAGTCTATGGTATTCAGTTGTAGTCGATGAATAAATTAAGAAAATAAGCAAATATCATATTTCCTCTCAGGAAGCACAAAGGAAGAGGAAGTAAGCCAAGAAAATATTAGAAATAAAATTAAATAATATTAGAAATAAAGCTCGACATTCACATGTTTGGTTTCATTGTTTTCATTTCTTCTTTTCTATGACTGATCTTTCCCTTACAAAGCTACAGGTATAGGCTTGGATATAAGATATGGCCAAGAAAGCAAAGAATTATCTTGCTTCTACGTTGTGTCTGAGCATTTTGTGTCCACATTGTACAAGCCTGAAGCAGAAACAGGAAAGATGTGTGTCAGGCTGTCTGATACAGGATACAGAATAGTCTAAGAATTCAAACAGTTTCTAGTTAAAGAATTTTATATGCCAGAATGAGCAACAAGCCCGAATCGATGTATAGATTATTTTCTTAATATGCTTGCTTAATTTTCAGCATTCAATATCAAAACAGTTTACATTTAAATTGTTGTGTCTGTTCTTGTTCTGAACAAGCACCAAAAATATTATGAGGATCTACTTGGGTCTCATATTTCTTTTGTAGAAGGCATTCTGAATCTATCATTTACTATGGTTCATATGTATTCATCAAACGGAACCATCCTTCTGAATAATTTGAGATAAAGAGAATCAATATCCATGTTTCTATAATTTAACATATAATAGCTGTTGAGGTCAATTCAGTAAGGAGCGAACAAGGTGTGTCTCACTAGGATCCCAGCTACTATGGAAAATTAAATGTTGACAGGACTCTACATTAATCTATTTAGAAAGTTTTCACAGGCATTTTAATAAAAATCATTCTGTACTAAATGGGAAATGCACAGACAGTATATGAATTCTCATCTCAAAACAGATACTTCAGTCTTAGAACTGTCATTTGACATCTTGGTGTGAAAAGATGGTATGGCACAATTACACAAAAAGATATACAAAAAAAAAAAAAAAAAAAAAAAAAAACTTAGCGTTAAGGGGCTGGGGATTTAGCTCAGTGGTAGAGCGCTTACCTAGGAAGCGCAAGGCCCGGAGTTCGGTCCCCAGCTCCGAAAAAAAAGAGCCAAAAAAAAAAAAAAAAAAAAAAAGATATACAAAATGCATATAACTTGATAACACTAGAAATATTTGAGAACTACTTGTTTTGCTACCTGGTAGGTAATTAAATAAGGACAGAAAGTTGTTTATTTTCAATTGGAAAATAAATACCTTTTGTTTGTTTTCTTTAATTTATTTTTTTTCTATTCTTTTTTTTTTTTTTCCGGAGCTGGGGACCGAACCCAGGGCCTTGTGCATGCTAGGCAAGTGCTCTACCACTGAGCCAAATCCCCAACCCCTCTTTAATTTATTTTTAAATTGGATATTTTATGTATTTACATTTCTAATGTTATCCCCTTCTCCCTCCCATCCCCCTCCCCCCCCCCGCTTTTATGAAAGGCTCCCACTCCCACCCATCCACTCACACCTCAACACCCTGGCATTCCCCTACACTGGGGAAATGAGACTTCACAATTCCAAGGGCTTCTCTTCCTATGATGCCAGACAATGTCGTCCTTTGCTACATAAGAGGCTGGAGCCATGGGTCCCTCCATATGTGCTCATTGGTTGATTTAGTCCCCAGGAACTCCAGGAGGTCTGGTGTGTTCATTTTGTTTTTCTTCCTATGGGGTTTCAAGTTGACATAAATATGTTTCCCACTCCTGTTTCTTTTTATGTTTTCTCAAAGTACTCTGCTCCTTGTAAACAGCATGACAGTGTTTAAATATACTACCACTTTCAAAAATGACACAGTTCATATATATCCCTCTCAATTAATTTCCATGCATTCAATATTTTTGAATGACTTCTATAAGCATTATGGTAATGGGCATAAATGAGTGAGCTCTTCTTTTGTAAGATTTTTTAAATTTTAGTTTATATGTATGCGTTGTCTATCACCATACACCTCTATATACATACATATAAATATGACATACATACATAATGTATATTTATCTTGTGTGTGTGTTTGTGTGTGTGTGTGTGTGTGTGTGTGTGTCTTTGCCTGTGTCTGTGTCTGTGTGTGTGTACTTTGTAATCCACAAAGTACAGAGAGGGCATTGGATTCTGTAGAGCTGTAGAGCTGTGGTGTGCTTGGAAACTGAACTCAAGCATTCTGGAATAGCAATTAGCCTTGTAGCTAAACCATTTCTCTAGACTCAAAGTGAAGTTATTTTAATCATGGATCTTAGTTTTTGGTGTACTATGAGAATATAAGAAGATGAAATCAAACAATATTAAATCAATCCATGTATAGTAAGCCCAGTAGGTAGTAAAAATAATGAAAGAAAAACAAATTAATTATGGGTACGAGAAGGACAGAAATTATTGTCATTTTATAAGACTGCTCAGGGATATCTGATAAAACAGGATAGAGATAAAACATGAGGAAATCTTGCTATTAAAGTGGCAGTTTTTATTTGAGTTCCTCTGAGACTGGCACAGAACGGAGGACACTTTTTCAGCAGGGATTTCTCATCGTGACCAGAGCTTATCTGGGGAGCCCACTCCTCACATCCTCTATCTCTGGAAGGTCACGTAGTCCTAGGCAAACCTACACTTCAATTCCTAGAATGCCTCTCCTTGCAATTGAAACATTTGTAGTGTGTTAAATGCCAGCCAATGATTTACATTCACACTGAAAAGTGTTTTCCATTCTCTAAGGTTCATGTATATCCCTTATCTACCCTGAATAATAAAGTGTAAGCACATAAGATCATCTGAGATCATCTAAGAAAGCTATTTCACTGAATACTGTCTATGAGCTGTAACAGTAAAATCCTTGGAGAAGCACTGCCCCCACCAACACACACTCCCAACCACACCAGGATCCCACAGATACATCTATTTCTAGCTCTGGTTCATTCTTCCACCCTTGTATGCAGCAGTGGTTGGACAATCTGAGTGAGAAAATGCACACACATGATCACAGTAAGAGAAAAGTCTTTGTTTCTAATCAGACTGTTCTCTATGCAGAAGACACATGAAGGAGAAAATAACAATACACACATTATGTTACAAATATCTTGCTGTGAGAGAAATAAATGAATAATCAAGTTAGAAATTAGATCAGAATATGTCAGGAAGAAATTTTTTATGTAGATATTGCCACTGGGCTGAATTATAAAGAAGAGTAGAAAACAAGTTATATTTTAAAATGGAAATTCTGTATCCTAGCTTGGATGTAGAATTTGGGTGCATTAGCAATTGGATAGCTTACATTGTTCTTCAGTAGTTAACAAACCTTGAATGTTTGGTGGATTACAAACATAACTTCTCTTTTGTTTTTCAGGTCCATTACTAGCCAATAGAGAAAACCTTGTTATTACCTTGATAGGCAAAGATGGAAATAAAAAAGGCAGCATACAGGAAAATACAAGCATAAATCAAATATGAGATAGTTGTAACAAGGAGCAAGACCATTTCAAGAGTTCAAATTGAATTAGTCTGGGCAGATTTTGAAAAGAACTCACATACACAATTTTTTAAAGGAAAGGCCAAAAAGTTCTGTTGAAGAATATTTTTCAAAATAATGCAATATTATAAATTTTAAATATTATAAATACTTAATATTGATTAATCAATGTTCCTAAGATAACGAAAAACAATCTATATTATACTTTTCCTCCTTCTATCTTTCTGTGTCATTGTACTCAAAAAGAGATAGTAGGACTGAAATAAACAATCCTATTTAAGAAAAGAAAAAGTTGAAGAAAGCATCAAAGCCACTGGACCACACACTGTGTATCTCCACTGAGCACTGAGGGACACGTTTCAAGAATTCTTGGCACAGACATCTATTTTTGATATTCTTCACTGGGTATTTCAGGAAAGGACATAAGAAAGGAGAGTTTCCTTCTATGCCATGTCCTCCAGAAATTTTAGAACCCAAGAAATATTTTAAATCTCTAACAGTCACAGATACTAAAGTTAATGGTCTTTACACAGTGCAATTCTCCTACCATTGTAGCCACGTACTCTCTAATAAATTTCTAATAATAAAGAAATATGTTGTGACATTTCTATCAGACTTGTTTGTTCTTGATCTGCTCCCCAAAGGTAATTACCTCAACTTTTGTATATCTCAATGTGCAACTATGTCACGTGATAGCACTTTTGTTTAAGAAAGTAGAGAAAGAGATTCTTATTACACAGAGATTAGGGGAGAAGTGATATCTGCAAATGTTCCACAAATAAAATGAGAGTCAAAAGTGGAAAGAAAAATGACACTATTCAAGAAGTTACAGACAAAAGAAAAAATTGAGATGACAGTGGAAGTGGAAGGTCAAGAGGTGACATCACGGAAGTCCAGTTACATTTTGAAGTGCAAGCTAGTAGAATTTTCAAAATGAATGTGAGATAGAATACTAGAGCCAAGAATCAATCTACAGTAATTTTTTTTCCTGAAAAGTAACCTAAGGTAACCACTCAGAGACAAAAAGAAGATACAGAACAGCTAATTTTTAAGGTAATGACACATGTTCAGTTTTGCATATGTTAATATTGAGGTATACTGCAGTATATTTTACATGTTTATCTAGGTTTATGATGAGGAGCGACCTCTACCTGTTTCGCTGTCTCATTACACTTATTCCTCAAATCTGAAAATGAAACCATTTATTCTACACAAAATAAAATATTCATTTTACACTTGTGAGGATATGGTGTTCACTACAGTTTCTGTCTCTCTGTCTTTCTGTCTCCATCTCTCTCTGTCTCTATGTATATTGTGAAAAGCAAAATGTGTTATGTATTTATATTCAGTATCTCCTAATATGAAATAAAGACAATGGCATAATTTTTTTATTATCCTCTCTTTGAAAACATCAGTTAGAGCACTCATTCTGCAGTTCTCATAAAGTGTTCTGAGACATTTTTATTCTACTGATTAGTATTAACTTATTAAAGAAGAACATATCAAACATGGATACAAAATACTTCTGTTTCCAAAACTATAATTTTATATACAAGATGTAAAAGCAGACAAGAAAAGTTCAAAAATATAAAAGCCACAAGTGTCTCAGAACAATGAGACTGTATAGTTTTCCTTTTTTTCATAGAGTTTTGTATATTTGGCAAGACATTATTTCTCTCCCAAAGCAAAAATTCCAGGGGACATAAAAAATAAATTTTATACTACCCCAAATAGAATATGTATCCATTCTCACTGTTCTGAAGTGCCACTAAGAAGTGGCCTCCTAGCTCCTCTGGAAAAATTGGGAGTCTGACCTTAGTATAAGTTTGTGTTGCTTCTTTTCACTGTAGCCCCAATATTCCAAAATAAATTTTAATATCGTAAGGCAGAGAGTTCTTTTATCTTGTCTGTGTTGAGTGTGAAAATCTTGTGCTTTCAGAGGAATTCTGCCCTGCAGAAAATGTGTTCTAAATTCAGCAGCCAGCCAAGTACAGGTGCAAAAGCTTCCCCAGATCTCACCCCATGTTCTGACTTAAAATGATCTCTCTCTACATTATCCAGCTGTGCATCAATCTCGAAGGCATTTTATTCTTTCATCTTTCCCTGAGGATGTTCACTGTGGAGCCAAATCTTTTCCTTCCTGAGACTGAATCTCAATACTTGAAAAATGTCGGACTTTTTGCAATGCCAGAATCGTATCAGTCACGGACCTTTCATTTTATTGAGAAATGATTGATAACGTTCATTAAATATTTCACTTTTACATGAACAATGTTCCTTCAATGTATCTGCTTGAAATTATTTTTAAAGTTGAGTCTAAGTTCTGCATTGTGCTTTTTGTTTTTATTATGTTTGTTACTGATAGCTTTTGAAGACATAGTCTCAACTTACTGTCCAGTGACCTTCAGTGTGTCAGCCACATGCCTCTAATTTCAGAGTGTTAAAATTACGGTATGTGTGTTACCACAATTATGCATCTTTGACATTATTTTCCCCACATGAATCTGATGAAGATGACAGTTCCTTGTTCATAGGCAGGAGAGATCTACCATAGTAACCACTTATTCTGATGCTTTCACTTGATCACCTTTTAGACTCATATATAGGCTAAAAGCAAATGTATAATATGAATTTGAAAATATAGAACTTACAATTTGAGCGTGCACACAGCAAGTGTTTCCATGACATTAAAGCTTGAAGATCTTAAGATTAAGATTGTACAATCTTATACTCACACACCAATAAATACAGAATCCTAAAAATTGCATTATTTTCATAGAATTGATTTATAGTTCAAAAAAAAGGACATAAAAAGATCAATCTCTTCCTGCCTCCCCATCTGTTCTCATTCTGCTGTTTAATGTTTTTCAAAGTATAAAGTCTCTAAATTTCTTGTCCTTTGTGTTTTTCTTTTTTTTTAAATGGGACTATATTATACTTTACTAGAATTGCATATCCATGTTTCCTGTTTTAATTTGAAAACCTTTTCGCTATTTTGCAATGTTTAAAACCAAAAGTAGTTAATGTAGACTGAAAGAATTATTATCTAACACAAAATATTTTTTCCTTTTTTTTATTAACTTGAGTATTTCTTATATACATTTCGAGTGTTATTCCCTTTCCCGGTTTCCGGGCAAACATCCCCCTCCCCCCTCCCCTTCCTTATGGGTGTTCCCCTCCCAACCCTCCCCCCATTGCCGTCCTCCCCCCAACAGTCTAGTTCACTGGGGGTTCAGTCTTAGCAGGACCCAGGGCTTCCCCTTCCACTGGTGCTCTTACTAGGATATTCATTGCTACCTATGAGGTCAGAGTCCAGGGTCAGTCCATGTATAGTCTTTAGGTAGTGGCTTAGTCCCTGGAAGCTCTGGTTGCTAGGCATTGTTGTACATATGGGGTCTCGAGCCCCTTCAACCTCTTCCAGTTCTTTCTCTGATTCCTTCAATGGGGGTCCTATTTTCAGTTCAGTGGTTTGCCGCTGGCATTCGACTCTGTATTTGCTATATTCTGGCTGTGTCTCTCAGGAGCGATCTACATCCGGCTCCTGTCAGTCTGCACTTCTTTGCTTCATCCATCTTGTCTAATTGGGTGGCTGTATATGTATGGGCCACATGTGGGGCAGGCTCTGAATGGGTGTTCCTTCATTCTCTGTTTTAATTTTTGCCTCTCTCTTCCCTGCCACAGGTATTCTTGTTCCCCTTTTAAAGAAGGAGTGAAGCATTCACATTTTGATCATCCGTCTTGAGTTTCATTTGTTCTAGGCATCTAGGGTAATTCAAGCATTTGGGCTAATAGCCACTTATCAATGAGATTTCACCTCACACCAGTGAGAATGGCTAAGATCAAAAACTCAGGTGACAGCAGATGCTGGCGAGGATGCGGAGAAAGAGGAACACTCCTCCATTGTTGGTGGGATTGCAGACTGGTACAACCATTCTGGAAATCAGTCTGGAGGTTCCTCAGAAAATTGGACATTGAACTGCCTGAGGATCCAGCTATACCTCTCTTGGGCATATACCCAAAAGATGCCCCAACATATAAAAAAGACACGTGCTCCACTATGTTCATCGCAGCCTTATTTATATTAGCCAGAAGCTGGAAAGAACCCATATGCCCTTCAACAGAGGAATGGAAACACAAAATATTTTAAGCAGATGTAATTTTTTGCACAATAAAATATATTTCCAAGGCTTCACCTGACTAGATGAGGAAATGAAGCCCTGACTTCAAGTACTCCATTTTTCATATAAACAAACACTAGTTACTCTCTCTCAAACTGTAGTAAGAATAATTTTATAAAAATAGAAATTGCATTAAATGTTAATAACTAGGAACCCAAGTCTTATTAAAATAATGAGTGTACATAGGTTCTCAAAAGCATTACTTACAAAATTGATTAGCATACGAAATTGGTTGCTTTGTAAAATGTTAATCGATTTCTTCAAAATATTGCTGTACTTTTTTAGTTATCCTTCTTACTCGTCTGCAGTCAAATTTTTCCTTCCCATTCCAACCTCCAAAACCTCCCATACTTTTCTCCTTCCTCTTCTTTAAATTCACAGTCTTCCTATTGATGGAGAAAACGTTTACATTACTCATTAAGCACAAAGAAGTAGAGCTGGTGTCTATGTACCATCTTCGCCACTATTGCCTGGTGTTCACAGTACCGCAAGATAACCTGCACAATACCATAGGAAAAAGCTAAACACCAGCACAACTCCAAACACTTTGATCTACAATGGCGGTGTGTCTGCAAGATACTCTGATGAAATAGCGACACAGGATTTGTGGGAGTAACCAACAAATATCTGATTTGAAGTCCCACTCTATAAGCTAGAACAATGTTTGTTTAGCTAAGAATCTGAGACAAGAAAGACCAGGGACATAAGGGAAAACCAAATATTGCTGTTTGGTTAAAGAAATAAATTAATAAAATGACTTCTAGTGAAATTCTAATATACTCAAATATTCGGGTCATGCTCAGCCATCATCAGAGAAGCTTTATCCTGCAGGGTATGGGAACAGGTACAGAGATCCATACCTGGTCAATATGCACTGAATGAGAGACCTCGGAACACTTAATCATAAATTGGATATCTCCATCAAATCTTTCTCCTCAGAGATCAGCTAACCCTGAGAAAGAGGCAGTGGAAAGGCTATAAGAATGAGCAGGGATGCAGGACTGCATGAACCAACCTTGTAAACACAGTAGGAATGACACATTTAGGAACCTTACAGAGACTATGGTAGCATGCACAGTGCCTGCCAAGTTCTTGGTAAGGTCCAGCACCAAAACAGGAATTAGACACAAGCCATGTGCAAGCCAAACGTGATCTCCAATTGATAACTTCTCTCAAAGAAAAAAATATATATATACACATATATATGCATACATATATATGTATATGTACATATATATACACACACATATATGTATATATGTATATATATTTCCAACAGAGTCTCACTGGGTATACAAAACCTCTCAAAGGCATACTCCAGGCCCAGCACTAGATGGTCAACACAAATAACTTCAATGCTAATTTTGGAGATTGGAGACTTTTTTTGTCTCATGGTGCTTTGTTGGGACATTTTAATTTTCTCCATTCAAGTTTTTGCTTGTATTTTAAAGATTCTGTGTTTGTTTGTTTTTCTCCTCCTTCTTTTCCTCATCTTCCTCTTTTTCTTTCAATGGGATTTCTGGGTTTGCAAAAGTGTGGCTCTGCATCTACATGTCATTTTTATGTTGCTTATTTGGCTATTTTTCTGCTTGTTTATTTTTTCCTATTTTAGTTCATTTTTATTATTACTTTTTTTCTAGATGCCTGTTTCCTTTCTAATGAGAATTAGCAAAAAAGGTGTGGATTTGAGTGAGTGGAGAAGTGAGGGGGACAGACTTTTATATTCTATGAGGCCAACTATATGTTTATCTATTTTGATACACATGAATAATCCAGAACATATTTATTGAAGGAAGACATAACATTATTGGGCTAAAATGTTAAAATGGGCTCTGTGCAAGGAAACAATGTCAATATTGAATTGACCGACTATACTTTTTTTGGTATCTCAAAACATGCATTGTCAAGACATGCAACGTACAAGAAAGAAGTGTGCTGCTTCATAATACAGACAATAATGCTGCTCTACTCCATGGTGTAGACAATATAGAGCATTATGAAGCAAATTTAAGACAACTGCAGTTTTTACTATAAAAGTATATCCACTAAGTGATAGAGGTAGCAACTAAAAGATGGAGAAATGAGCAGGAAGATGGAAAAAGGACAGAAGAAGGAGAAAAGAATTAAAAATTAGAAAATAGGAGAGGGAAAAAGAACAAGAAAAGAAAGGCAGGAACAGGAAATTAGGTTACAGTGGGGAAAAGTGGTGTCTAATGGTACGGTTGATAGTATTTTAAAGAATTCAAGAATGAGGTATTGTGTCAGCTGAAGGGGAAAAATAATCATTTATACAATATGTATCTTGTCAATACTTTTTTAATAAGGAGTTTCATATTTGAACTAATTTTAACACTACCATATTTTAATCTCTAAGTAACAGTGCAGGTGATACATTGAACCAAAAAAAAAAAAAAAACTTTTAAGTACCTTCTCTGTGCCCTACAGGAAACAGTAAAAAGGATATAATGTTCCCCTTAATTGTATTTATAGTGCAGTCAGAGAATGAGAGATATGAATTATTTATAACATTCCAGGCATCGTGTTATGTTTTTGACATTCATTTACTTTTGATTCTTAAAATAGTCCTGCAGTGATGGTCTTAGTAGTTAGAGCCAATACCATTTTAAAGATGAAAAATAAGGCTTTAAGCAGTAATTCTCAGCCTAGGCTACAGTTTAAAGTCACCAAGGGAGTCTTGTTATGTCAGAGCCCCAAATATAGAGGTTCATATTTATTTGATAATGGGAGACAGCTGGGTGTACATATATTTTGAAATTTATAGGAAACTCTGATGTTCAGATATTTGTTAAAAACATTTAAATAGACAGAGTTTATAATTTACCCAGTTTCTTTGCTAATGAAAAAGCACTCAAAAAAATTCAGTAAAAAGGACAGTAGGTCCTTGTACTAATTACAAGACATTAAGAATAGACAGACCCCTGTGCACTGTAGAATGTTCATTAGGTATATACTAATTGTTAACTCATCTTTTCATGATTATATGCTATGTTTGCTTTGAAAAATTAATTCAGTGACTAGTACTCAAAAGGGGACAAGCTAACTACAAAGATGATGCATTTCATTTTTATTTTATTTATTTACATTTCAAATGTTATCCCACTTCCCAGTTTCCCTTCCACAACGCCCCCATCTTCCCCACCCCCTCTCTGCTTCTATGAGGGTGTGTCCCCACCCACCTACTCAGTCCAGCCTCACTTCCCTATCATTCCCCTACTCTGGGTCATCTAGCCTCCACAGGACCAAGAAGCTCCCCTGTCATTGATGCTAAATAAGGCAACCCTCTCTTACATATCCAGCTGGAGCCATGGTGCCTCCATGTGTATTTTTTTTGGATGATGGTTTAGTTCCTGGGAGCTTTGGGTGGTCTGGTTGGTTGATATTGTTGTTCTTCCTATGTGGTTGCAAAATCTTTAGCCCCTTCAGTCCTTGCCCTAACTTCTCCATTAGGGTCTCCATGTTTGGTCTGATGTTTGGCTAAATGCATCTGCACCCCTATTTGTCAGGTTCTGGTAGAGACTCTCAAGAGACAGCTAGGATGATGTATTTCTCACAGAGTCTCATAGAAATCTGAAAGAAGTCAAGACTTGTATTGCTACTAAGAACTTCCCTGTTACTTGCCAAAGAGACTGATTACACAAAGTACAGACATATGACATTGAATTCTCTGTTAAGCTTCCTTTCCTCCTCTTCCAACCAGATAATATAGCTACCTGTATTTCAGTCTCTGTTTCATACCTAAAGTTAAGATTATGTTTTAAGAGACTTTTTAACCAAACATTTCTCAAACTAAGAAGGACATAGTAATGTTTGAGATATAATTATTTTTGAGATATAATTATATATATATTGGTGTTTGACCTGCATGTATGTTTGAATACCATGTGCAGGCATTATACTTACAGAAGTCAGATAAGGCATGAGTTCCCTTTATACTGCACTTACATATTAGCTACCACATGGGTGCTAAAAATAGAAGAGCAGTCCTATGGGAGAGCAGTCAGTGCTCTTAAACTGCTGAGAAATCTCTCCAGCCTACAGAATAACGTTTCTGCTGTTGTTTTTTTTTTTAAGTATGCTTTTATCACAGAAATTTATTTTAAAGCATCAGGATATAGTTTTCTTTTACATAAAATAAGTGTAAAAAAGACCTCATGAGACTTTAATAATGCAAATCATCAAAGCAGCAACAGTGTCCCACTTAGAGAAGGAGCTCTTTGTTGTTCTTCTATACTAGGTTGAATTTGGGGTAAGTTTGGGTAGCACTTCATCTTCTCACTATCCAACATTGATACACACGTGGTGATGAACAGATAATAGAGAATCACAACCAGACTCTGAAGTGGAGAAATTAAAAATATAAATGTCAAGACTGTAATGAACTTGTAAGATAAAAGGCTCACTTGAATATGGTGTTTTATAAATCTACATTAAGAGAACAAAGTTTAATGTTCCTCATTTCTTATTAATCTGCTAGATGTCATCAACCTCTACTCTGTAGATGTAGAAATGTCACAAAAGAGAAAGATATGATTGTGAATGAGACATGACTGGAAAACTGAGAATCAGTTCATATCCTTAAAAAGGTGTGATCTATTGATGACAGAAGATGGCAGTTCACCCATATGTTCTAAATCACATAAGCATCTGTAGAGGCAGGGTCTACTTCAGGAACAAGCATTCCTGAAACTGTGTATTTTATTTGATAGTCTGTAAATTTCAAAGCTATCTTGAAGCTTCATTAAATGTAGAATAAAATTATATATATATATATGTAGATAAATAGAGATATCAAGACTCATTTTAAGCAAGAATATGTAGAAATCAGCTGCCATTTAAGAAAGCTTATGAGAGCAGAAAGAAATAAATGCAGATGCAAATACAATATAATTAATAAATCAAAACCTTGGTATAGTAAACTAAGATTATGACTAAGTAGATTTAGTCTGTGAAATAATATATTCAAAGAGAATTTCTAACAGTGAATCACATGTAACTGTTGTAATTTACGTCAAGAAACTGCTTTTTTTCTGTCACTGACAAACCATAACATTTACCTGAACTTCTCAGTTCTGGTCCCTTCTGCCAGTGTAGAGGGAAAGCTAGAACCACAAAGAGCAGCTTGCTTGCTTTCTTGCTTTCTTGCTTTCTTTCTTTCTTTCTTTCTTTCTTTCTTTCTTTCTTTCTTTCTTTCTTTCTTTCTTTCTTTCTTTCCTTCCTTCCTTCTCTCTCTCTCTCTCTCTCCCTCCCTCCCTTCCTTCCTTCCTTCCTTCCTTTCTTTCTTTCTTTCTTTCTTTCTTTCTTTCTTTCTTTCTTTCTTATTGGATATATTTTATTTACATTTCAAATGATATCCCCTTTCCCAGTTTCCTCTTCTTAAACACCCTATCCCATCTCCCTTCCATTTTCTTCTTTGAGGGTGTTCCCCCACCCATCCACCCACATCTTCCAACCTCCCCACCCTGATATTCCCCTACATTGGGGGGTGACCAGCCTTGGTAGAACCAAGGGCTTCTTCTTTCACTGATGCTCAACAAGGCTATCCTATACTACATATGCAGCTGGAGCCACGGGTCTATCCATGTATACTCTTTGGATGGTGAGCTCTCCCTGAGAGCTCTGGTTGGTTGGCATTGTTGTTCTTATGGGGTTGCAAGCCCCATCAGCTCTTTTAACCTTTCTCCAACTCCTCCAATGGGGATCCTGTTCTCAGTTCAATGGTTGGCTATGAGAAGTCATCTTTGTATTTGTTAGGCTCTGGCAGAACTTCTCATGAAACAGATATATCAGGCTCCTGTCAGCCTGCACTTCTTGGCATCAGCACTATTATCTGGGTTTGGTGGTTCTATGTATATGGGTTGGATCCCAAATGGGCAGGCTCTGAATGGCCATTCCTTCAGTCTCTGCTCCCAAACTTTGTCTCCACATCCCATCCTATGAATATTTTTGTTTCATCTTCTAAGCAGGACTGAAACATCCACACTTTGGTCATCCTTCTTGAGCTTCTTATGGTCTGTGGATTGTATCTTGGATAATCTGAGCTTTTGGGCTTATATCCACTTATCAGTGATTGCATAGCATGCATTTATTTTTGTGTGTGATTGGGTTACCTCATTCAAGGTGATATTTTCTAGTTCCATCCATTTGCCTATGAATGTCATAAAGTCATTGATTTTAATAGCTGAGTAATTATTGCTTACTTTGCAAACACACCAGCAAGAATCCAAACTTAGTATAGGTTAAGCAAAATGAAGAACTTTCAAAAATTAAAATAACTAACAGTTTTAAAAAAACAAACTTATATAAGTAGGCAGGCAATTAAAATAGAATAAAAACAAGAAATACTAAAAATGGATTACAACTGGAACAGATTTGATAGGGAAAACAGGATTATTATGAATGGAAGAATAAACATTGCAATGGTATCATACAGGAAAATATCCTCACACTACAATTTAAATATTTTTAAGCAAAAAGTATGCTGATTCCAGAATATAAACAGAAGAAATACAGTATCATATATGTTGTGGTAAATAATAAAATCATCAACCCATGTTATTGCAGGCACTGTTGGGCCACATGGCATCTGCAGGGTATTTTCATCTCAGCCAGTCAGATTTGGCAGACTCTCTAGCCCTGAACTCTCAAAACTTCTCCACCCGACTCTCTTAAATTCCCAATTTCCATCTCAGGCTACTACCAGCTACTCTCTGGGCCCTGTGGAGATCTTGCTGCCATGACTAGTCTCATCAGAGGCTATTTAGTTCCCAGCTATTTAGTTCCCAAGGCAGGATGCTGCCACACCAGCCACATGCAGCCATTCACCTCTTGTGGTTATTGTCATAATTCCTAACAACCTGGTAAAATCAAAACTCTAGAGGCTTGTAATTTATAATCAGATTTATATCAGTAAATTCTCATTCCACAATTGTCCACACAATAAAATCAGACCAATGGATGTTGATATGAACGGCTCACCTAGAAAAGACAAATTGTCTCATAATAATCCATCCCTTATAAGACATTCATATCTATCTATGGTTATTTAAAGCCACCCGGGGTTGGGTCATCCTTTTCCTCACCCTTCTTGTCTTCTAACTCTCCTGCCTTTCAAAAACACTGTCCCCACCTTTCTCTTTCCCTGCCCAATCACAGGCCTTCCATTACATTGTGCCTGTCCTCACCTGCATATAGACATCAATCCACATTTCTCCCTTTTAGTTTGAAAATATCTCTAAGAATAAAAGTTTATAAAAGTTGAGTGAGTGATTCACATGTACTTATCCATAAGAGCTATAAAACCTGGAAGGTGCTGAGAAGATGTCACAATAATATACCAAAAAAAACCTTCAAACTAAAGTTTTATAAATAAGGTAGAAAAAAGTAAAGACGATTTTAAGGAAGTTACTGAGTTTGGATCTTGTATTTGCTCCTTAAGGGAAAGCATTGGGAGAGTGAGCTACCAAATTTATCTTTGAACCATAAAGTTCTAAGATCCTCACAAAGTCCACATGCTTTGTCTGCTTTTCAATTTGTATTTAAGTCCTAATAGTTGCAGTATTGTTTTGAATGCCACTGAGAAAACAGCAGATTGATTACAAAGCTGACCATGAGGAGACTACTGTTTATAACCATAACAGAAAGACATACTATAGTCAGAATTCTCTATTTCAATTATTTTTAATCATCTAGACTTCTAGTTTGATGGCATGGAACATCTAATGAATAAAAATATTTTAATTAACTTAAAATATATGAACTATTTTTAAAGTTAAATACATTGTCTTCTTAAAATCTAATGTCTGCCAAATCTTATCTTGATGTATTTACATCATTACTTTTAAGTCTAAAGCCAACAGAATCTCCATCACAGAATGAATTAAGCTGCTGATGTAATTCAGTTGGTAGAATGTTTGCATACAGTGCACAAAGGCCTGGGTTTCACATCCAGCAGTATATAACCTGAGTGCAGCAGTGTTCTCCTATAATGCTAGCACTAAGAATGTTAAGGTACAATCATAAATTTTAGGTTATCCCAGCAGAATCATAACATGTCACCAGAGAAAGGTCCTGCTTGGAGTTCTCTGTCCTTTTAAAAAACAATTTACAAGAAAACTGAAAGGAAAGATGGAAAGCACACACACACCACAGTACTAAATTATAAACTGGGAGTAGAGGAAAAAAAGAAAAATCTTTCCTATTTGAGTTAAGCTGACATGACGGTGATCCCATGATGGATAAGCAGAAAAGAGTGTCTTAGTTAGGTTTCTTTTGGAAACTGGGAAGGTAAGGGTTTATTCAGCTTACACTTCCACCTAAGGAAGTCAGGACTGGAACCTGGACAGAGGTACTTATGAAGAAGAGGCCATGGAGGAGAGGAGTGATGCTTACTGACTTATTTCACATGGCTTACTCAGCCTGCTTTCGTATAAAATCTAGGACCACCAGCCACTAGTTAATAATTAAGAAAGTCACTCAGAGCTGGATTATATAGAGGCGTTTTTTCAATTGTATATCCTTCCTCTCTGATGGCTCTAGCTTGAGTCAAAAAATATAAAAACCAGTCAGTCCACCTGACCTCTTGTCAACTTGACACACAAACACACCATTAAGCCAAAACTCTTCACTTTTATTCATCCCCATGATCTCACATCTAAAATATAATAACTTTAAAAGTCCCACAGTCTTTACAAATTGAAACACATTAAATTAAAATAGCCAATCTCTTTTAAAACCCAAACTCTTTTAAATTTCAAAGTCTCTCAACTGTGGGCTCCAGTAAAATAAAAAATAAATCAAATACTTTCTTTCTTCAAAAGAAAAAAATCAGGACACAGTCACAATCAAATCAAAGCAAATCCAAACTCCAACTGTCCAGTGTCTGGGATCCACTCATGATTGTCTGAACTGTTCCAAAAGACTTAAGTCAGTCCTCCAGCCATGCTATTTGTATCACATGCAGTTTGTCTACTAGGCTACATCTGGTTCTACCCTATTGCTGCTGCTCTTTTTGGTCTCATCCCATGGTACTGACATCTCTAAAATGAGGGTACCCTCTTAGAAAATGGGCTGCACTTTTACCAATAGCCTCTCATGAACATTCTTCATGGTGCCAAACCTCAACTTCTCTATATGACCCCTTCAGTCCTGTGTTTACAACTACCATTGAAGCCACGCCTTCATCGATGACCTCTTCTGAAACTTCCCTGTGCCAAGCCTCAGCTGCTTTGCATGACCCCTTCATGCCTTCAAAACTATTGCCACCTGGATAACTCGCTTTACCAAGTCTGACTGCCAACACAAGACACAGCCTTGGCCAACTTTGTAACATAGCTTCTCTGTGTTTTTGGGAAACACAGCCCAGAATATTTCACCTAAGTGGTGCTATTCTCTTTTAAATCATTGCTAATTTTTAGCTTCACCTAACCACATCAATTATCTAAGTAATAGAACACTTTCACTTCAGTGGTCTTGGTCTCTTCTTAATCTTTTTATCCTGGCTGATTCTTTAGACCAGCTGACCAAAATGACAGATTCTTAATTAAAAATAGCAAATTGCCTTTATAGAACCTTGAAATTTCCATTTGAATCTTCATAAGCCATGACTTTCTATACTGATCTCAATATTCTTATCTTCAAATCCAAAGAACATTTCCCTGCGCTTTTGATATTCAATGGTTTTTCTAGCTTAATGATCCAAACTCCTTCCACAACCTTTTCCCTAAACATGCTCATTTCTATAACAACAATATTCCATAATCCTGGTACCGTATTCTCTTAATTAAGGTTTCTATTGTTGCATGAGACAACATAACGAAAAAGTTAAGGAGAAAGGGGCATATTCAGCTTATTATTCTACGTAACTTACAGTTGTATCATATCTTGAATAAAAATGGCTAGTCAAATAAAAAAAAAAGGACCAGAAAAAAGCATACTTGGCCTCTAGCAGCATCCAAAGAAGGAGTAAGAGAAATAAAAGAGAAATAAAGGAGGAAAGTTATGGCTTTCTAAATTATAAGACAGAAATCCGGGCATATCTGTCAAAGCTTCCAGGAGGACAAGAAGAAAGTGCATTAGGGACCAGGAGTTCTGGGAAGAAAAAGTATCCTATGTAATTAAAGAGAGAGTTATTCCTCCTTTCTCTTCCACATGATTAAGATAGATCTGTCTTTCATGGAAGGGTGGGGTTTCTTGGCCAGGTAATTGATATATATTCAACTGGATTAAATCAGACTCATTCTCAGCTCTTAAGAATGAGCTTGAGATCAACATGGTCAATACAAAACCTCTGAAAAAAAGGAAAAAGAGAAAGAAGAAAGGAAAGTAAGAGATGAAACAAGAAACAAATATATACAACTTAGTAAAAAGTTTAAAGGATCATTGGAAGGTGAAATATATAAATATGTAATACATGTGTTGTTCTTATAAGGGCAAAATAGCAATTCAAATGTATACATTTTAGTTTTCAAACCTTATTTATTATTTTACTACTTAAAATTCAATAAAAATATAAACAGAAAATTTACTGGATGAAATGGCAATAATTCAGACAAAATGTCGAAGATAGTTATTACTCTTTGTTTAAATGAGGGTATAGTGAAACTGCCTAAGTAGAACATTTTGTGAGTAGAAGAAAGGATTATTCGGGATTAAACTGCCAATACTATCTTTTTTAGAGTAAAGACAAGAAAAATTGTAGAAAAACTAGTGGATTTTATATGTTAGCTAGCAGGTTAGAGTCTTTGAGCTGATACAGGCTGTTAAAACTAACTCGGAAGTAGATGCCCTCGCTCAAAATAGTTGACATCTGGGTATAAATTAAAGCAAGTAGCCAAAATAAACCTGCCTTAGATGATTTCAAAAAATGCTGAATTTATGTTTCTGCTAGTCCAGTAACATTCCTCTATTTACTCAGTCTCTGTCATTGTCACCAGCACTGCTATTTTTCACCTAACATTTCAGTCTTTTGTTGATGACAGAGGATAACACAATTCCTATGCACATTTCCTGCTGACCAGGGGCTTAAAAAGAGTGGAATCTGTAATGCTGGTCCAAAGCACAGGCTCAAGCTAACAGCCAATGGTAGAAGACCCGAGCACATTTCAGAAGATACACCCCGCTACTGACCATTTGTTATTTCTGCAATTCTCTCTTGAAGGAACATGGATAGACAGCAATCATTCTTATAAACATAGAGAAAACTGACTCAAAGAGTATACCCCAGGGCCCAGAGAGGAGCAGACTGAGGATTTCACATTGTAGTCAGCCAATGGAGGCTTCAGTTTCTAAAACAATTTGTATATGATATTAATCTTTCCTTTGCTGGCCAGTCTGGTTCATATACTAGGATCAGTTTTTATTGAGGAAGAAAGAGATGCCACCCCCACCCTTTAAAGTAGTTAGAAAGTCTAGGACTCATGAGTCTACTCACCAAGGTTCAGTAGGTGAGTTAGTTTTGGAGTAGTTATAGGGCCTAGATAGATTTCTGGATGCTATCTGCCCAGACAGGTGGAAATCAACTGATATTGGTACAAATTATAATCCAATTTGTCCATAGTCAAACTTATGGCCGCCATGAAGGCTCCTAATCATGACTGGAAGTGTTGCACCTCTCTACTTAAGGTAGATGTCTGCTATGTCTAGATAGTTTCTCTGAGCTCAGTGAAAATGCAGCACTCCAATTTCTTAGAGGGGCTTTGTCTTAGGATTTTACTGCTGTGAACAGACACCATGACCAAGGCAACTGTTATAAGGACGTTTAATTGGTGCTGGCTTACAGGTTCAGAGGTTCAGTCCATTATCATCAAGGCAGGAACACGGCAGCATCCAGGCAGGTATGGTGCAGGAGGAGCTGAGAGTTCTATGTCTTCATCTGAAGGCTGCTAGTAGAAGACTCACTTCCAGGCAGCTAAAATAGAGTTTTTTGTTTTGTTTTGTTTTGTTTTTCTTTTCTTTTTTTTTTCGGAGCTGGGGACCGAACCCAGGGCCTTGCACTTGCTAGGCAAGCGCTCTACCACTGAGCTAAATCCCCAACCCTAAAATAGAGTTTTAAAGCTCACACTCAGGCTTCCTCTACTCTACCTGGTCTGGGGAGCCTCAATCTTTTACCAGAGGAATGTCACATAGTCTTTGCAAACCTCCAAGTTTAACTTCTTCTTTCCCAATAAGAACCCTGTCAGCAAGTAGTACTTCTCCATACAAATGACGCATTCATAGTACTTTAAGCTCTAGCCAATGGTTTATGTTCATCCTGAAAGCTCCTTCTCACCCTCCCCAGTTCATATACAGCCTTTGTACACCCTGAATAAAGTGTGTATGTGTGCTAGCTGTTTCATGAAAGATCATCTAAGAAGGTTGCTGTTGGAATTTTTTGTTTGTTTGTTTTGTTTTTGAGCATCACCTAAAAAATCCTTAACTCTAAAATCCTTGAAGAAGGCCTTCCTTGGAGAAGCCTTCCCCTCACGCCACTCCACTCCTAGAAGGATGGGAATCCTATAAATACCACTAGGTCTTGAAGCACATTTAGCCATCCAACCTGGTGTGCAGTGTTTGTCTGGAGACCTTGAGGGAAGACATATCACATAGGTAGATAAGGGATTTTCTGTGAAGATGATATGAAAAGTTGAAGCCTAGAAGTGGACAAACTACAGAAACTCTTGTGTGCTATGTGACCCTTGGGTAGGTGTGGAAAGAGGGAGAGTAAAAGGGGAGGGAGAGAGACAGAGAGAGAGAGAGAGAGAGAGAGAGAGAGAGAGAGAGAGAGAGAGAGAGAGAGAGAGACCAATGCAAGCTTTGAAGCTTTCTGGGCTAAGAGGGGAGCAGCTGTGCTGCCTGGCAATAATGCCATTAAATAATTGTTGTATCTAGCTTTAAAAAAAAGATTGGCAACAAGGAATAAGGGAAAGGTGTATCCTCTTATTTGTTCCCAAATTCCCATAGTTACTTCCCAGTTTTCAATAGTCTATAGGAAAAATAATTGGTCTATGAGATCCATACCAGGAGCCTGCGGGAGTGCCTATAGGTAGTGAGAGACATCAGGCGTGGCAGACATAGTGAAGTTGAGAGACTCAGTTACAGGGTCCTTATCTGCCTCATAGAGGGTCAAGTAAAACAACAAAGTTGGAAATACACGTTCTGAGATGACTCGCAAGACCAAGGAAGAAGAGAATCTCTTTAATGGTAGAAGTATGAGGGACCACATGTACTTCCTTCATTTGACATAGAGTTTACAGAGTTAGGGGATAGCATAAAGCTTTGACACTTGATCTGAAGGTAAGAAACTTGATGTTTGACAATTTGTAGGAGAGCCCTTGAATCCTTTGTCTTTGTTCCTAGAAAATTAGGAACATAAGGATCAACATGTTGTTCTGACAGCAAATGTGATAGGTTGTATAGTAGGAGATCATCCGCATAATCAGCTAAGAAACTAGGAGACAGGTAAAGAGAAAGAAGGTCTTATACAGACCATAGCCAGAGAAATGAAGTTAACATGTAAGCCTGATGGAGGGCAGTGCAAGTAAGGAGAAATACTATTTCAGTGTCATTGTCCTCCCAGTTGAATGCAGAGGTTTTATGAATATGGGCCTAATGGAATTGTAAAGATTGATAAAGTGAGAAGCATCAAAGGCAAACCATAGAGAATAGAGTGCAAGAGTTAGGTACCACTGGGTGGATAGGAAGGAATTCCATGTTAATAACCCTGAGGTCCTCAACCAGGGATGAGGTTTTAGGACAGTCAAGAGATGAGTATTTCAAACCTTGTCTATGTTTTAAAGATATTGCATTGATAGTAATGGCCTAGGATCCTGGAATAGGATTTTAATGAGGCAATGATGGAAGGCCAACAGAGTAGAGAGGGTGCCCTGTACCTTTAGGTCAATGACATGGTGTAGAAGAGGATAGAATGAAGTATTTGTGTCCCCCAGTGAACAAGGAGGCACTTCAGAAACTAAAATAAGAGGAACAATTCTACAAGGAGTTGTATAAAGAGAAAAGGAAAATAATTTAGCTGTACTATCCATGCCTGATAATGTGGTTGGGAAACTAGGCATAATGTTGAAGGAGTGAGAAGTGACCCAAAATGGAACAAAGGAGATCTGTAGCTCTAGGCTGGAGGCAACTTCTATACCATCGCAGAAATCTGAAAAGGATAAATTTTACTAGAATGAGCAGGAAATGTTGACCAAGTAGCTCCCAAATCCATTAAAGATGACAGGAATTTACCCAGTGCCTGGATAATTATCCTAGGTTCCTTAGTAGCAATCCAGATGTTTGATTGAAGGCAGACACAACATTTGCCTTCAGCTGCCAGGCACAAATCTGTGGGATATTCTGGTAGAGAAGGGAATTGGGTGACTGACTTTCCTTGGTGAGATGAAGAAGGACAGACAGGCTTCAAATATTCTTCCTGTCTACAGATGGGCAGAGTCCTGGAAGCAAGTGAAATGAGATGCAGGTCTTTACCCAGTAGCCAATGTTGCCTCACTTAAAGCAAGCTCCAAGAGAAGTGCATTGGTACCGCATCTTTTTTTTTTTTTTTTTTTTTTTTGTTCTGGAGCTGAGGACCAAACCCAGGGCCTTCTGCTTGCCTAGCGCTCTACCACTGAGCTAAATCCCCAACCCCATCTTTTTTCTTTTTTATTGGATAATTTTTATTTACATTTCAAATGTTATTCCCTTTCCAGGTTTCCCAGACATAAGCCCCCCCTATACTATCTCCCTCCCCTTCTTCTATTAGGGTGCTCCCTTTCCCATCCACCTCTCCAAACCCCTAACATTTCCCTACACTGGGGGTCCAACCTTGGCAGGACCAAGGGCTTCTCCTTCCATTGGTGCCCGACAAGGCCATTCTCTGCTACGGATGCATTATTTGGTCGTACCCTCAAGGATGCTGACCTAGGATGGTACTTTTGACTGTCAATGAAAGCTTCTTTTCTTTTAGATAATTTCTTGTTCCTCCTTTCTACTAAATACCTTAAATGTCAATTCCAAAAGGTCTCTCTGAGAGTCATGAAGGCCATCATCTAGTACCTTAAGCTTTTTCTACTCTCAGGTGCTGACTGGGTGAGAACTTGAAGACAAGCATTCCTTCTTCAGAATTAGGATCTAGTTTTTTGTTTTTTGTTTTTTTAAACAGGACACAAAAGCATCTGTGATTCTGGAAGGAATATTGCAGGATTTCAGCTGGACTCTGGGTGACCTCCCTCAGTTTATTAAAATAATTCTCAACATAAAAGGCCTTTTTGGAGGCCTGTCAGGGGGCAAGTAAGCCTTTAATTTTGGGTTGCCCTGTCATGGAACTGATTCTCACTATCAATCTATAATTACAGCAGGTATCCACCTAGAAAAGTTCCACAGCTACCACAGCATAGGAAGTTTCTTTTTATTTGAAATCATCTTCCTGGGCTAGGGTGGCTTTACACGTGATTTATTTTTCCTTGGACAGGAAGGTCATGTCAATTGAGGCTATAACTTTATGTGGGATGCCTGAGTTTTTTGCTGAAGCTAGAAGTGCATGGAGAGAAAGAACTGAGACTCTTTACTACTTGGAAATATCAGGTATTAAATGTATATGTGTAGAATGTTATCAGGGCTGGCAACATTTTTGAGGTCATGAAGCCCATCTATATGGGAGCAAATTTGAACTGCCAGAGGTGATGAGGACATAGAGTTAGGGTCAAGGTAAAGAAGAGGGGTGGGCTGGAGGAGGCAAGACTGAGGTGGCCACAGAGGGTCAGCCAGTGAGTTGAGATGAAGAGGTCCAGAGGAAGGGCCATGTATTCTAAATCAAAATCAAAAGGAGAAGTCAAGGGCTCTGAGTCCTTATCAGTTTGGAAGGTTTGTTTTTTCCAGGAAAACCTTGTGCATATTGCATGAATAGAGTAAGAATGGAGAGCAGAAGAAAAAAGAAAGAGCCTGAATATAGGAGGGGTGCTCAGAGTACTAGCCTATGACTTGGCCGAATATGTCAAGATCAATGGGAATTTGGAAATCCATTGTGAGATTTTTCTGGGCATGGAGATTGGTGTTAAGTTTGTATTTATGCCAAGCTATTGTGCCAGGAACCATTTGTGTACCCCAAAAGATCACCAAGGAGCTCTTTCTGATGCAATCACATTAGGGTCTCTTTATTACAAACTGAAGTTTTGGGTCACTCACTACCGACCTACAGCACAGTTTCCTGAAGTAGCTGTGAACTCTCTTCAGGAAGAGGTTTTATAGAAAATGAAGGTGAGTGAGAAATCAGGGGAGTGGTCCAGCCTGGCAAGCATCTAACCGAATGTCTATTATAAGCAGACAGGTGGGTCTCTGAAGCAGGATTATACACAAACAGTCTCCAAGTGCATTTGAAACCATCGGACTATCTTTGATTGACTGTTGCTAGGAAGTAGCTAAGGAGTAGCGCTGGCAAAGGACAAGCCTTGGGATCCTTCCTGCTATGTCGGTACAGTTTGAGTTCTGCTGCAGGTCTCATCCCCAGGCTTTCTGTTCTTTCAGTTGGAAGCTCATCCTCAGATGGGGTAAGTTGTGTGAGGTATACGGACACTCAAAGTCACACTGTGGTAAAAAGAAAGGTGGGAAGGCTTAACGTTGTTCAAGGAGGAAAAGACCCATAAGGATATAGGCAAGAGAAGTTAAGGAGTAGAGTTTTCAGTGGGAAGAGAACATGGTTAGTTTAAAGGAGGGAGGGAGATGCCTTTAACAGGGTGACAGTGGAGAATTAGCATAGAAGCAGAGACACAGAGAGGGTGAGGGTGAGTACTGTGGGTTAGTTCTATGGGAGAGAGTCTCAGTCATAGAGTATCCCTGAAGGGATTACCACTTGTCAGAGAGATGTTTTGTATCACAATGGAGAGACTCCCATCCATTTCTACAAGTTGAGGTGATTTATAGGGTGTAAGGAATCTCCCTGGAGTACCAGTTTGACTTGTGGAGAAAAATTCAGTGAGCAAGAAACAAAAAGAGCAGGCTGCAATGAGCAACCAAGAGAGACAGGGCAGGCAGCTCCTAGAGGATATTTAAGAGAATGGGCATGGAGAGATAATTAGATTAGAGCAGGCAGAAGAGGAAAGTGGCTGAAGTGAGGAGTTGTAGATTTGGAGTCAAATACAGTTGGTGTCAGAAGCCCACATAAGCAAATAATCTTTACCCAGGCAAAGGATCTGTTCCAAGGGAGCCGGGAGCATCAAACTATCAGTTTAGCTCAGTTAGGAAGGACAGTGCTTTGTGAGGGCCCAGTGCCAGTCACAGGTTTCAGTCTAATTATAAGGGAGCAGTGAAACCATTGAATTAGACCACTTATTGGGCAGAAAAAAGATTTATTGAGGATCAAAGCGCCAAAGAGTGTCTCTTGGGGTAGTGGAAGAGATGGAAAATAGTGGAAAATGAATATATGACAGAAAGCAGGGTGAGTTAGGGTCTTTGAGCTACTTAAAGCTTTTCAGATTGAGTGCGAACTAGAAGCCCTTGCCAGAAGTACTTGACCTTTGGGAGCTGATTGACAATCAAGGTACTGGTTTTCTCTGTAAACAGAGACCCTCTTTAAAAAATCTTCTTTCCTGACAAACAAAACTACCATAAGGAGATAGATTCCTAAGGGATGCTAAATTTGGGTTTCTGCTTTCCCAATAGCAATCCTTCTGTTTGTCTGGTCAGGGTTCTACATGCAACATCACCTGAGGATCTCCCTGCTAAGAAAATACAACTATGGCTGTATCTTTCTGTTTGTTTGTTTGGGGTATTTTTATTTTTCCTTTTTTTTGTCTTGTTTTTAACTTGAAACGAAATGAAAAATATTGTAGAAGAAAGAAATATTCTCTAGTACTTACTTAAATTCTTTTGATTTTTCCCCCTGAATTTCAATCCCGAATTATTAAGCTCCTCTACATCCCTCAGTCTTTGACATAGTCTTCTTTGATTTCTTCAGCAATGTTTTATAGATTCATACCGAACTGTTTGAGTCTCACAGGCAGAGTTTGAGGAGTTCTTTGCTTCTGATTTTCATCATCTTCTATGGGCTTCATTTGCATACATTAAACTGAATGAGGCATCTTCTATTTCTCCAAGTGAACTTTAACCAAATAACTGGAGTGGAATAAGCCTCTTCCTTCTTTTGAACTTCACATTTCTCATTCTGCCAGGAAATATCAGGTGGCCTGTTGTGCACTTGACTGTGTTCATTTGAGGACATCAAGCTGTGAGTGAAATTCCCCTCAGGACTGAGTGCTGCTGCTCTCCATTCAAGCAATATGACTGACTCTGAGATTTAATGTAAACCCTTGTTAGTGCAATGTTAGGGAAATTTAGATTTTTTCCCTGGGAGATTCTGCATGTGTTCTGCACCTAGAATATGTTTCATTAATGAAAAAATATTTAAATTCCATGTACAATATAGATGGTGATTTAAAACCCAAAATAAGTCCAAAATATGTTCTGTTCTTTGCTCGAAAATGAACCTAAATTTCTTTATTCTGAGTGTTTATATTAAACACCCTCTTTAGTATTTCTGCCACAGGGATAGACAAAAATAGTTATATGAGAGTTCAAAAGCTCACACTTAGAACTCACTTTCAATTTTCAAGGGACCTCAAGCCATTTTGCATTTGTTTTTATTTCAAAGTGTTTTCAGAAGAGTAAGACAAAAAATTAATTTAGAGGGCAGATTCATGCCAAAGGATTCTGGAGTTGCACTTAAGTCATGACATGAGAGGGTCAGAAAATTGGTGAGTGTCAGCATGTGTGTGTATGTTTGTGTGCCTCTGTGCGTGCGTGTGTGTGTGTGTGTGTGTGTGTGTGTGTGTGTGTGTAATGTCAGAGTGCAAAAAAGAATGTCAAAACAGAAAAGCAGAAGAAAACAATGGCATCAGTAATGCAGTGTGTAAAAGTGAGTTGTTCTATATTATCAGCCTCTAGGAGCAGTAATTAATGTTAGTACCAATTGGAATGATATGTCAGCATGCATGCATTCACACATAAGCATTATGTATACAGAAAGTGATATATATATATATTCATTACTGTCTTCCATGAGAATACATAACTCACAGAATACAATACATACTTATACCTACTTATCAAGGATTCAGAGAGGTTAAATGATTTGTTGGAGCCCCCATGGTCAATGTAGTAGAATTAATTCCTTTTTTTGTGGAAGAGATATACTAAAATTAAGAACATTTTATGAAATTATGATAGAGAAAATATAATAAAGATGAATCCAGGTCAATGAGATAGTTCACCCAGTCAAGGAACTTGCTCTCAAATCCAACAACCTGAATTGAATCCCGGGTTCACCCTGGAACTCACACGGTTGAAGAAAGGACTAACTAGAAGTGGTTAAATTCTTTGGAATAAAGACTAGTATCAAAAATAGTAAAAAAAAAACAAGTCACTAAGCTTAAATTTTTATTTTATTGCGTGGTCAAATAGAAAATGAGAAGGAAACATGAACTGCTATAACAATGAATCAATGAAGAATTTGATTTTGATCAACACATAGAAATCCTTGATAAAATGCTTGCTGAATTTCTTAAAAGTCTGTTCGCTTTTCTTAATAGCTGAAAATAAGAAATAATTATGCACGAAAATTCATAGTCAGAGAATAATACAGAAAAAAAAATAGATACAACATGTCCAGAGAACAGGTCGTAAAGATGGCTTAAAGGGTAGGAACCTTTGCTGTTGTGTGCATGGGAACTTGAGCCCAGACTGTCAGCATTCACATAAAAAGGCAGGTTTATCACACAGTGTTCATGGAAACTTAGCATTGTGCAGGTGGAGATGTTTTGTTTTCTGAAAATGAGCCCTAACTAAATTGAGTTTCTAACTAAATTATTCGTGAACAGAAGAGATATAATACCCACTAAACTATGAGGTTTCCATTCTCTACAGATGACTTTTATCACTGAGATGGTGGAAAAGTCAAATTTCACAAAGATGCCTGCTTGCCTTTGCCTTTGTGTCCTTTAGCATCCTGTAACTGGAAAAGAAGCTTGTTCTGGAGTGTTAACCAGAGTGGGGAAAGGTGGCCTATCCACTCCATTAAACTACAAAGTCACATGATATAGCCATATCCCAAGAAAGCGGTTCTTAATCACTGTTGGAGAACTGTCAGATATAATGGTAATAAGATTTCAGTCCCAGCATGGGGATGGCAACAAGGCTAATAAATCTAACAGCCCCCAACTGTTCTCTTCTGAAAAGCAGGAGATGTGTGAAAACTACCTCTCATGCTATCTAGTGTGGATGAAAGAATGACACTTCCAAGGCTTCCGTGGTTATTCCATTTATTAGAAAAAATGTAAAATGAAAGGGCACACCATTCATTACACCTGTAAGAAGAGCTATTATCAAACAGTAACAAATATTGGCATGGATGTGTTCTGAGATGGAAAGAATATGAAAAAATATAACCGTGGCTGAGGAGTACAGGCTATTCTTTAAAACTCTGAAATTAGAGCCAGCATACAATTATAAACCGAAAACTGGGTATAAATCCAAAGGAAATGGAAAGGAAATATGTGAAACTGATTTTTATTGCACCACTGTCAATGGTCACCAAAATAAAGAATCAATCTTGGTGAAAATAGATGTGTGTGCATGCGTGTGTGCATGCGTGTGTGCATTGTGTGTGTGTGTGTGTGTTTGTGTATGTGCATGCGTGCATGCGCGCGTGTGCGGGCACACATATATGTGTGCATGTGTGTGTGCGTACATGTGTGTGTGAACACTTCAATAATAAACAGCACAAAATAGTGCCTCTACACTTTGCTTTCTATTTGTAGAAAACTGTATGTGTTAGAATTACCATTTGCTTATCATTGATGGGTTGTATAGCCATTTATTGACTTTATCATAGTGTTTACTTAGAACACTCAACTGTTAAAATATCATTCATGGAATTATCAGGAACATGTAGAGAGTGCATTCACAAAATATGGAGTAGAAAAAGAATGTCAAGGGACCAGTATTGATTCTAACTACTTATAGTTTTTTTTAATTTGATCTTATTCTGCATAGTTGATTAATTTTTAATTGAATTTTAAGAGTATAGATAGGACAAAATGGGATTTTACATTCTAAAGACTCATATATAATATTTCTCTAGGATTTTTGCTGTGTTGTTCGTGCTTCTGGACTTTAACTGGACTCAAATCTTTTCCTTTATCTGACCCTTAAGAAAAAAATTATGTGACTTTGTGTTTTTCCTCTATGTACGTATATGTGAGGCTGTCATATCATCTGTAACTGGAGTTTCAGGGGAGTTGGAACTTACTCCATTGGTGCTAGGAATTTAAACCAGGTTCTTTAGAACAGCAGACAATGCTCTTAAACTTTGAGCCATCTCTCCAACCCCAAACACTTTTAATCAAGTTTGGGGTGGCGGTGGTGGTGGTGGTGGTGGTAATATTTGTGGTGATGGTGGTGGCACATGCCTTTAATTCCAGTATTAGGAGGCAAAGGAAGGTACATCTCTATGAGTTTGAGATGCATATGATCTATTGAACTAGATAGATAGTCCTGGATAACTGAGACTACACAAAAGTGGTTCTGTCTCTAAAACTCAAACCAAACCAAACCAACCCAACCCCCCCCCAAAAAAAAGTAAAAAAAAAAGTTAAAGGGAAGTTTTAATCAAATATGAATCTACATTTTAAAACTAAGCAAATATCCTCAGTTACTCCAACAGTATTACAAAGAATATATTAATTAAATCTGAATGTTTATAAGACAAGAATAATGAATATCAGTTAATGGTTATGTATTTTCAAAGTTTCTAAAATATAAGAATTGTTTCATGAATTTGCCTGTTTTTCTTGACCAGGTATCCTACTAATCTCTGTATTGTTCCAATTTTAGTACATGTACTTTCAAAACAAGCATTATAAATTCCATTATCTTTTGTATTAATGAAACTACTCTTAAGGCACGTAATAAGAAGGAGATGGTCAAATATCCATGAAAGGGCATCTTCTTTTACTCTCAAGGTAATCATAAAATATTTGACTTGAAAAGAAGTGAATTCCATTTGATTATTCTTCTTGAAACAAAAAGAAATCATTAAGAATATGTCTGTGCTACGATATGTACAACACTGAGGCATTGATGATAAAGAGACAAAAAAGGGGAGAGAAATAAGAAGGAAGAAGGAAGGAAAGAAGAAAGAATGAGAGAAAGAATGGATGGAAAAAGAAGGAAAGAAGAGTATCAGAACCATAGAATGACAATTATACACACTGCTCCAAGTACATAGATATTTGCATGTTTGTGATGAACCCCATTCCATGTACTAAAATGCTGATGTTACTTCTGAACAAAAGTTTCTGGGAAAGCTTTGAAGAGAAATAGGTCAGGACTGATTTTTTTTTGAAGGATATTACTTGAGTAATTGACAGGATAAGGTTGAATCAAACAAGCAATCCAAAGTAAAAAAGAGATTTATTCTGCTTACAAAATGAGGAATCAATAATTTTGATAAAAAAGGAAGAGTAAGATTATTATGAGTTTCATTGTATCTCTTAAAATGCTACCTTATTTTGTGCATTTGGGAATTTGTTATCACTGTAACTGGTAACCTACAGTCTTTTGCTTCCACATGAATTTTCTCCATTCCAACTGTAAAGACTTGGGCTATATTCTGAATAGTGCTTAAGATTCAGTTTGTCATTGCCTTACCTAAAATCCATTTATCAGTACATGATAGATATTTTGAATTAATAATAGGAATAGAAAATGTGTAAAGATACAATTTACCACGCAAAAATATTTCATATTTACAGTTTGAATTAACATTGAACAATATATTATTTATCAAAACTTACTTTTATGGATTTCATAATTTATGTGACATTATGTTCATCGTACAATATTTGTATATCAAGTACACATTTATACATATATATACTAGCTATTCATGTCTTAGTTAGGGTAAAGTTATAAAACTGGAACAATACAGAGATTAGTAAGATACCTGGTCAAGAATCTAGTATCATATGGAAGGAGGGTCTCTAAAGACTCACATAGGGAATAGTATTGATTTTAATAACTGATGTCAGAAGAGCTACTCACTGTAGGTGACATCAAGATATGACTAAAATCATAAACTGTATAGATGGAGAGAGCGAACTGAACAGTGTGGTGATTTGAATGAAAATGGCTTAAATTATATATTGTTCAATTTTATAGGGAGTGGAACTATTAGGAGGCTTGGCCCTTCTGGAGCAAGTGTGCCACTGGGGGATGGGCTTTGAGCCTGTCACTTGTTTCAGTTGTTTGAGCCAGTCACTGTTTCTCTCTGCCTGCTTCTTTGAATCCAGATGTAGAACTCTGGCTCCTTGTCCAGCACCAATTCTGCCTGTGTGAGGCCATGCTTCCTGACATAACAATAATGGACTAAACCTCTGAACTGTAAGTCAGCCACAGCTAAATATTTTCCAGCATTACAGTTGCTGGGGTCCTAGTGTCTCCTCACAGCAACAGAAATCATCAGTAAGACAAACAATATGGTGCATTTATTCATTGAACTCTGTTTAAAATTGTGGATGTGATGTGTGCTATTAAAAGCCCCTGATATATATTTTTCTTTTTAAATAATTTATTTATTTACATTCTTCATGCTGCCCCTCTCTGAATCCTTTTGCCCAGAGTTCTTCATCCTATTCCCTCTTGTCCTTGCCTTTGAGAGGATATTCTCCACCACAGGATCTTCCCCCTTCCTTGAGACATGAAGTCTCTACAGGATTAGGCATATCTTCTCTCACTGAGGCCAGACAAGGAAGTCTTCTCCTACATAGGGCTCAGTGCCTAGGACTAGTCCATGCATGACCTTTGCTCGATGTCTTAATCTCACAGAGCTCACAGGGTTCTAAATTAGTTGACATTGTTGGTCTTCCTCTGGGATTGCCATACCATTCACCTTCTTCAATCCTTCCCCTAACTTTTCCATAGGAGTTCTTAATCTCATTCCCATGTGTGGCTGTAAGTATCTGCATCTGTCTTAGTCAGCTGCTGGTAGAGCCTCTCAGAGGACAGCCACATTAGGTTCCTATCTGCAAGCACAAAATAGCAACAGTAATAGTGTCAGGGTTTGGTGACTGCCCATGGGATGGATCCCAAGTTGGGACAGTCACTGAATGGCCACTCTTTTCATCTCTGCACCATTTTTGTCTCTGCACTTCTTTAGCCATCAACAATTTTGGATTAAAATGCTGAAGGAGGGTTGGTGTGCTGGGAGTCCTGTCTATCATAAGAGGTGGACTCGTAAGGTTCTATCTCCACACTATTAGGCATTTTGGCAAATGTCACCCACATTGAGTCCTGGGATTCTCTCCGATCTTAGGTCTCCAGGTCTTTCTAGAGATTTCCCCCACCCCAAACACCAGAAGCTACAAATATCCATTCATTCTCCTGGCCCTCTTGTCTACCACCATACCTGATCCAGCCTCCTTCTCCTCTCTCTCTTCCCTCCCCAACCCAGGTCTCTCCCTTTAGCTTCCTCCTGGAATTATTTTGTTCTCCTTTCTAACTGGGTTTGATTCATCTTCACTTGGACCTTTTTTCTTGTTAAACTTCCTTTGTCTTTGGGTTGCATCATGGGCATTCTGTACATTTTGGCTAATATCCACTTACCAGTGAGTATATACCATGCATTTCCTTTCAGGTCTGGGTTATCTCAGGATAATGTTTTCTAGTTCTATTCCTTTGCCTGCAAAATGCAATCTACAGATTCAGTGTAGATCCCCACCCGAAAACATAATTCTTCACAGACTTGAAAAGAGCAATTCTCAACTTCTTATAGAAAAACAACAAACAAACAAACAAACAAAAAACCAGAATAGCCAAAACAATTCTCAACAATAAAAGAATTTCCTGGGGAATCAACATCACTGACCTCAAGCTGTATGACAAAGCAATAATAATAAAGACAGCATGGTCTTGGTACTGAGACTGATAGGTTGATTAATGGAATAGAATCAAAGACTGAGAAATAAACCTACACAACTATGGACACTTGGTGTTTAACAACAAAGCCAAAGCCATATAGCCAAAAATGAAAGCATCGTCAACAAATGGTGCTGGTCTAATTGGCAGTCTACATGTAGAATGTAAATTGATCCATAGTTATTATTATCTTGCACAAAGCTCAAGTGTAAGGGGATAAAAATAATGCGATACACTGAATTCAATAGAAGAGCAAGTGGGAAGTAGGCTTGAATGCATTAGTAAAGGGCACATACTCAAAAGTACAAGATCACAAGGACACATGCCCCAATATGTTCAGAGCAGTCTTATTCGTAATAGCCCTAATGTGGAGGCAACCCAGATTTACCTCAACCATAGAATAGATACAGAAAATGTGGTTCATTTACGCAATGGAATACTATTAAGCTATTAAAAGCCTCTACTATTTTGACTTTCCACCTTAGTAAATAGTAAATTATTTCTTGAATTGTAAGTTAAACATCTTTTTAACTTTTTTTTATTTTTTTGTGATTTTCATGTTATGTATCGCAATTCCATTCACTCCATATCCCTTTGTTTCTGCCCTCCGCCCATGCACCCTCCTCACTAAAAGAAGAAAAAGAAATCTTGTGAAAGCTGTAGTGTGTTACACAATATACCTCTGTCCACAGATCTTTACGTGCAAGTGTTCATTGCAATAAGTCATTAGTCTGGTTCAAAGCCCCTGTCTTCTGCTGCATTCTCAATACTGGATTTTTACCAGAACTTTGTAGGGTTCTGGTGCCTGGGGCTTTCCAATGAGAACTCTTGCTAGGTGCTACATGCCTGGGTTCAGGCCAGGGGAGGAAAACTCAGACAGGGAAGGGGGACTGCTTCTGCTGCCCCCTGGTGGTCCTGCTCTTTCTGCCACAGCTGCTTTGGTTGCTCTGGCCAGACTGAGCCAGCAGGAAACTGACTATCCAGTGAGGGGTGCAAGGGAGTTTCTGGAGGTGATTTCTGGAGAGCAGATCTCTTCTCCAGGTAGTGGTATTGTAGATCTTATGACAGAATCTCTCAGATGATGGAATAATTCCTGCATATTTTTTACCCTGAACATGATTCTTAAATACAGGTTTAAGGTTGGTTAGTGTCTGACAGCAGTTACTTCCTATTGGTTTGGCCAGAGAGCTTGAAAAGACCTTATCTACATATTCAGAGGCGTGGTCCTGTGTCTATGACTGATCTGTCTTGAGCCTATGTAACCCGTGTTTATGACTTCATCTGTGAAGGAGGGGCTTAGGGCATTGCCCTACATGACTGGCATGTCTCAAACCTCTCTAGAGGAGTCTGGGGGTGGTGGGTGTGCAGCTAGTGAAGCCTGATCTCCTGGGAGACCGGGAGTGTGCCTGCCATCCCTTTTAGGGTCTCCAGGGATTCGATCTATCTAGACCAGGAATCAGGGTAACTTTCCCAGCCCACCACCCACAGGACTCGACTTAGCTATTTTGTTGTTACTATGTCAGGGACAACTTTTAGTTTTAGATCTTTAGGACTGAGCCCTTCACACATTGTAGCAGTTCGTAAGTAGGGATTGATGTTGGGGTGGGCTAACTCAAAGCTTTGGATCAGGGCCTGAACGGTAGCTGACTTGGTCACCCCTTTAGCTCTTCTATACCCATACCACCAGGTGAGCTTTCTGGAACTTCCCTCGCTGTCTCACTCAATGCTACATTTGGCAAAGGGCAAGGAAAGCTCTTTTGCACTCATGCCCTTGCCCTTACAACACTCACCAGTATCTAGCATAAATAAAGAAGACCTTCATTGGCCATTTGGTATTCAGAAGACAGTACCACTGAGTCAAATATAGAAAGTCCAGGTCACGAAGTGTCAAATTAGACTAAGGAATCTCCCCAAAACCTGTGGAGAGGAGCCATTTCATCCTAACAACCAGATAAGAAACATGATGTGACAGTTTTGGAGTCTCTGCTGAGTTTTGGGTTTGTGTGGCTGTAATTGTCTATTGTTCTGCTCCGGTTCTTCCACTTTCAATTAAGAATGCATGCTCTGTGCATTATATGTTTTAATCATGCAACTTTATTTTTTATTTTATACTAGTCCACAATTAAAGTTCTTCAAGATTTTAAAGTGTTACAAATGATAAAGACTATGGGGATAACAATTATAGGCAATGAATTTTATAATAGCACATTTTACTGAGCCAACAAGACAAAACATAATTTCATTTCATTTGGGTTACAAATATAATTTTATAATGAATAGCATTAATTTATGTCAGATTTCATATTTACTTTTAAAAATAACACCAAGTAATTTTATTTTATTGTGGCATAAAAATCAAATGAAATATTTGCTTTATACACAATCATTTAATATGCTGTTCATTTATATTCATGAATTGAATAAGTAAAACTATATTTTATGTTGTAAAATTGATAAGAATATACTGATAGGTAATATATAGAGAAGATTTGAACAAAGCCTTTTGTGTATAATAATTAGTAACATCATGTCTATTTATTTTTACTTATTAGTATTATGCTAAACACACATTTCAGTTAAGCCTTTCTTTTGATTTTTCTTCATATGAATAAAAGAAGTATATCCAACTTCAAAAAATTTAATGAGGCATATTATACCAATAAGAATTTATTGGTGAAATGATCTATTATTAATATTCAGGTGATTAAAGGATTTTCATCCTGATATTTATAAAGAAGTAAATATCACTTTTCATTTTAACTAAGAAACCTGATAATAATTGTATTAATGTTAACAATATCAATTAATATATTTTGCAAATTCAAGTAATGGATTAATGGAATTCATTAATTATCTCCTGTAGTTCCAATGTATCTTATTCTTGTTTGTGGATACTGTTCATTCATTTGTCTGGGTCATTTTATCAATACATTCATATTGGATTCATATGTGAGTTCAGTGTTCTTATTTATTTTTTTCTGTTTACTGTTGCATAGGCATTTTGATTATTCAGACACTCTTTTCCAAAGAAAAAATGTTTTTAAACATATTAAAAGTCACAACTTTTAGCAAAATTGGGTCTTATTCATGCAGCATGCAAACAGGAAATGGAAAACTGATAATGTATTGAATGTGTAGAGTTTTGATGCTAAGTGATAAGAGCTAAGTTACAAAGTTCATCCTTAATAACTTCATTCCTTCTTAGAAGGGAGAATAAAATGCTTACAGGAGGAAATACAGAGACAAAGGTTGGAGCAGGGACTGAAGAAGAAAAGGTCATCCAGAGACTACCCCAGCTGGGGATCCATCCCATATGCAGTCACAAAACCCAGTCACTATTGATGATGCCAAGATGGGTTTGCTGACAGGAGCCAGATATGGGTGTCTCCTGAGAGGCTCTGCCAGAACTCTACTAATACAGATGAGGATGGTTGCAGCTAATCACTGGACTGAACAAGGGGACTCCAACAGGAGGAGTTAGAGATATGACTGAAGGAACTGAAGGGGTTTTCAACACCACAAGAAGAACAATAATATCAAACAATCAGACCACACCAGAACTACTAGACTAAACCACCAACCAATGAGTGAGTACACATGGAGGAACCCATGACTCCAGACACATATGTAGCAGGAGATTGCATTGTCCATCATCACTAGGAGGAAAGCCCTTAGTCCTGTGAAGGCTAGTTTCCTCAAATTAGGGAAATGCCAGAGTGTTGAGGTTGGAGTGGGTGGGTAGGATTAGGAGCATCCTTATAGAAGCAGGGGCATGGGGGAGGGAGTATGGGAGAAAGGGGGAGGGGATAACATTTGAAATGTAAGTACATAAAATATCCAAGAAATATACAACTTAAAATTAAAAAATGTTTTAAAATTGAGATGTATACTGCTAGTATCATAATCTGGAAAGAGTAACATTATATTATCTTTATTCCGATAGACTTATTAACAAAACTACTAGGGTATGGGCTATTTATCATTGCTAAAATTTGTTTTAAAAATAATTGTCTTAGTATTAAATATAATGAAACAACAAGCATATAAAATAAGAGGCATGAGTTGTGCTAAGATTATTTTCTTCGAAATAAAATTATCTCCAAATCAGGTTTTCTTCTTATTAGTTAGTACTGAAAATCCATGAACACTTGTTGCTCACTTAGCCTATTGATTACATAATTATTTATTGAATAGTGACTATCTCCTCGATGTATTATGAGAGCTGCACATGCTTTTGTGCAGAAAGATTTTTCCCCCTCATCAAGAGCTAATTGTGAAAAATGGCATATATTATCTACTCTGTATATAGCTATATACACATTATGTAAACAAGGCAATAAATTAATACATACTTAAATGAGTGGTATTTCATCCATTTTGAGTTGCTTTAATGCACAGAACATTCTAATTTCATTCTTCTACGTGTAGGCATTAAATATCCCAACCACAGTTTAAAGTTTTGAAATCTTTGCCAAATATCAGTTGCCTTTAAATTGCCTTTGATTAAGTTTGGATCTCATATGTTGTTTTTTATTGGTCTACATTTCACCACATAAACTTCATTTATTGAGCTGATGGAGATGTCCATAGAGTTTCACAAGTGGTGAAAATGTAGAGAAGAAATGACAATGGTGACCACAGTTCCAGTTTGTACATCTACAATGCTACCACTACACCTAAGTCTCAGATAATGTAAGGGGACATGGTACACAGATATTTTAAGAGACAGAGTACCAACATACTTGCTGCAAGACAGTATTTTCTAGGCATGACAGAAATGCCACACCCATATAATCTCAACAATGAGGTTAGCTAAACAAAATATCTTTAAAATAAGAACACCATACAATATGTCAACAGGGATGGGAATTTTAAGTTTCTATCCTTGGATGAATTAATACTGTCAGGGACAGATTCAGTTTTCTTCAGGGACAAGATTCAACTGTACTGATAGCCATATGATCTCAAATTGACATCCCTAAACATGCACATATATATGAGCATGTTAAATGCATTCAGTGGAACATTATAAATAAATTAACAAACATATATGTATGTATACTTATATTCATATGTGTGTTTTGTGTACATGTTTATTTTTAAAAATAATCATAGGAGAAATTATGAAATTTGAAAACAAGTTGGGGAGACATGAGCAGAGATGTAAGGAAAAATGGCATAGAAATGATGAAAGTGCACTACTTACATATGAAATATTCATAAATTTTAAAATTACACATTGAATAATACAAAATTTGTATAAGATGTATTTTTTGACTAGTTATAAAAAATATTCTCTAAGTAACTGCTTTTGCATTGAAGCCCAATATTATATTATCTAAG
Source organism: Rattus norvegicus (assembly GCF_021556685.1). Classification (NCBI taxonomy): domain Eukaryota; kingdom Metazoa; phylum Chordata; class Mammalia; order Rodentia; family Muridae; genus Rattus; species Rattus norvegicus. Next base: position 86,239,630 of record NC_141539.1, on the reverse strand, counting down.
ACAAAAAAGCCTTAATTTTTAATCTAAAAAATAGATAATATAATACACAAAAAATTTTTAGAAGGAAAATAGAAAGAGTACACCAAGACATAAAATCGGAAGTGCCTAGATGAGTGAGAAGACACGAAAAAACCTGCAATGAGGACAATGAATTTTAGATTATATTATATTTTATATACGTATATATAAATATATATAACATTAATTTAATGGTATGTAATATATATTTTTCTAACAATAGTGATACAACTCTATTCTTACTTATAGTACTTAGTGCAATAAATGTAAAGTAATAATGTTGAGTGTGTCTCTGTGTATGTAAGTCTGTCTGTGTGTGGATGCATGTTCACAGAGATATAGATGGGCAGGATGCTTGCTTGTACTTTTTGCTCAGTAATATATATAGTGGTATAGAGGTGTCTTGGGAGACAATAGCTTTTCTTAGTTTAAGTCTTTGTACATACAAGGTAACAAGATAGAACCATCAATATAGAATAATACAATCTTCTTTTTTGTGAAAATATAGAGTTGTTTGGTGCTTTTAAAAATACTTTTCATTGTTAATTGTGAATGCAGTGGAGGGAAATTTTACTCACAGCACACGCACACGTGGAGACTTTAGCAGATAACTCTCAGGAGTAATTTTTCTCTTGCCTCCACATGGAATCCAGTGGTCAAGTTCAAGTTTTCATGATTGTACACATCGAGCAATTTCAATGGCTTTTATGAACCAGACCATCATAAAATATCAATGTGCTAAATCCACTGAATACTATTAAAAAGATCATTATTTTTATTTTATTTGTTTATTTTTAGAGGCTAATAAAATATTTACTGCAAGTATTTCACAATATCCCAAGTCTAAATATTCAATAATCGTAATAAAAATTTACCATGTCTTAACATTTCTAAATCTTACAAATATTTGTGCACTTTGATAGATGATTGCTAAAGCTATCATAAAATGTTTATATGGAAGCTTTGCTTCTTCTGATGCTGGTAAAAAAGTATATACTTTCATGGAGTTCTTTCAATGGCTGCACTAGAATATTCAAGACAAGTCCAGAAATATGTACTATATGTATTTGGAAGGAATTATGACAGAACAATGTTCCAAGATCTTGACAGGATCAAATGATGGGCCAAATTTAACAAGACAGATTTAATCAAAAATAATTATAGGGTTACACAAGGGATAGCTTCTGTCCAAAACTATAATTGGGCAAAAGAGATTAAATAGAAGAACAGCTTTACAGAAAGAAACTATGGTAAGAAAATTAGAAATTAGTTTAAGAACTTCAATTAATTTTCACTAAATATTAATTTCAATTTCCTATAGTATACAAAATAAATGTCATAATTTATAAGTTCTTTAATTAGTAAAATTAAATAACAAGTAAAATTAATACATGTAATGTTTTCATATCTGTAGGTTTGATAAGGTATCCTGATCAAATGCAATTCAGGGAAGAAAAGGCTTAAGTGTGTTGCAGTCCCAAGTAATGAAACATTATTGTGTGGCAAATGCAAGCACGGACCTCAAAGCATCACATCCACAGGAAAGAGCAGAGACAGGATAAATACTTGAATTCTTGCTTGCTTGTGCTTTTTGCTTGACTAACTTTCTGCATTCCTATAAAATTGAAGACCCACCTCAGAAAATGATGCTGGATACATTCATGGTGGTTCCTATCACCTCAATTAGCAGTCCATATAATCCCCCACAAATATCCCTACAGACAAATGAGATGTAGTGAGGACAAATAATTCTTCATAATTCTTGATTCCAGGTTATGTCAAGTGGAGAGTTAATAGTAACTGATTGGCTTTCTCCTTTATCTTCTCCTTTTCAACCACCCCACAGAAAGGGTCTCACTCTTTAGGCCAGACTGATCTTGGATTTCTTAGTTTTGTGTCCCTTTATACCTACTGGTAGAAAAGCAGGTGTATTCACTATGTCCAGCTTTTGCTAATCTTTTCACTTTCTGTTATGAAACAATCATACCAAAATTATTGTCCTCATTTTTGCAATTCTCCCTTTGAAAATTAGTTTAAACAGAAGATAACACACCAAATTAATTCATACAAAAGTAATAAATTAATAAAATCTATAAGGTTTAAAATTTTACATTATAAAAGAAGCTAAGAAATACTAGGTCTTTAAATGTGAAGATGGATGCAGTAATATAATAATAGTAAGTTATCTTAAAAGGGACTATTAGATAAAATTTGAAAAGTTTTATATGTTTACAATTCACCTGATATCATATAAGTGAATGTCTAAATAGTCAATATTAATTTGTTCATGAGACATGGAGTGAATGCTTTATTTACATTCCTCATCTAGAATTAACCATAGCTAAAGTCTTTGGGAATTTTAATTAATTTTTTCTTATTATAGAAATTTTTACATTGGGTTGCAGCACAGGGGAAATGAGCTGGCTCAGAAGGCAGACATTTCAAAACACAGGGAACATTCCTTCATGAGAGGAACATTGATCACTTAATGAATGTTACTAAAGATGTGTTTTTGCTAATTTATCATCTTTACAAATGCAATAGTTTCTTTAGCAAATATGCTCTAAGCACTTCTATGAAGCTCATGGTTCTTTGAGGACTTCCTGAATCAGAAACATCTAGTACATCCCTCCCCATTCAAGCAAATTCTGTCTTGAGTGAATTCCTACATCAACATTCAGAAGTAACTGAGAATGGAGATGTAGAAAACAGATATTAAACCCATATGTTTTTCAATCCTAACCAAAACAATGTAATTTCTGTAAAATATTCAACATACTACTCACTCCTATAAGAATATTTATTCTTTCTAGTTCCCTGTTTCAAAATCACATAACACACAAAACCTTTTCCAAGATATAGGATGACTAAGGCAGGACATTTGAGAATTTGAAGCAAGTCTGAGATGCACAGTTAGAGGGTCTCAATTACAGTAACGATTATAGGTAGCTTCAACTTTACTGGGGTACATTTCCATTTACAAAGAAATTCCCTAAAATGACATACATTTACAAAGGTTACAAATTGATCTTGAATAAAGAAGTCAAACTCATTTAAAATTTTTTAAATTAATTTTTACACTCCAGATATTATTCCCCTCCTCGTCCACCCCACTGACACTTCCACATCCCATACCTCCACACCCCATCCCCCGATCTTCATAAGGATGCTCCCACTACACCAGACCTCTAAACTTCCTGGGGCCTCCAGTCTCTTGAGCATTAGGTGAATCTTCTCTGACTGAACCCAGACGCATGAGTGCTCTGCTGTACATGTGTTTGAGGCCTCATCTCAGCTGCTGTATGCTACCTGGTTGGTGGTTCAGTGTCTCAGAGATCTTGAGGGCCCAGGTTAAGATTGCTGGTCCTCAGACAGGGTTGCCCTCCTCCTCAGCTTCCTCCAGATTTTCCCTAATTTAACCAGAGGGCTCAGTAGCTTCTGTCCATTGGTTGGGTACACATATATGCATCTAATTCTTTCTGTTGCTTAGTGGATCTTTTGGAGGGCAGTCATGATAGATCCCCTTTTTGTGAACCCACCATTGCCTCAGAAATGATGTCAGGTCTTGGGGCCTCCCTTTGAGCTGGATTCCACGTTGGGCCTGTCGGTAGACCTTCTATTCCTCAGCCTCTTCTCCATTTCCATCCCTGCATTTCTTTCAGACAGTAAGAAATATTGGTCAGAGCTTTGACTGTGGGAGAGCAAATCCATCTTACTTGATACCATGTGTTTCTGCTGGAGGTGGGCTCAATAAGTTTCCTCTCTGGATTGTCGGGCATGTCATCTATCTCACCTCTTCCGTTGAGTCCTGAGAGTCTTTCAATTCCCAGGTCTCTGGTACATTGTAGAAGGTCCTCCCAACCTCCTTCCTTTCTGAGGTCGCCTGTTTCCATTCTTTCTGCTGACCCTCAAAGCTTCAGTCCTTTTTCCCCACCCAATACTAAATCATGTTCCCCTCGCTCCATAACCTCATCCCCTTTCCCTCCTCTATCCTCCCATCACTCCCTGCTTGTTGCTTTCTTCTCACTCCAACATGGGTCTGAGGTGACTTGGTCCTTCAGCTTGTTGACCTTTTTGAGTTCTGCCGAATGCATTTTGGGTATTCTGTATTTTCTTTTCTTTTCCTTCTTTCTTTCTTTCCTTCTTTCTTTCTTTCCTTCTTTCTTTCTATCTTTCTTTCTTTCTTTCTTTTGGCTAATATCCACTTATTAGTGAGAACATACCTCACATGTACTTTTTGGTCTCAGTTACCTCATGCAGGATGATATTTTCCAGTTCCATTCATTTGGCTACAAAACTCAGGATGTCCTTATTCTTAATAGCTGAGTAGTATTCTATTGTGTAAATGAACCACATTTTCTGTATCCATTCTTCTGTTGTGGGACACCTAGGTTGTTTCCAGTTTCTGGCTATCACAAGTAAGGCTATAACCATAGCGGAACATGTGCCCCTGTAGAGGCATCTTTTGGGTATATTACCAAGAGTGGTATTGCTGGATCTTAGGTAGATCTCTTTCCAATTTTCTGAGAAAGCTCCAAATTGATTTCAATAGTGGTTATACCAGTTTGCAATCCTACCAACAATGGAGGAGTGTTCCTCTTTTCGCACATCCTCGCCAACATGTGCTGTCACCTGAGGTTTTGATCTTAGTTATTCTGACTGGTGTAGGGTAGAATCTCAGGGTCGTTTGAATTTACATTTCTCTAATCGGTAAGAACTTTGAACATTTATTTAGGTGCTTCTTAGCCATTTGAGATTCCACTGATGTGAATTCTTGATTTAGTTCTATACCCCATATTTTGATTGGGTTGTTTGGTTTGTTTGGTGGTTAGCTTCTTGTGTTCTTTATGTATTTTGGATATTAGTCCTCTATTGGATGTGGAATTTGTGAAGTTTTTTCCCAATCTGTAGGATGCCTTTTTGCCTTATTGACTATGTCCTTTGCCTTACAAAAGCTTTCCAGTTTCACGAGGTTCCACTTATCAATTCTTGATCTTAGAGCATGAGTCATTGGAGTTCTGTTTAGGAAATTTCCCCCTGTGCCAATGAGTTCAAGGCTTTTTCCCACATTCTTTTCTATTAGATTCAGTGTATCTGGTTTTATGTTGAGGTCCTTCGATCCACTTGTACTTGAGTTTTGTGCATGGTGACAAATATAGGTCTATTTTTATTTTTCTACATACAGTCAGTTAAATACTCTTGAGTCCATGTTTTTTTGATTCTAAGTATACTGCTTCTTAGTTTTCTTTTATAGAATTTAAAATAATAAAAATTTAAAGAAGAATGTCAACGTTGGAATGTTAGCTTTTCATTAGACAGTATATAAAAGAATATGTTTTCACACACACACCCATATATATATATATACATATATATATACATATATATATATATATACCTATATACATAGAGAGAGAGAAAATTTCTTTAGAACAATTATATTTTGTTAGATTCTCATTATTTATTTCATATTCTAATGTATTCAATTATTTTTTCATGTGATATGAAATAAACAGTGCTCATGCCTCTTCTGTAAAATTCATATAATTTCTATAAAGTAACTTAATAATCAAATGGAAATAGCTAGATTTAAGAAGAGCACAGAAGACACTACAACATTGTATGAACCACAGTACTTCTAAAGAATTTTAAACTATAAGAACATAAATTTCTGTAAAAATCAGTCTATGACTATTAAATATAAATACTAAACCTATTATAAATAAATGTTTTATATAAAATAAATATATGGAAGGCAAGAAATTAAATTTAGAAAGAAAATGTTGGAAATTGCCCTTGGAAATAATGCAGAGAAAATTTTCAACCATGTCAGTTGAGTAAGATTATGAAAAAGTTGATAGGAATTCAGTTGCCAGGAGGCAATTTAGAAACAATAGGAAGAAAGCCATGTAGGAAAAGAATTAGAAAAAATAAAAGAGCTGATTGATCAATGATAATTCTATACAGTAGAGCTTTAAAATGGAGAATGAGAGAGAGTGGTATGGGCCACATGTCAGCAGAGGCTTGAAGAGTCTTGGCAGAACTCCAAGAGTTATTTGAAATCTGTTTGATATCCAGTGACTTTTGAACAGCCTCCAGCAGGAAATGATTTGTGAATCACTCCAGCGGTAAAGAGGAGTTAGAGCTGGAGACTGGTAGCATAAGAAATTATGATAGTATTACAAACTCACAGAAGGTTTTACTATTCTGCTTTATGGAAGAGATACTGAAGGCCGAAGCCTAAATTTTCTAAAAAGATGAAGGGAAGTGACATTGAGATTTATGTGGTCTTATATATATATATATATATGAATGAAGTTATTGAGGTTAGGGACATAATCATTAAAAAGTGTCTTATTTACTAAACAACATTTGTACAAATTAACAGAATCCTAACAAGCAGACCAACTAATATTTTTCGTATAGGAAGAATACGAATTTAGCATATGAATTTGAAGGTTCTTAGAAATCTGAATGAGCCATGAGTTGTATTTTGGATTCAAATGTTTATATAGGAAGTATTTCTTAGTTTTTGTTTTTGAATATAAAAAGAGATATAGAAGAGATTAATGAAATTAAAGGTCTCCAAATAATGAAAACCTTTACAATACTGCAAAGTTGATAGTGTGATTCAGTAATAACTTAAGGAACAAGACAGGTACCAGGAGGAATTTTGAAACCTCCCCTGAAGACCATGCCAATTTAATGAAACGTAATCTTTAAATAAAATCCAGAACTGAAACACTATGGCAAGAATAGCAAATTGTTGCTTTTGTACAGATTCAGTTTACCTAGACTTCACATGGAGAAATTACTGTAGGATTTAGTCATATGGTTTCTATGTTTAACTTTAAGGTTGATATTTGCTGGAATTTTCTAGAATTCACTCTAGACCTTTTAAAATTCATTTTAGAAATTAAAAATAAGAAAAACAGATAGCTTTGTTTTTATTAAAAGATTTATGGAGCAAAAGTGAGTTGCTCAGGGTCTCCTGGTCTTCATTCTCATTTTCTGAGTTTCAATCCCAAATTATTAAGCTCCTCCACATTTCCCAGTCTTTGACATATTTTTCTTTAATATAGTACTTGAAGTTCACTTAAATCAATAAGACAACAACAACAAAGATCAAGGGGATACAAATTGGAAAGGAAAGAAAGTATCACTATTTACAGTTGAAATGATAGTCTATATGCTGCCCCAAAACTTCTATCAGAGAACTCATAGATAATAAAGATATTCAGTAAATTGACTTGATATGAAATTAACTAAAATAAAAATCAGTAGACCTCCTTGATACAAACGAAAAGGAGCTAAGAAAGAAGTTAGGGAGATGATATGCTTCACAATAGCCACAAATAACACGAAACGCCTTGGATTAACTCTAAACAAGAACTCCAACTCTCTGCAGAAACAAATAAAGGAAGATAACATTGGATGGAAAGATTTCCAATGCTCATGTATCAGTGAGATTAACATAGTAAAAATGGCCATTTTACCAAAAGCAATCTACAGATTCAATGCAATTTCAAAAAAAAAAAAAAAACCAAAAAAAAAAAAAAAAAAAAAAAAAAAAAAACAAAAACCAAAAAAACACAATCCTTTACAAACCTTGAGAAAGCAATTTTCAACCTCATATGGAGAAGCCCAAACCCAGTATAGATAAAACAATCCTGAACAATAAACGAACTTCTGCTAGCATTCACCTCTGTATTTGACATGCTCTGGCTACAAACCATTGAACTGAGAACGGGATCCCCATTGGAGGAATTAGAGAAAAAATTGAAAGAGATGAAGGGACTTGCAACACCATAAGAACAACAATGCCAACCAACCAGAGCTCCCAGGGACTAAACCACTATCCAAAGAATACAGATGGACTGTTCCATGGCTCCAGCTGCATATGTAGCTGAGGTTGGACTTGTTGGGCATCAATGGGAGGAGAGGCCCTTGGTCATGTGAAGGCACGATATACCAATGTAGGGGAATGCCAGGGAGGGCAGGCAGGAGGGTGTGGGTTGGTGGGGGAGCACATTCCTAGAGGTAGGGGGTTGGAGGATGGGGGCATGGGATAGGAGGTTTCTGAAGAGGGAACTGGGAAAGGGTATAACATTTGAAATGTGAATATATAATATCCAATAAAAATGAAAAAGGTAAAATCTGATTAGTATTAATATAGAAACAGACAGATTGTTCAATGGAATTGAACTGAAGATCCAGAAATATACCTACACACCTATAGACATTTGATTTTTGAAAAAGAAGCCAAAATCATACGAAGGAAAAGGGAGAACATCTTCAACAATTGGTACTGCTCTAACCAGATGCCTGTATGTAGATGCATGTTAATCTTCAGATCCCTGTTTATCTTCCTGTACAAAACTCAAGTTCAAGTGGATCAAAGACCTTAATGTAATACCAGATACACTAAACCTCATATAACAGAAAGTGTGGAATAGCCTTGACCTCACCATTATAGAAGACAATTTTCTGAATAGAATACCAGTGACTCATGTGGTAAGGTCAACAATTGATAAAAGGTACCTAATAAAACTGGAAAGTCAAAGGTCACTGTCAGTAAGACAAAATGACAGCCTACCTATTTGGAAAAGATCTTTAACCCCTGCTACTTCTGACAGACGGTTAATAACCAAAATATATAAAGAACTCAAGAAGTTAGACACAAATAACTCAAGAACCATAATTCATTAATGGAGTAGAGAGCTAAAGAAATTCTCAACAGAGAAATCATTAATGGCCGAGAAGTACTTAGGGAAATGTTCAATGCCTTTAGTTATCATGGAAGTGGATGGAAGGAGGGAACTGGCTGGGAAAGGGGATGTGGAAGGAGGAGGAGAAATCAGCCACAGGGGTCAATCTCTAGGAAGTACCAGAGACCTGGCATGGGAGGTGGCCCAGGGTGTCTATTGGTACAATTCTAGCTGAGAATCTAGCAGTGAGGGATATCAATCCTTAAATAGCTTGTAGCCAAGTAGGACTCCAAGTGGAGGGATAAGGACAGCAACCCACCCATAAAACCTTTGATCTAAAATGATTTCCTGCCTACAAAATGTGCAGGGACAAAGAGAGAGAAGGGCCTGGGGGAAATGAACAACCAACCAATGAGTGAGTGTAGGGTGGACTTTGGTCCCCTGCATATGTATAGCAGGTGAGCAGTTTTGTCTCATGCAGGCCCATCAGCAACAGGAGCAGGAGCTGTCCTTGAATCTGATGCCTGCCGACCTCTGAATAATGTTCCCCTGAATGGGCCACCTTGTCTGGCCTTAGTTGGAGGGGATTTGCCTACTCCTGCAGGGAGTAGGGAGGTAGTTGGATGTGATAACCAGAGGGTCTCCCCATTCTCAAAGAAGATGAGGGAGTAATGAGGGGATCTCTGTGAGAGGGTACTTGGAGGAGAACAGGGTAGATATTGGGATATAATGTGAATAAATTTTAAAACTATCTGTATTATTTTATGTGTCTAAGTATTTAACTACATATATGTATATACATCACCTCCATGCATGTTTGGTGGTCATGGAGGACAGAAGGGAAGAACAGATCACCCAGAACTGGAACAACATATTTTTGTGCAAACTGATGTGTTCTGGGAACCAAACCCATCTAAGATCAGTCAGTGCTCTTAGCCACTGAACCACCTATTCAAACCCAACTAGAAATAATAACCAAGGCATTTCCCATAATTTAATCTTCCACAGGTCAGTCTGTTTTGATGTATACAATTTAATCCAACAATGTATAGCTTCAGAAAATGAGTCTGAGACTACATAAGGAGAAAACACAGGAGGAACTTAGCAATTAGTATATCATAAAGGTACTCATTATTTACTAAAAAATAACAATTCTGAAGTGTTTAGAAAGTGCTTTGTTAATTTCCAATATTAATTTTCCATCAAAAATAGTTACTTACCCCGATTTTACTTATTTAATGCATTTCCCATGGAAAGTCTGTAAGTATACATATTCGTTGCCAAATGATTGTGAATATATGTACAGGATGTGTAGATCCTATTGTTGATTTGCTCAGTGGAGCTTATAAGAATGATAATAGTCTTAGAGAAATCTATATTATTTCTTTGTCCAAACTGGGAACAAGGGTTAAGGTATGGTGTAAATTTTCATATTTTACGTGAATTTATCTGGCTTCTTTGATTGGTTGCAGAATTGGATACTTCTTCTCTATTATATTTCCTTTTAACTTTCCTAATTGAGCTCTAAGGCTAACAAAGTCTGGGGAATCTGAAGTTGAATCTGAAGGAACTTTATGTGAAGAACGAGCTGCTATGGAATTAGTGAGATCGCGTTAAAGTTTGTTTTTGTAATAAATAAGCATCTATTGTGTTATGCATTGAAATTCTGGGATTCATTAGTTAAAGCGACTAGAAATTTTTCTAGTTTTTTTGAATAGCATATAATTAAATGCAGACTAGCCACTAGAATTTTCTATTGCTCTTCAATAGCATACAACTACTAATAATTGTTTGGTTTCCTTGTATTAAAAGTGTCATTTACAAATCTTTAGTGCAATATGGTATAATACATTTATGTAAAGAAATAAATTGGAAAAGTAATCTATGTAAATGTATACCAATCAACAATTTAGAGTAATTCACAAGTGTCTGAAATATGAAATAGACTTAACAAAAAGTGTAAATGTTAATAGAAATTTTAATATCTTCATTTTATAAGTGAGGGAAAATAAACACAGTGGGAAAAATTGCTTTCAATCACATACACTTCATCAATACATATCACCCCACACAGTTCTTATAATGTTGTATTTAAATGAGAGAGCTGGGAGAAATTCGGAATGACTTTAAATTCTGTCTTTGTTCCTTTTGCATTTCTGAACATACTGCACGAGTAAAGTGAAAATGAATTACTGTATATACTGGAAAATATAGTAAATGATACTCTGCATTGAAAAAACTATTATATAAATTAGAAATTCCTTAATCTGCTTTCTTAGAAAAAAAATCACTTTAAGGAATTAGCCATAAAACTTCTAGATTTTTTTTAGTTATTTAGTAGCAAAAGGAAAACTGAATTTCTTTAAAATTAGTAACCATGACTATGTTAGATAGCATGGTAAAAAGTAACAGGAATATTTTAAAAGTAGGCACTGTAGGAAATAACATTAGACTATGTGTAAAATTATTGATATGATATAAGAAGTAGAAAAATAGTAGTATAAGTGGTACTAATAAATTATCTCAACTGGAACCCAGTGGCATCATTTGATATATACATTCTTGATAATAACTTTCTTATAAAAGCTCCTAATGTGTCAATTTTATCCAGAAAATTAATCCTCAAAGCATTAAGTCTAATAATTTTATCTTAAAAGTCCAGAAGCTTGTTTGGGGTGTTTTATATTCTTGTCAATCATTTTATTGTTTGCTCAAATGTTCTAGGTTTGACAATTTAGTTAAATTTTTATATGATTGTTGGACACCAGAATAACCTTTACTGTCTCATTTAATCTTGGACATTTGTAGAATCTGTGCAAAGTCTCTCAAATGTCTTAACTTAAAAAACCAACTCTCGGAGGTATAATGGACAGTGCTATAATAACTTGGTGAGACCATATTTCCAGCAAATTAGTAAACCGGGCTCTGTGTTGGTTTAAATGTTTCAGCTAAAAAGAATTACTGCATGTAGTTAACCTTTGCAAATAGTTCATTCTGAATACATAAATTCTCAATAGATTTCTATAATGCATATGAACTACAATTAAGCAATTTAAACTCTATGTGTTTTTCTGCCTATATTTGTACTTCTATGTATGTATGTATGTATGTATGTATGTATGTATGTATGTATGTATCTATCTATCTATCTATCTATCTATCTATCATTTATCGACCTACCAAGGTATCTCTTTCTATCTAACTTTCTATCATCTATTGATTATATATTTATCTCTCTCAACTATATCATCTATTTAGCTGAAATCCATCATCTGTCATCTATCATTTTTCTGCCATCTATAATACATATATATATATAATGCTTTTCATGTAAATAAATGTAATATATTCAGGTGCCTATATAAAATTTTATTACATAAATGTATTTGAATATGTTTATTCTCTTAAGAGCCATGCTAATCCAAAAGGGTTAAAATTATATATAACTATATATTTATATAGACATATATGTGTATAAATATGTTCCTGTGCATATAATTTTTAAATAATTTTACACATATACCCACACACACACACACACACGCACACACACACACTCACACACACACACTCACACACATATGTTTAATTTTAAGGCTTGTGTATTAACAAAGGTCTTCAGAGAAATAAATGAAATAAAGTATATTTATATATACTCTTAAAGGCATATAAACATTAAATCTCCAATTGGTTCAAGTTGGTCTAGAGCAGCTTTTCTCAATCTGTGTGTTATGACAGTCAGAAGACACATATTTCTGGTGGTCTTAGAAATTGTGACAATCCTCTGTAGCAAAAATACCATTTTGAAGTGCCAACAAATGAAATTTTAGGACTGTGAGTTACCAAAATGTGAGGAACCATACTCAAATGCTACAGCATTAAGAAGATTGAGAATAACTGGTGTGTAGAGTATAAGACAATCACAAAAAAATCCTCTATTCGCTAATGGGTAGACAAAGAACTGACATTCAATGGCAATGTATTAAAGAATGACTGGAAAATCTGATAATGAGATGGTCTAAAACATGGGTAAGTCAGGGAAGATACAGCATCAACCAAAATGGCAATCTGAGGAATTAACTACAAATGACTCTCTCTCAGAACCAGAGAACTACATATATCTGTGACTCAGTAAAGCCTCAGGAGGACATGAGATCTAGTGAGAAAATTTCCAGTTAAGCAAGGAATCCCATATCAAGATCTACTTAGAACTGTACGTGCATACACATGGGCATTCGGGAACCTCTGAACTGATTGTAAGGTAAACACTATGAACATTATTGACAAGGGGTTTGGCTTATCTTAAAGATCCATGAAGATAGAAACAGCAAATGTGGTCGCTTACTAGCTTTGAAAATGAGGAAGGAGACAATGGAATGAGGATGACTGAAGAAAGGTAAGAATCCGGATCACATGCTGGCAAAAACTATGCATCAAAAAGGTTCTGTTTCATGACTATGAACAAATAAAGCACTGTGTAGGAAGATTTTGGTTTAGTGGGATAAAGTGCTTTATGTGCTTTGATAATGTCAGTAAGATCTATGTTACTTAGCCACATCATTTTTCGAATTCAAAGATATACATAGGTTATTGCAGTGTGTCATCTTACCAATGACAGGTTAAGACAGTTTTATCAATCTGCATTTCTCAGCTTGCAGTATATTAATGAAAGTTGTATTTTAATTTTCCTGTTAAGCTATATCTAGATGTGAGTGACATATTAAACTACACAATGTATATGTGTATTTAAGTATAGCTTTATTCAAAATGATATTTAATGAGATAATAGTTGTCTATGAAAAAAATAAGAGGCTAAACATACCAAAGTCGGGGCAGTCACCAAAACCCTTTAATGCAGTGATTAAACAAATCATTAATTCACAATGAAGTTCAGCATCATTGTTTTGCTAAAATTACATATTTGAATGCTACACACAGTAAAATATATAAAACAACATTTGTTGTGTGTTTGATCTGAGTCCCAAAAATTAAAGGGAATCTGCACATCAACATGTAAGACCCAAATACACAGAGGGTACTCTGTCCCCGTTTGGTTTTGACTGGGGAATAAAATTGCTGGAGGGCAATGGCTGAGCAGAAGGACAAAGTAAGGACTTTTAGGATTGTAAGGCAAGGAACCAAGGACAGAGTGCAGAGACAGATCCACCATAGAGGATAAGGAGAGGAGAGACACCACTCCTAAGAGGTGTAGGATAGAAAGCATCACTGCCATTTAGGTGCGGCGGATCATATCCAGAGACGGCCTCCAATTGGGTTTAGGGCAGCAAAGATGGAGTATAGATTTTAGTGAGTGATAACTCGGGATATAGGAGGGGAGTGGATTAGCCACGTGGAGGATTGGAAGGGGCCAGTCATTGAGCTGTTTAAGGGATATAAAATATAAAGGTTGTGCTTATGTGTCTTTCATTCTGGAACCCAGAACATTGGGGCAGGTAGGGAGAAGGTCGCATCTGTAAAGATCAATTGAATAATTTAATCAGGTACTGCTACACAGAGTAATATTTTGTCATAGGTCATCTACAACCAACACTTATAGAAAAAGCAATTTGAAATATGACAAGTTTTGTTAGGATTTTTTGCTGTTCCGTTTGTTTTTTCATTTTTATACAAAATACAGCCAAGGTCCAAACTCTTCGTGACCTTTCTGTGTCTTGCCCTTAAGGACAGGGTTATGAGTGTTGACCTCAACGACCAACTTGTAATATTGTTAATCTCAGTAGAAATATTCATAAATCTCTAATCATATGGCAGATATAGTGTTCAGCTTTAACTATGAAATATCCACCTATGCCAATTCAGACTAACAATATTATTTTTTGCAATTTTTTTAGTAATATTAGAAATAAAAATCAAGTGCCCATAGGTGTGTGGGTTCATTTCTGGGTCTCCAATTCTATTCCATTGGTCTATCTGCCTGTCTCTGTACCAATACCATGCAGTTTTTATCACTATTGCTCTGTAATACTGCTTGAGTTCAGGGATAGTGATTCCCCCTGAAGTCCTTTTATTGTTGAGGATAGCTTTAGCTATCCTGGGTTTTTTGTTATTCCAGATGAATTTGCAAATTGTTCTGTCTAACTCTTTGAAGAATTGGATTGGTATTTTGATGGGGATTGCATTGAATCTGTAGATCGCTTTTGGTAAAATGGCCATTTTTACTATATTAATCCTGCCAATCAATGAGCATGGGAGATCTTTCCATCTTCTGAGGTCTTCTTCAATTTCTTTCTTCAGTGTCTTGAAGTTCTTATTGTACAGATATTTTACTTGCTTGGTTAAAGTCACACCGAGGTACTTATATATTATTTGGGTCTATTATGAAAGGTGTCGTTTCCCTAATTTCTTTCTCGGCTTGTTTCTCTTTTGTGTAGAGGAAAGCTACTGATTTATTTGAGTTAATTTTATACCCAGCCACTTTGCTGAAGTTGTTTATCAGCTTTAGTAGTTCTCTGGTGGAACTTTTGGGATCACTTAAATAAACTATCATATCATCTGCAAATAGTGATATTTTGACCATCCAATGGAAAAAAGATAGCATTTTCAGCAAATGGTGCTGGTTCAACTGGAGGTCAACATGTAGAAAAATGCAGATCGATCCATGCTTATCCCCCTGTACAAAGCTTAAGTCCAAGTGGATCAAGGACCTCCACATCAAACCAGACACACTTAAACTAATAGAAGAAAAACTAGGGAAGCATCTGGAACACATGGGCACTGGAAAAAATTTCCTGAACAAAACACCAATGGCTTATGCTCTAAGATCAAGAATCGACAAATGGGATCTCATAAAATTGCAAAGCTTCTGTAAGGCAAAGGACACTGTGGTTAGGACAAAACGGCAACCAACAGATTTGGAAAAGATCTTTACCAATCCTACAACAGATAGAGGCCTTATATCCAAAATATACAAAGAACTCAAGAAGTTAGACCGCAGGGAGACAAATAACCCTATTAAACAATGGGGTTCATAGCTAAACAAAGAATTCACAGCTGAGGAATGCCGAATGGCTGAGAAACACCTAAAGAAATGTTCAACATCTTTAGTCATAAGGGAAATGCAAATCAAAACAACCCTGAGATTTCACCTCACACCAGTGAGAATGGCTAAGATCAAAAACTCAGGTGACAGCAGATGCTGGCGAGGATGCGGAGAAATAGGAACACTCCTCCATTTTTGGTGGGATTGCAGACTGGTACAACCATTCTGGAAATCAGTCTGGAGATTCCTCAGAAAATTGGACATTGAACTGCCTGAGGATCCAGCTATACCTCTCTTGGGCATATACCCAAAAGATGCCCCAACATATAAAAAAGACACGTCCTCCACTATGTTCATCGCAGCCTTATTTATAATAGCCAGAAGCTGGAAAGAACCCAGATGCCCTTCAACAGAGGAATGGATACAGAAAATGTGGTACATCTACACAACGGAATATTACTCAGCTATCAAAAACAATGACTTTATGAAATTCGTAGGCAAATGGTTGGAACTGGAAAATATCATCCTGAGTGAGCTAACCCAATCACAGAAAGACATACATGGTATGCATTCATTGATAAGTGACTATTAGCCCAAATGCTTGAATTACCCTAGATGCCTAGGACAAATGAAACTCAAGACGGATGATCAAAATGTGAATGCTTCACTCCTTCTTTAAAAGGGGAACAAGAATACCCTTGGCAGGGAAGAGAGAGGCAAAGATTAAAACAGAGACTGAAGGAACACCCATTCAGAGCCTGCCCCACATGTGACCCATACATATACAGCCACCCAATTAGACAAGATGGATGATGCAAAGAAGTGCAGACTGACAGGAGCCGGATGTAGATCGCTCCTGAGAGACACAGCCAGAATACAGCAAATACAGAGGCGTATGCCAGCAGCAAACCATTGAACTGAGAATAGGACCCCCATTGAAGGAATCAGAGAAAGAACTGGAAGAGGTTGAAGGGGCTCGAGACCCCATATGTACAACAATGCAAAGCAACCAGAGCTTCCAGGGACTAAGCCACTACCTAAAGACTATACATGGACTGACCCTGTACTCTGACCTCATAGGTAGTATTGAATATCTTAGTAAGAGCACCAGTGGAAGGGGAAGCCCTGGGTCCTGCTAAGACTGAACCCCCAGTGAACTAGACTGTTGGGGGGAGGACGGCAATGGGGGGAGGGTTGGGAGGGGAACACCCATAAGGAAGGGGAAGGGGGAGGGGGATGTTTGCCCAGAAACCGGGAAAGGGAATAACACTGGAAATGTATATAAGACATACTCAAGCTAATAAAAAAAAATTAAAAAAAGAAATAAAACATAAACCGTTGTGGTCACAATATTTTAGTTATTATATTATAGCTGATCATTTTTTGTCGCTATTTCTACCGACTTATATTCATCCTTAAATAAGGGCAGATGCTCCAGAGACTGTAAAATTAGGTAATGAACAATCAATCCAAACCACTTGCAACTAACTATCAAAGTTCTAGTTTAAATAAGCTCAGAAGAAATGAAATAAATGAATTAAAGATCAAAAGAAAATGCTACTACACATCAGTGAGTTTGCTAGAGAGAAGCTTATTTTATGAAAATTGTTTCAAAAGATGAATCTTGAATGTTTGGCAGACAGTGAGTCTCTTAGCAGGCCACCGATTCTGGTATGATGAATTTAACCAAGCGTGTCATTGGTAATATAATGATTAATTCCTAGAAGTCTGAGCTAATATTGGTAAATCATT
This sequence comes from Rattus norvegicus, assembly GCF_021556685.1. Classification (NCBI taxonomy): domain Eukaryota; kingdom Metazoa; phylum Chordata; class Mammalia; order Rodentia; family Muridae; genus Rattus; species Rattus norvegicus. The sequence goes on along the minus strand of NC_141539.1, from coordinate 86,222,152 downwards.
TTACCCTTTATTATATGCTATTTTCTCTACTATTTTAATATATATGTAATGTACATTACGTATTGTATATGTAATTTCTAAAAATCTTTTAAATTCTGAAAGTCTGTGCACTGCCGGCTTTTTTTTTTTTTTAATTTTTTTTGAGGAGATAACCAGACAATGTTGTCTTCTGTCTGGTTATCTCCTATTAACTTTTTCTTTCATCACTTGTATTTCTGATTTGTTCAGAAATCACAAACTTTGCATTATTAGAGAAGTATTATATCTTCTAATAAGGCATAGAAAACCTTATGATAGCTCACAGGAAAGTACATTCTTTAACAGTACCGTCAGATCTACAAGTGCTGTGGACTCTAAAATTGATTCTGAAGTTGGACTGAAACATGTTACTTTAATGAAGAACTGTAACTAATGTGGTTAAAAAGAAAAGAAAAAAAATGTCATCCCTGTTTGGTTCTTGGAGCTTTTTGGGTCCCTGTCATCTGGGAGAAGCGTCATTGCAAAAATTGCAAAAATTTATCAGTGTTTGCTCTTTCTTTTCATGAAGATGTACTGTTTTGAACATGTTTTTAATTTCCTGGAAATTGTATTTCCTGCATATTTTAATGTGTACCTAAAATAAAAATGATGAAATGGGAGTGGTTTTAGTAAAATGTATATAATAGAAGAATTGATAAATAATTTGTTAACATTTCTCTGATAGAAGTTAGAATCATAAGACATAACTGAGCTCATATGATATAAGTAGTGGACAATTTAATCTATTAAACATGTGTCATTCATATATTATTTGCCAAAACACATATTAATGCAGAGTGTGGAGCACTAATCACAAAATAAATAAAAAAGCCATTTTGTGTGTAAATAAAAGTTTTTAGTCAATTATTATGAAGTTAAGAAAAGTACCTTCATTTCTTCAATTTTCATGATCTCGTGTTCTACATTGCTATTGATTTATGCTCTGTAATACAGACCTAGATATGTTACATGAAGAGCTATGAAAAGGATTGGATTGCAGATGGATGTAATTGCATAGCCTCCTTTGAATCAAAATTAAATGTAAAATCTATCCTTGATAAAAGGTTTATATTGTGAGTATAATAGAAAAATTCTCTGAAATACAGCACATGCATAAAGCATTTACAAGGAAATAGGTGTCTCCTTTCTAATAATTTTTGTTGTTGTTTATTTATCTTGTTTTGTTCAAGTGAATTGAGTGTGTGTGTGTGAGTGCGTGCATGTGTGTGTTTGTGTGCACAAGTTGGAAAAACACACCCCCATGTACACATGCATGAGAATAAGGAGTAAGGGAGAGAGTAATAGAAAGAGAAAGATATAGGTGTTATTTTTCAGTTGTTTGCCCATGAGTAGTTTCAATGATCAACAGAATGCAATAAAGCTCACTCAAGGTTTATAAGGGTAGGAAGCCCTTAAACTGGAGTTTGTTAGCTTGAATCAGAAAGAAAATTTAAAGTAAACCACCTGTCTCTTTAACTTCGTTTTAAACTCTATTTTATAACCACCTCAGAGGGAAAATATATCCATGCAAGCTTGTCGCTTGCTCTCTCTCTCTCTCTCTCTCTCTCTCTCTCTCTCTCTCTCTCTCTCTCTTTCACACACACAAACACACACACACACACACACACACACACACACACACAAGTTTTCAATGCAGTTTCTTGAATTTGAAATTTTTTTTCAGCCACCATAAACTAACTTTAACAATTTTTAGTGCAATCCTTTAAAGTGTCATTACGTAATGTTAGAGAACTGGATGTGAAAACACAATATGAAGTTTCAGTGCAGTGAAAATGATGCATTGAGGAAGGCCAAGGAGGCTTTCTTCTCTTGCAACTACTAATTTGGAGAGAAATTTAAAAAAAAATGTAGACTTAAGACATTAAAATCAAATGAGGTGTGCCATGGAGAAACCTAGTGCCAGTCAAATTTTCATAACCTTTCCACCATGCTAGTGGTCCATAGCTGTGATCCAGGAAGTCCATCAACTAGGCAGGTTGGGAAATAATTATACCACCCTTCCCACGAGCCTATCAGCTGTGGACCAGGGCATGTTAGCAGAGGCCATTTCTGTGGCAGTCAATGTGAAGACTTCAGCTTCAAACAGAATCTAAAGTTCCTTCCCCCTGGTGAAAGCTTGCATAGGTAATCTCTTACCAGTCCTTGTACAAGACTTGTCCTCTTCTGTGACTGAGTCAGATCTTAGCCAGTAGCATTAATAAATTCAGAATGGACCTGTGATGAATCCCTCACTTCAAACTGCTGAAGTCACTGTAGACACAATACAGGTACAGTCTAGCTTGTCAGACAAGGCACTGCTCTTTCTAAATAGTGCAAGTTTTAATATTTGGAGATAATTAATTCAGAGAACTTTAAGACTATTGAATGACTTTAACACATGCTTCCACTTTAGGAGCCATTTTGCTATAATATAGACATTTTAGATCAGAAACCACAAAATTTCTTATTCTATACATTTTGATTTTATTTTCCTGAAATAATCTAATTTAAAAAAACAGTATTATTGAGATTGGGTGACAATTACAAATATCTAATATAATTATATACAAATATCTGGGTATAATTATAAATATTTAGAATTTAATTAGAGATTATGCCGGTTAATAAATGAGATTGCAAGTTTTCCTGATCAATGGCTTTACTCGCCCTAGGGAGGTAGCTAGGTTTCTAGAACCACAGATGGTTTTACTCTTGTTACTTCTTAGTCCAATGAGAGTGCTATGGATTATGGTCACGGTATTTGTGCCACTACTGTACCTGTAGGTTTATGTGCCATGCTCTTTTTCATTCATATGTGCCAAAAATGGATAGGACTATTACTTTTTTCTGTCTTTGGAAGCTTCCATGACAACACTTGATACCATGAAAGCTAGTATTCAGGGAGAAGGCTTTTGGGTTTTATAAATAGTTCAGGTTCTTCTGGTCATATATCTGAAATGCTTTGTGTCTTCAGCGATGGGGATTACTTTTCACCTCTGAAAGCAAGAGCCGACAGTAATAGCGTATAATGATTCGGAAATCTCTGAACCACCCTGACCAACAACAGAAAAGGTAGGATTCATGTGAGTTGTTGGGGTTTTGTTAGGTAATCTATACCTCTTGCAGAGGGTAGAGTCAGTTCTGATTGAAAATTTTATTTAAACTATATGTGAAAGAAAGAAGAACTGGAAAGAGGAAACGAAATATTAAAAAATATTAAAAGTGACCTGAGGAAGGTCTGTGGTTGAATGTTTTTAATTTTAGATGTATGATGAATCTTTCAAAAGTGTAGAATCTAATTATTCTTGTTATTTTCCCCTTAATATTTCATGTTTTCCCTTCATTCAAAATTTTATTGTTATATTTTTCATATTTTAAACGTCTTTTAAATTCAAATATATTGGATCGTATTCTTCCCTTCCCCAAAATTTCTCCAAATCTACTACCAACTCACTCTGTCGTAATGTATTATAACGCCAATCTTTCTGAGAAATATAAACAAAATAAATACATACCAATCTATCAAAAATTGTCAAGAGGGTTCTCAAACATTTTGATAGCTCTCCAAAAACACATATAAATGATCCAACATAGTGTTCAACTGTCCTGATATCTTTGAACATTAAACATATAAAACCCCCATTAGAAGGACTTTGTTATTTAATATGCAAACAGTAGAGAAAGAATATTAGACATTTCCTACTTTTAAGAAAGAATGATTATATTCGGGTAAGGTAACCTTTTGTAGGTATTTAATGAGCACTAGACAGAGAATTTGTGTATGTTTTATATCAACCAACAACTGAGTGAAGCATAAATTTCGTTTTACAGCATAATAAAGTGATAGACAAATTTTACATATTTACTTATTTTATAGAATTATAATAAGATTGACTAAATAGAAGAAATCTATAAATTTAGAAGCTGGGAGGCAGACGGGAATGGTAGAAGGATGGTACATTGACATAGTTACGTTTTAATTAAATAAAGCAGAAAAAAGAAATTAATCACACAGTTTATAAATGGAATAATCACGGTTCAAATCCAGCTAAAAGTGTTAGGGTCCACAATTTACCAACTAGGCACATTGTCACTTCTATGTCTTTGACTTAGTCAATGTAAACCAATGCTTTGTTTGCTGTTGAGGAGTTAGCCATTAGTGATATACTGTGAAAACTGCAAGCATGAATAACACATGCTTACAACCTTGATAGAGTTCTCAATCTCACTTTCATTTATAAAACATTCAGCATTTAAAATGCATTGCAATTTTTTATACGCTAGTTTGTTTATGCGAGACTCCACTTTATCTGTGCCTGTTTCATTTCTTTTCTAGATACCTTAGTATTGATTTTGCTGAGTTGCTCATTTTAGTAGCTAATATTCCAGTTCCTTGTTTCTTTTCTTTTTCTTTCTTTTTTTTTCAATACCAGGTAGATTCAATCATGCAACTGTGTTGAAAACCATTACTGTTAAAAACTTTGTTGTCAATATTTGCATCCTATAGTATATAAAACTTTCTTACATACTAACATGTAAAATTAATTTATTGCAACTTCTCTTCATGTACATATGAGCCAATACATATGTTCATATATGCACACATATAATATATTTAAGTATAATATGCAGATGAACACATACATACATGAACTCTCTACAGTAGACACACCATAAATAAATACACACAGTCAGATACGCAATGATACAAAACTGCCTGCATGGTTCTAGTTTATCAATTACTATTTTGAATAAAATAGGAATCACCAAACTATTAATTGCTATGGTTATTTAAAATATTAATATTTTATGTATTTTGCAGAAGTTATAAATTCTAAAAATTTTATTGCAGAATGCACGCTTAGTTTTATACAATTCTTTGATATGGTTGTGTTTTCATGTTCACTGAGATTAAAATGCATTATTTAAATATGTCCTATAGGGATGGCAATGGATAATCTAATTTTTCTTCTAACATTAAGGAATTTTTATTATAACAACAGCATTGTACATCATTCACAAATTACATTCATATACATGTAAGGTAGTATTTCTGTTATAGTTAATGGATAATTTACTAACTGAAGCGGGTAATGGAAGAGACTTTGACCCTTGAGAGAGAAGACTTATGCAGGTAAGTCTCTCCTCTGAAGATACTGGAGCACTCAGACTACATTTCATATCTCATCTTCCAGTGGAACTTGAGGAGCTCAGCAGGGAATACAGGAACAACTGAGGTGTCCAGATGTCCTGGCTTGTAGCCAGAACCATGTCATATCTATCTTATTTCATTGGCCAGAATCAGTTAAATCAGGATGTCCATTCAAAAAGAGCATGAATAAAAAAAAATACTGGCAAAGTGTGGTTACAAATAAGACTGAAAACCTGAGAGCAGGCCAAATTTGCCATGTCTCTTACATTTATACAGCCTTATCTTGTTTTCTCTTTGAAGTCAGGGAAAGGGAAAAGAAATCTCAAGTAGTTTCCCATATTTTAGCATAGGACATGCTTCTTACAATTGTAAATTAGGTTCCCTGAACATTATGAACTGAGAAAATATTGCATATGAGATGAAAAATTTCAGGCTGTACATCCAATATTCAGGACTATTGTAACACATATGCCATGTTCAGACACTGAAATGTTAATGGCTTAAAGTGACAGAGGCTAGGAAATTTTTGACTATATTTTAAACGTGTGAATTTTGTTGTATTTTCTCTATTCATGTTATAGATTATATTTCTTTCTCATTTTTGTATTAATAAAATGAGTATCCATTACAAATAAAAAGTTAATACGAAAAATAAACTAGAGGTAAAATGACATAATTATAATATTAAGTACATGCACGAGCGTTGAGTGAATGATATTTGAGTTTACCAGTCCTAAGGTGTATTCACTTGTCCATCATGCTACTGTACAGAAATGAAAGATATACACAACATAGTAAATTTAACAGTTTATTCAAAGGCTTGTGGAAGTGAAAAGTCTGGCATGGATTTGTGGACATGACTGTAATTTCACTATGTAGAAAATGTAAAATAAATTATGTATTATTAATATGTGAACATGATTAACTTGTACAATATAACTTTACTTAAGAAACAGGAGGCCTGGAGAGATGGCTCCATGGTGAAGAGCACTGGCTGTTCTTCCTGAAGATGCATGCTACATTCCCATCCATAGGACACAATGTCATATCTGTAACTCCAGTTCCATGTATCTGATGTTTTCTTCTGGTCTTTAACATATGGCTTACAGACAAATATCTAGACAAAATACAAACAGAATTTTGAAAAATAAACATCTATAGAAAGAACATTTTCTGTATTTTCTCATGAGACTTTAACTATGAAATATGCAAAGTTAGGCTATTGCAGAATCTTTGTGCTTATAAACGTTAAGGTTTTCATTGTTAGTGTTTCCAATGTGATGACAAAAACAATAAAGCCAAAAACATCCTTGGGAGGAAAGAGTTCATTTCAGTCGAATTCGAAGCAGGAACTGTGGGGTTTTGATCCTCAATATTTACTCAGCTTATATTTTCATCCAATACTGGACTAGCTGCTCAAGGTTGGTACCAACCATGGTGGGCTGGGCTTCCATATCAAGCATTAATCAAAAGAGTGCATTACAAATTTAACTGTATGCTGATCTTAAAAAGGCGTATTCTCAAATGAGAGTTCATTTTTCCATATTACTGCAACTTGTGTTATAAACCATAAAAATATTGACATAAAACTATCAACACAATGACTGTTTTCAAAAAATCATTGACACATTTTTAGTCTATACTTCACGTAATGTGTTACTGAAATACAATGAAACTGGATATAATACTGACAATTCTCTATTGTCATCTATAAAACAATTAACCAATTTTAATTGTAACAATTTTATGATGAATCTTCTATTTACTATAAGAGGGACCCTTTGCTCATCTTCCTGTCAACTTTTAAATCCCATTAACATTATAATATTCACTGAGTGTATATTTAGGGCTTCTATATAAAAATCAATGTCTAATATATTTACTATTTTAAAAGAATAGAACAAAATGATGTTTCACCATTAAACGTGCTTTCAAATAGTAATAGTAATATGGAAGCAAAATTTATAGCAGTGACTCAAGGAATGTCCATTCAGAGCCTGACCCATATGTGGTCCATATATATATACAGCCACCAATACTAGATAAGACTGATGAAGCAAAAAGATGCATGTGGAAAGGGACTGGATATAGATCTCTTCTGAGAGACACATCCAGAGCACGTCCAATACAGAGGTCAATGCTAGCAGCAAACCACTGAACTGAGAAGAGGACCCCCTTAGGGGGAATTAGAGGAAGGTTTGAAAGAGCTGAAGGGGCTTGCAACCCCATAAAAACAACAATGCCAACCAACCAGAGCTTCCAGGGACTAAACCACTACTGAAAGACTATACATGAACTGACCCAGGGCTCCAATTGGATAGGTAGCAGAGACTAGCCTTGTTGGGGCACCAGTGGAAGGGAAAGCCCTTGGTCCTGCCAACATTGAACCCCCAGTGCAGGGTAATATGAGGGACGGCAATAAGGGAAATGTATAGGGAGAATACCCGTATGGGGGAGTGGGAGGGGAGGGAATGGGGGCTTATGGGCAGGAAACGAGGAAGGGGAATAACCTTTAAATGTAAGTAAAGACATATATAATAAAAAATTTAAAAAAAAATACTTGCTTCAGTCTCCTAAGTCCTGGGATTACAGGCGGTACCATGATTACTGGAACAAATAAAGATTTCCTTTTCTTAAAAAACATTTCTCCGTTTTGAATGAATGTATGCTATCACTTAGGTTTTCTGAAGAGGAATGTGGCAATAAAATCTCCACCAAAACTAGATAAGATGGATGAAACTAAGGCTGACAGGAACCAAATATAGATGTCTCTGGAGTGACACAGACAGAGCATGTCAAATACAGAGGTGAGTGCTACCAGCAAACTACTTAACTGAGAACGTGACCCTTGTTAGAGGAATTAGAGAAAGGATTGAAATTGCTGAAGGGGCTTGCAACCCCATATGAACAACAATAACAACAACCAGAACTCCCAGGGACTAAACCACTACCCAAAGACTATACATGGACTGACCCATGCCTTCAACTGCATATGTAGCAAAGGATGGCCTTGATGGGTATCAATGGAAGGAGAAACCCTTGGTCCTGCCAAGGTTAGACCCCCCAGTGTAGGGGAATGTGTGGGAGCAGAGGAGGGTGGGCCATGAGGGGAACATCCTTACAGAAGAAGGAGAGGGGGAGGTGATAGGAGATTTATGTCCAGGAAACCAGGAAATGGAATAACATTTGAAATGTAAACTAAAAAATATCCAATAAAAAGAGAACAACAACAACAACATATAGTGTTTACACCTCTGTTTCCAATGCTCTTCTTCTCAATGGTCAAAGTCCCACCATTCTCTAAGTAAAAATATATACCTTTAAACTTTACTATGTAAATACTTTCCAGATATGTATTTGGTATTTTCTCTCCAAGTTCATGTGGTTCTTAAAATCACTTAATACTATTTATATGGGTACCATTGTACGAGTACCTTTTGCCTCTCAGGAGCCAAATCTCTAAAGGGACCTGATTTTCTTTACTTTAGCACTCAGAAACTGCCATTAGCACTTCAGCTAGAAGTGGAACTTCATAAGCTTCTTTTGCCTTACTGGTGCTACCATTTTGGTTAGACTGATCTTATGCAAGTCTTCAACACGCAGTCATGGCACCTGTGTTACATACCACATTCTGCATTCTCTGTCAAACTGCTTCACTTTCTGTGATGGTGACACAGGTCTGTAAAATATGCTGGGACAAAAGAAAGACATCTTGTTGTATTAATTTCTTTTCTGTTGCTGTGATAAGCCTGGTGACCAAGCTATGATAACACAAATAAGACCAAGGCAACATATAAATAAACTATATACTTAAACTCCACTATAGTGGAGTCCACAGTGGCAGACAGAAGGCATGACTATAGAAATAACTCAGAACTCACATCTTCAAACTGGTATTACAAGGCAGAGAACATGGGGGAAATGGCAAAAATCTTTTGAAACATCTAACACCTCCTCCAGCAATCTTTTAGTTCTTAAGCATTCCTAAACAGTTCTATGTACTGGGAATCAAGCATTTAAACAAAGGATCTTAAGGTCATATCTAACTTTCAACACTTTAGTTTGATGGTATGTTAATTTTCTTGGTTGACTGTGTGATTTGGCACATACCATTTTTATTTAATATCTCAATGGGAACATGTTATGACATGTAAAACTATATTATTGATGCAACAGATGAAATCTCATTATAAAATATAATAGAAGATTTTGTCACTAATAAGCACTGAGAATTATAATCATGATGCTGGGGAAACAAAGGTCATTTTCAAAGGGAAAAAAAGTAGTAAACCAACACATCTTGTTCTACATACAGCAAGGTGTAGAGCTTTTAACAAGCTAAAAATTCACTGTTATTTGTTTCAAATAGTTTCTACTCATTGGCTCTTTACAGAATATAAGGTTTCATTTTTTAGATAAGAACCGATTTTCAAGTGGAGCTAAAAGGTCGCAATTTCTTTCTTTCTTTCTTTCTTTCTTTCTTTCTTTCTTTCTTTCTTTCTTTCTTTTTTTTTTTTTTTTTGGAGCTGGGGACCGAACCCAGGGCCTTAGGCAAGCACTCTACCAATGAGCTAAATCCCCAACCCCAAGGTCGCAATTTCTATCACTTAGGATTTTTGAAGAGGAATGTGGCAATTAAAGAAGATGTTGCCGATTGGGAAAAGATCTTTACCAATCCTACAACAGATAGAGGCCTTATATCCAAAATATACAAAGAACTCAAGAAGTTAGACCGCAGGGAGACAAATAACCCTATTAAAAAATGCGGTTCAGAGCTAAACAAAGAATTCAGAGCTGAGGAATGCCGAATGGCTGAGAAACACCTAAAGAAATGTTCAACATCTTAATCATAAGGGAAATGCAAATCAAAACAACCCTGAGATTTCACCTCACACCAGTGAGAATGGCTAAGATCAAAAACTCAGGTGACAGCAGATGCTGTCAAGGATGCGGAGAAAGAGGAACACTCCTCCATTGTTGGTGGGATTGCGGACTGTTAAAACCATTCTGGAAATCAGTTTGGAGGTTCCTCAGAAAATTGGACATTGAACTACCTGAGGATCCAGCTATACCTCTCTTGGGCATATACCCAAAAGATGCCCCAACATATAAAAAAGACACGTGCTCCACTATGTTCATAGCAGTCTTATTTATAATAGCCAGAAGCTGGAAAGAACTAGATGCCCTTCAACAGAGGAATGGATACAGAAAATGTGGTACATCTACACAATGGAATATTACTCAGCTATCAAAAACAATGCCTTTATGAAATTTGTGGGCAAATGGTTGGAACTGGAAAATATCATCCTGAGTGAGGTAAGCCAACCACAGTAAAACACACATGGTATGCACTCATTGATAAGTGGCTATTAGCCCAAATGCTTGAATTACCCTAGATGCATAGAACACATGAAACTCAAGACGGATGATCAAAATGTGAATGCTTCACTCCTTCTTTAAAAGGGGGAACAAGAATACCCTTGGCAGGGAATAGAGAGGCAAAGATTAAAACAGAGACAGAAGGAACACCCATTCAGAGCCTGCCCCACATGTGGCCCATACATAAAAAGCCACCCAATTAGACAAGATGGATGAAGCAAAGAAGTGCAGGCCGACAGGAGCCGGATGTAGATCTCTCCTGAGAGACACAGCCAGAATACAGCAAATACAGAGGCCAATGCCAGCAGCAAACCACTGAACTGAGAATAGGACCCCCGTTGAAGGAATCAGAGAAAGAACTGGAAGAGCTTGAAGGGGCTCGAGATCCCTTATGAACAACAATGCCAAGCAACTAGACCTTCCAGGCACTAAGCCACTACCTAAAGACTATACATGGACTGACCCTGGACTCTGACCTCATAGGTAGCAATGAATATCCTAGTAAGAGCACCAGTGTAAGGGGAAGCCCTTTGGTCCTGCTAAGACTGAACCCCCAAGTGAACTAGATTGTTGGGAGGAGGGCGGCAATGGGGGAAGGGTGGGGAGGGGAACATCCATAAAGAAGGGGAAGGGGAGGGATTAGGGGGATGTTTGCCTGGTTATAACATTCGAAATGTAAATAAGAAATACTCAAGTTAATAAAAAAATAAAAAATAAATAAAAAATAAAAGTTGAGCCACAGAAGGCTGGGAAAATGAAAACAAAAAACAAAAAAAACAAAAAACAAAACAAACAAAGAAAAAAATGGCTCTTCAGCTCCATCAGTCTTTTACTCCTCCATGTGGTAACATTGTTCAGTCCAACGGTTAGCTATAACCATCCTCATCTATATCAGTTAGGCTGTGGCAGAGGTTTGCAATCCCATAGGAAGAACAACAATATCAACCCACCAGACACAACCAGAACTCCCAGGGACTAAACCAGTAACCAATGAGTACAGATGGACGGACCCATGACTCCAGCCATATATATAGCAGAAGATGACATTGTCTAGCACCAATAGGAGGAAAAGCCCTCGGTCTTCTGAAGGCTCGGATTCTCGATGTAGGGTAATGCAAGGGAGTTGAGGTTGGGTGGGTGGGAATGGAATCATCTTTATAGAAGCCGGGGGAAGTGGAGGAGGTATGGGAGTGGGGGAAAGTGGACAACATTTGAAATGTAAATACATAAAATATCCAAGAAAAATACATTAAAAAAAGAATAGTGATATAAAAATAACTACAAAAATGTTTATAAAATGTAAGCAAATAGGTATTTAATAAACATCTATGGGATGAATATATGTGTACATAATTATAAATCATAATTCATCAAACTTTATTTTTGTTACACTAATTATGATACTGTTAAAAATTTTGCACATTAAAAATTTAAAAAAAAGAAAAAATGAAGATGGACCTGATTTTAGTCAGAAGCAGTCTATGACTATCCAGAAGACTGCAGGAAACATAAGGAACCTATGAAGGGCCTATTTTCAATTAAGCATCCAAATGAAGTCCAAAAGCAAGTGATAGCTGCAAGTGAATTCCCTTCACTGTTAGTCATTATGGAACAGACACATTAGTTCTGAGTTTATGAAAAGCCATACTGAAAACCTTCTTCTGATATAATTATTATTCTCCTTCATGACACAATTGATGGGTTTTAATGTGATTCTTTTATGCCACCTCCAAAGTGTTACCACTTTTTCCTGTTTGTCTTGGTTTTATATATGAAAAACAAGCAATGCTAATTTATCTTTGCCTTAAACTGCCTAACTTCAACCTGCTCAATATTTACTATCAATATACTATATGATATATATATAAATAAAAATCATTCTTATTACAAAAGAATATTTTTCATTAACTGGGTTATTTAGCAAGAAAGAACACCTCAATTTATTATTAACTGTAATTATGTTTGTTTATTAAATCCCAAAAATATAACAGAAGTATCAGAAATTATTATAGATGTATAAACAAATAGGGGACCCAATTTAAAATACACTAAATCATATTGTTCAAAGGCTTATATACATACTTGTTTATTCTTCATCTCACAATGTTTATGAGCTGAAAATATACTTCCTTGTTAAAAGTCTGTTTTGTCTAAATGTTGGCTAATTTTTATTAGGTGTTCAGCAGACATTATTAATTAGCAATGATATGATCTTATTATTTTTTGATGCAATTGCGGGGGTATTGGAAAACCATTTCTCTAGATATAATTCAAATTAGCCTTTCAAAGACCAGATGACTCTGTAGAGGTTCATGCTCTGTCCCTCAGATCCCTGGAGTAGGGAAAGCTGAATAGTAGAAAGAGGGAGGCGAAAACAAGCCAGCTGGGGAGCAATGCAGTTTGTTGGTCCTATGTGGTAGTTACAGCCTGAGTAATTGCTGGGTGCTTGCTATGGGAGCAATTCAATTTTCTGTCTCTAGAGCCCTGCAACGGGCAATAGATCAGACTACCCACCAATGAAAATCTTGTGTTCCACAGTCCTACATATGGCAAGGGAAGCAAAAATGACCAAAATAGGGAATCAATCTCTTTTATGGGCTCCATTGGAAAACCAAAGTAACATCAAACAGTATAAGACTAAGTGACCTACCTTGGGAAATGCAAGTGTATCAATTCTCTGAAGCATGAAAGCAGTTCAATGGCTCCTTAGTTGACTGATACATGACTTCTAAGGAGACTACTGGGAACAAGGTGTCTGTTCCAAAAGTGTGCTGTTTTATGTCATTACACTCTAGACTGGGGTGTTTAAAGGAGGCTGTTGTGCTCTATTCTCTCTGATACATTTCTAAAGAATGGATACTGGATTACTAATGCTTCAATCTTTTGGTTCTAATGTGCCAGCATTTTCTTCATAAGAGAAATTCTCTTCTTTTAAGAAATTCCATTTTACCAAAGAAATTGAGTGTGTCTGGTAATAATCTTTTAGTGAAGCTTAACAAAGTTGCACATCCAAAATTGTTCTTCCTTTAGAGAATTCCTGGGAATAGGTGTTTGTGTATTAAGCAATAAGATACTCATTCAAAAAAAAATCAAAGGTCTAAAATACAGAAAAGATAGAAAATGATTTTTATCTTAAATTGGTCTCAATGTTTTCATCAGGATATTTTATAAAAGATTCAGCTCCCTGAATATAATTGCATTATGGTGAGTACGAAATGAAAATATGGCAGGGTAATGGAGAGACCTAGAAAATCACAGAGAAATGACTTTGTAGCTCTCTTCTACTCAAAGCCATGATTGAGGGCAAGTGAAAGGTTAAATGACTGCTCTATTGAGACGATTAGCAAGCATTAGGCAGAATTTGATGGGACAAAGGGCAGCATCTTCTGAATAAGGGAAGAGATCTAAGGAACCCCAAAAGCGAGTACAGTGCACACACACACACACACACACACACACACACACACACGCACACACACACACACACACAAACACCCCCCCACACACACACATTTCGGACACCATATAGCATCCATAAATGATCTTATTTTTGTGTTTGTATGCATAAATTAAATTTTACACTGAAAAATCTACACAAAGAAAACTAGGCTTGGGAATGGAAAGTATGCACAGTACAAATAATAGTGAAAGCAACAGAAGTTTTCTGTACAAATATCTCTGATGCTCAGGGATAGCAAGCACTGGTATTACTATTGTCCAGCTAATAACACGTAGAGTCTCCAACACATAAGAAAATGTGCATATTTCAAGTGCAGATGAATCATGAAAGTAAAATAGCTTCATTCTATGCACATGACATTTCTAGAGTCTTATTAAAAAAAATAAAAGAAGTCCTTAATGATTTTTAGTGTGTATGCTCTTCTGTAACTTTACAAGAGTTTAGAACAGCCTACCTTTTAAGAATTCATCATTATCTGAACCTTGTGCATTATTGAATATTCAGTGGAAAAAAGCTGACCCAGTAAGCTGCTTCCTCATTTACTGCTTTGTTATGAAATTTAAGGAAAGAACAAAACCCCAGTAATCTCTTGAGGCTTCACAGTGAGACCTTCACATTATACCAGTTTGCTGTCTGTAAAAATCAGCTGTAATCCTCTGAAGTGCCTAGTAGGTACTATGTATGTCTGTTACACAGTACAATGGTGGATATGATGTCAACACAATAAATGAAACAAGTCCTATTCTCGCCTCCCAAAACTTCAATAAGATATCATTTATTGTGAACAGATCTAAGGCATCTTGAATGTATTTAGTCATAACAGTAGCATATGCACATGTATCTAATTATTGTCACATACAATACAAATACACACATTAGAGAATAAATGAGAGATATTTCTAAAGGCTTGAGACTGCTTTTGCTAACAATTCTTCATATGTGTCTATAACTAGAGTTAAATGATATAGTATTAATATTGTACATATCAATAAGAGTAGACAAACTGATTATTTTAGAGATTATTCTTGAGTCTTAGAAAAATTCAAACGTATTAATAAATATTATGTAGCTATAAGGGGTAGGAAGTAGAACTATGTTATGTCCCTGTACCACATGGAGGAGCACAGGCATGCCCACTCACAGTACAACCACCTGTTCTTCATGAATGTCACTCATCAGTACATGTTCGCCTTCCATGAGGGTTTTCCTGAAGATGGACTCTAAAAATTAAAGCAGCATTCCCAGATAAAAGGCATGAAATAGTGACTTAGAATTTGTTTAATATGGCTGTGGAAATATCTCTGTAGACAATTGCCAAAAATGGAGGTTGCCACTGAGAAGCCACTGAATTCCATTAAGCAATTTGTAAAGAATGGAAAATTCCCGCACAAGAGATATATATTGAATTATGGGCCCCTCCTTCAGACTTAGGAAGATCTGCATCAAAAAGATAAGAACAAAAACTACTGTGGAGATAATGATCCCATTCATGTTTTTAAAATAGGCTCTGAGGTTCCGCCCTGTGGAGATGTGTTCCATGAGAAGATTCGTGGGCTTTTCTCACTTATTACAAAGGATGAAACAATTGGGAAGTAGTTCCTTTCATTGTGAATGATCATGAGGCTGAAATTTTCATGATATCGACAATGTTAAGAAATTCAAACCAGGGGGTTGGGGATTTAGCTCAGCGGTAGAGCGCTTGCTTAGCGAGCGCAAGGCCCTGGCTTCGGTCCCCAGCTCCGAAAAAAAGAAAAAAGAAAAAAAAAACCGAAATTCAAACCAGCTTATCTGGAAACCACTCTCAACTGGTTGAGACTTTATAAGGTATTAATGGAAAAGCAGAAAAGAAGTTTGTTTACAATGGAGAATCCAGAACAAGGCTTTTGCTCATGGAGATAACAACTGTACACATAAATGTTGGAAAGCAGTGCAGTGCACAGGAGAAATGAGAACAAGAAGCTCTCAGTTGTATAAATGTGCATGTGTGTTAGTCCAGAGGATGCAAGATCATAAGTTGAATCAGCCCCAACACCTTCAATGAATAAAGGAAGCAATGTGGAATGTGAGACTTCCTCAGCAACTGCCAAGGACACTGGAGGGTCTGCATCAAGACTTCACCCTCTCAGGACCCCTGGGATATTTTTTCTCTTTGTCCTCTTGCAAAGGAAGCTGATGACAATTTGGTGTCTCCCTGTCAAAACAATCGAATCTTCTTGGGGCTACAGTTAGTCAGTGCTGAGACAAGAACAAAAGTCCTCTCAAAGAGCACTTAGTTGCTCTTAAATTCTAAACAGTCTCTCTAGCTCCTCAAAAAGCTATTTTTGCTTTGCCAAGTGGATTGTTTCAATGGACTCAGTAATTACTCAAGAGCTTTTGCTATGTGAGCGGACATTTTGCTAAGATAAACACAATTCATTTGTTTGTTTGTTTATTTATTTATTTTCTTGCTTAAGTCCTTAGTATAGCCAGAAGAGAGACAGAGTGGGCTTCGGGGAAGGATAATATGTTTAAAAATAATTACTTGTATTAGGTTTATTATTTTTATATTGCATGCATTAGTTTTCCTGTTTTATGAAAATACTGTCTTATATTAATTTATGTAAGTATTTGGCTTGATGTACTGACATGAGTGATAAGAGAAATCAGAAGAAAACAAAGAATATTAAATAACTGTGGGTCAAGTTGCTAAGTGGGTTAGCTTCTTTTCCTGAAGTTCCGACACTGTGGAAAGAGCAGGAAGAGGAATCCTTCTTCTGCTGGTGGTCCACTGTTTTCTTAAGGTATTGCCTTCCTTTCTAGCTTGCTCTAGTGAAACCCTTGTTTGTTTGATATGATGTCCTCTCTGATTCATTTTAAGGGACTCTATGAATGAAAACTGCTGCTGGAGACTTCCTGGGAGTAGCGCTATGAATTGTGCTCTCATATTCATTGCGTCATTCATAAAGGCAAACTAAAATTCATAACTGGAGAGCTAGTTTTCATAGATTTAGTTTTCCACAAACTCATAACATTTTCTCACCCTCACTCACCCAGTACTCAAGTTTGAAAATCTACCTTTATATCATCAAAGTGAGAGCAGTTATGAAATTTCTTGAATCTCTTTAGAACATACAAACTTCCTTTTAATGTCTGTGTTATAAGGAAGGAATAATGCTCTCCTGCTGGCCTGAAACTGAAAGCTTTGAGGTTTTCAAGGCAGGAGTCATTTTTCTCTTTCATGTTTTGTTGTTGATGTTGTTAAAATTCAAGCCCACAACAGGGATTACTGCCACCCAGTTTGATCATGAGGGTTAATTTCTCAGTGCACTAATACACATTCCAATGTTTTTCCCAGCATCCCAAAGCAAATGTCCCTGTGAGAGTACAGGGTACGAAATCAGAAGGTTATAGTAGATACAATACTGAGAAGACATAGTGTCCCGTGCTGATATGATATGGTTCATGATAGACATCTGGTGGCAACACAAAGTTTTCTTGCAAAAAAAAAAAAAACTTAAATGGTAGGAAATGCAGAATACATAATAAATAGAATGCATGGTAAGTGAAAACTATATGCATACATTTTATAACTACCTCTCAGTGGTGCACTCATGGCAGTCAATAACATGCTATGCAACCCCCTCCACCCTGATTATACTAGCACATGTAGTCCAGTGAAAAGTGGCGAAAAGAAAAGGTAAGATGAATTGAAAGGCAAGGAATGGAGTATGTTTGTTTAAATTAGATTGTATGACTATATAAAACTATCAGAAAATAAGAATGTTTTAAAAAGCTATAGGAAAATAATAAAGGACTAATTAAATAGTAGGACAAGTACAGTATAATAAAAAGCAGGCTCTCCTTGAAGTACATTCTTGGGATTATTATGCTAGATTTCTATATGGCAAAGTGTCAGGCTCCAGTAGATATCCAAATCCCCATCCCCTTCAATGATGAATTTTTTTCCTGATTGTCACACCCATTTATTTAGATGTTCACAAATTCTCTGTAAATACGAGACTTCATAGAAAAGGTACAGATGTGATTTAAATATATTCAATATTATTTAGATCCCTTAAAATACTGTTATTTTGAGCAGTCTCAATTCTCACCTCACCCCAGGGATTAGATTTTGTTTAAATTAGGGGTTTCTCATCTTTGATTTACCCCAGTTTAATTACAACAATGCCTACATATTATTCACCCTAATTTTAAAGAAAATACTATGCATTTAGTAAACTGAAAGTTTGTTTGACAATAATAGAGTTTTATTCGGTTTGAGACACATTTGCTTATGATGACCATGAAAGCACCAAGAACCAAATGATAAGGTTGGTGCATTCAGATTCAGAGAAGCAAGTAGCTTATGTGATTGTCAGAGAAAAGAAAAGTCAAATGTAACTTCTTCACCATTATCACTTTCTGTTTTTATAAAGCAAAAAAGAAAAAGAATTGTTTTATGAGAAAATTTTAAACCATCAAATAAATGCAAAAATATATGTACAGCTGTTTCTCAGAACTACTTCAGGGACTTCTATTCACCTCTTTATAGTTATCAAGCCCTAGAAATAAATCCTGTCAATGGCTGAGTGGTGTGAATAGACACCCAGGCAAGAAGAGTATTCCGTTAAGTGAAATATGATAAATGCAGGAGAAAACTTGTTTTCAGATTCTCATGTCAGTGTGGATTAAGACAAAAGACTTCAAACATGAAAACAAGTTAAAGAATAGGTACTGTGGGCAGGGGGAAGAGCAAGAAAGACTACAAATCAGACTGCAAAACAGTGAACACAAAGAGGAGTTAGTCCTTAAAGAAAAAAGGAAGAAAAATATTTTAAATTTCTGAACCACTCATTCTTGTGTATTAGTGGATATAGTTGCTCACATGATGGAAGACATTATGAAGCTATAGATGCTTTAATCTACATTTCAATAATTTTATTTGTTCTATTTTTAACTTTTATTTTAAATTATGCGTATGGCTGCTTTTCTGTGAGCTTATGCATGTGAGTTCAGGTGA
Organism: Rattus norvegicus; assembly: GCF_021556685.1. Taxonomy (NCBI): domain Eukaryota; kingdom Metazoa; phylum Chordata; class Mammalia; order Rodentia; family Muridae; genus Rattus; species Rattus norvegicus. The sequence goes on along the minus strand of NC_141539.1, from coordinate 86,203,144 downwards.
CTAGAGTTGGAGTTAGAGGAAGTTATAAGCTGCCTGTTCTGGATGCTGGGCAGGCTCAGATCCTCTGGAAGAGCAGCTAGTACTAAGTACTGATCCATCTCTCCAGCCCCTATTCTAATACCATAGATAGTTCAGTTCATATTAAAAGCATCAAATATACATTATAAAATTTATATTTAGATGTAAAATAATAGATATCGATAGTCAGTTTTTTTAGTTGCATTTAGAAATCGTTTTATTTATTTTTTTTTATTAACTTGAGTATTTCTTACATACATTTCGAGTGTTATTCCCTTTCCCGGTTTCCGGGCAAACATCCCCCTCCCCCCTCCCCTTCCTTATGGGTGTTCCCCTCCAAACACTCCCCCCATTGCCGCCCTCCCCCCATAGACTAGTTCACTGGGGGTTCAGTCTTAGCAGGACCCAGGGCTTCCCCTTCCACTGGTGCTCTTACTAGGATATTCATTGCTACCTATGGGGTCAGAGTCCAGGGTCAGTCCATGTATAGTCTTTAGGTAGTGGCTTAGTCCCTGGAAGCTCTGGTTGCTTGGCATTGTTGTACTTTTGGGGTCTCGAGCCCCTTCAAGCTCTTCCAGTTCATTCTCTGATTCCTTCAATAGAGGACCTATTCTCAGTTCAGTGGTTTGCTGCTGGCATTCGCCTCTGTATTTGCTGTATTCTGGCTGTGTCTCTCAGGAGCGATCTACATCCGGCTCCTGTCGGTCTGCACTTCTTTGCTTCATCCATCTTGTCTAATTGGGTGGCTGTATATGTATGGGCCACATGTGGGGCAGGCTCTGAATGGGTGTTCCTTAAGTCTCTGTTTTAATCTTTGCCTCTCCCTTCCCTGCCAAGGGTATTCTTTTTCCTCATTTAAAGAAGGAGTGAAGCATTCACATTTTGATCATCCGTCTTGAGTTTCGTTTGTTCTAGGGATCTAGGGTAATTCAAGCATTTGGGCTAATAGCCACTTATCAATGAGTGCATACCATGTATGTCTTTCTGTGATTGGGTTAGCTCACTCAGGATGATATTTTCCAGTTCCAAACATTTGCCTACGAATTTCATAAACTCGTTGTTTTTGATAGCTGAGTAATATTCCATTGTGTAGATGCACCACATTTTCTGTATCCATTCCTCTGTTGAAGGGCATCTGGGTTCTTTCCATTTTCTGGCTATTATAAATAAGGCTGCGATGAACATAGTGGAGCACGTGTCTCTTTTATATGTTGAGGCATCTTTTGGGTATATGCCCAAGAGAGGTATAGCTGGATCCTCAGGTAGTTCAATGTCCAATTTTCTGAGGAACCTCCAGACTGATTTCCAGAATGGTTTTACCAGTCTGCAATCCCACCAACAATGGAGTAGTGTTCCTCTTTCTCCACATCCTCGCCAGCATCTGCTGTCACCTGAGTTTTTGATCTTAGCCAATCACACTGGTGTGAGGTGAAATCTCAGGGTTGTTTTGATTTGCATTTCCCTTATGACTAAAGATGTTGAACATTTCTTTAGGTGTTTCTCCACCATTCGGCATTCCTCAGCTGTGAATTCTTTGTTTAGCTCTGAACCCCATTTTTTAATAGGGTTATTTGTCTCCCTGCGGTCTAACTTCTTGAGTTCTTTGTATATTTTGGATATAAGGCCTCTATCTGTTGTAGAATTGGTAAAGATCTTTTCCCAATCTGTTGGTTGCCGTTTTGTCCTAACCACAGTGTCCTTTGCCTTACAGAAGCTTTGCAGTTTTATGAGATCCCATTTGTCGATTCTTGATCTTAGAGCATAAGCCATTGGTGTTTTGTTCAGGAAATTTTTTCCAGTGCCCATGTGTTCCAGATGTTTCCCTAGTTTTTCTTCTATTAGTTTGAGTGTGTCTGGTTTGATGTGGAGGTCCTTGATCCACTTGGACTTAAGCTTTGTACAGGGTGATAAGCATGGATCGATCTGCATTCTTCTACATGTTGCTCTCCAGTTGAACCAGCACCATTTGCTGAAAATGCTATCTTTTTTCCATTGGATGGTTTTGGCTCCTTTGTCAAAAATCAAGTGACCATAGGTCTGTGGGTTCATTTCTGGGTCTTCAATTCTATTCCATTGGTCTATCTGTCTGTACCAATACCACGCAGTTTTTATCACTATTGCTCTGTAATACTGCTTGAGTTCAGGGATAGTGATTCCCCCTGAAGTCCTTTTATTGTTGAGGATAGCTTTAGCTATCCTGGGTTTTTTGTTATTCCAGATGAATTTGCAAATTGTTCTGTCTAACTCTTTGAAGAATTGGATTGGTATTTTGATGGGGATTGCATTGAATCTGTAGATTGCTTTTGGTAAAATGGCAATTTTTACTATATTAATCCTGCCAATCCATGAGCATGGGAGATCTTTCCATCTTCTGAGGTCTTCTTCAATTTCTTTCCTCAGTGTCTTGAAGTTCTTATTGTACAGATCTTTTACTTGCTTGGTTAAAGTCACACCGAGGTACTTTATATTATTTGGGTCTATTATGAAGGGTGTCGTTTCCCTAATTTCTTTCTCGGCTTGTTTCTCTTTTGTATAGAGGAAGGCAACTGATTTATTTGAGTTAATTTTATACCCAGCCACTTTGCTGAAGTTGTTTATCAGCTTTAGTAGTTCTCTGGTGGAACTTTTGGGATCACTTAAATATACTATCATGTCATCTGCAAATAGTGATATTTTGACCTCTTCTTTTCCGATCTGTATCCCTTTGATCTCCTTTTGTTGTCTGATTGCTCTGGCTAGAACTTCAAGTACTATATTGAATAAGTAGGGAGAGAGTGGGCAGCCTTGTCTAGTCCCTGATTTTAGTGGGATTGCTTCAAGTTTCTCTCCATTTAGTTTAATGTTAGCAACTGGTTTGCTGTATATGGCTTTTACTATGTTTAGGTATGGGCCTTGAATTCCTATTCTTTCCAGGACTTTTATCATGAAGGGGTGTTGAATTTTGTCAAATGCTTTCTCAGCAACTAATGAAATGATCATGTGGTTCTGTTCTTTCAGTTTGTTTATATAATGGATGACGTTGATGGTTTTCCGTATATTAAACCATCCCTGCATGCCTGGGATGAAGCCTACTTGATCATGGTGGATGATTGTTTTGATGTGCTCTTGAATTCGGTTTGCCAGAATTGTATTGAGTATTTTTGCGTCGATATTCATAAGGGAAATTGGTCTGAAGTTCTCTTTCTTTGTTGTGTCTTTGGGTGGTTTAGGTATAAGAGTAATTGTGGCTTCGTAGAAGGAATTCGGTAGGGCTCCATCTGTTTCAATTTTGTGGAATAGTTTGGATAATATTGGTATGAGGTCTTCTATGAAGGTTTGATAGAATTCTGCACTAAACCCGTCTGGACCTGGGCTCTTTTTGGTTGGGAGACCTTTAATGACTGCTTCTATTTCCTTAGGAGTTATGGGGTTGTTCAACTGGTTTATCTGTTCCTGATTTAACTTCGATACCTGGTATCTGTCTAGGAAATTGTCCATTTCCTGAAGATTTTCAAGTTTTGTTGAATATAGGTTTTTATAGTAAGATCTGATGATTTTTTGAATTTCCTCTGAATCTGTAGTTATGTCTCCCTTTTCATTTCTGATTTTGTTAATTTGGACGCACTCTCTGTGTCCTCTCATTAGTCTGGCTAGGGGTTTATCTATCTTGTTGATTTTCTCAAAGAACCAACTTTTGGTTCTGTTGATTCTTTCTATGGTCCTTTTTGTTTCTACTTGGTTGATTTCAGCTCTGAGTTTGATTATTTCCTGCCTTCTACTCCTCCTGGGTGTATTTGCTTCTTTTTGTTCTAGAGCTTTTAGGTGTGCTGTCAAGCTGCAGACATATGCTCTTTCCTGTTTCTTTCTGCAGGCACTCAGCGCTATGAGTTTTCCTCTTAGCACAGCTTTCATTGTGTCCCATAAGTTTGAGTATGTTGTATCTTCATTTTCATTAAATTCTAAAAAGTTTTTAATTTCTTTCTTTATTTCTTCCTTGACCAGGTTATCACTGAGCAGAGCATTGTTCAATTTCCACGTATATGTGGGCATTCTTCCCTTATTGTTATTGAAGACCAGTTTTAGGCCGTGGTGGTCCGATAGCACGCATGGGATTATTTCTATCTTTCTGTACCTGTTGAGGCCCGTTTTTTGACCAATTATATGGTCAATTTTGGAGAAAGTACCATGAGGAGCTGAGAAGAAGGTATATCCTTTTGCTTTAGGATAGAATGTTCTATAAATATCCGTTAAGTCCATTTGGCTCATGACTTCTCTTAGTCTGTCGACATCACTGTTTAATTTCTGTTTCCATGATCTGTCCATTGATGAGAGTGGGGTGTTGAAATCTCCCACTATTATTGTGTGAGGTGCAATATGTGTTTTGAGCTTTAGTAAGGTTTCTTTTACGTATGTAGGTGCCCTTGTATTTGGGGCATAGATATTTAGGATTGAGAGTTCATCTTGGTGGATTTTTCCTTTGATGAATATGAAGTGTCCTTCCTTATCTTTTTTGATGACTTTTAGTTGGAAATTGATTTTATTTGATATTAGAATGGCTACTCCAGCTTGCTTCTTCTGACCATTTGCTTGGAAAGTTGTTTTCCAGCCTTTCACTCTGAGGTAGTGTCTGTCTTTGTCTCTGAGGTGTGTTTCCTGTAGGCAGCAGAATGCAGGGTCCTCGTTGCGTATCCAGTTCGTTAATCTATGTCTTTTTATTGGGGAGTTGAGGCCATTGATATTGAGAGATATTAAGGAATAGTGATTATTGTTTCCCTTTATATTCATATTTGGATGTGAGGTTATGTTTGTGTGCTTTCATTTTCTTTGTTTTGTTGCCAAGACGATTAGTTTCTTGCTTCTTCTAGGGTATAGCTTGCCTCCTTATGTTGGGCTTTACCATTTATTATCCTTTGTAGTGCTGGATTTGTGGAAAGATATTGTGTAAATTTGGTTTTGTCATGGAATATCTTGGTTTCTCCATCAATGTTAATTGAGAGTTTTGCTGGATACAGTAACCTGGGCTGGCATTTGTGTTTTCTTAGGGTCTGTATGACATCAGTCCAGGATCTTCTGGCCTTCATATTTTCTGGCGAGAAGTCTGGTGTGATTCTGATAGGTCTCCCTTTATATGTTACTTGACCTTTTTCCCTTACTGCTTTTAATATTCTTTCTTTATTTTGTGCGTTTGGTGTTTTGACAATTATGTGACGGGAGGTGTTTCTTTTCTGGTCCAATCTATTTGGAGTTCTGTAGGCTTCTTGTATGCCTATGGGTATCTCTTTTTTTAGGTTAGGGAAGTTTTCTTCTATGATTTTGTTGAAGATATTTACTGGTCCTTTGAGCTGGGAGTCTTCACTCTCTTCTATACCTATTATCCTTAGGTTTGATCTTCTCATTGAGTCCTGGATTTCCTGTATGTTTTGGACCAGTAGCTTTTTCTGCTTTACATTATCTTTGACAGTTGAGTCAATGATTTCTATGGAATCTTCTGCTCCTGAGATTCTCTCTTCCATCTCTTGTATTCTGTTGGTGAAGCTTGTATCTACAGCTCCTTGTCTCTTCTTTTGGTTTTCTATATCCAGGGTTGTTTCCATGTGTTCTTTCTTGATTGCTTCTATTTCCATTTTTAATTCCTTCAACTGTTTGATTGTGTTTTCCTGGAATTCTTTCAGGGATTTTTGCGATTCCTCTCTGTAGGCTTCTACTTGTTTATTAATGTTTTCCTGTGTTTCCCTAAGTGTGTTCATGTCTTTCTTGAAGTCCTCCAGCATCATGATCAAATATGATTTTGAAACTAGATCTTGCTTTTCTGGTGTGTTTGGATATTCCATGTTTGTTTTGGTGGGAGAATTGGGCTCCGATGATGGCATGTAGTCTTGGTTTCTGTTGCTTGGTTTCCTGTGCTTGCCTCTTGCCATCAGATTATCTCTAGTGTTACTTTGTTCTGCTATTTCTGACAGTGGCTAGACTGTCCTATAAGCCTGTGTGTCAGGAGTGCTGTAGACCTGTTTTCCTCTCTTTCAGTCAGTTATGGGGACAGAGTGTTCTGCTTTCGGGCATGTAGTTTTTCCTCTCTACAGGTCTTCAGCTGTTCCTGTGGGCCTGTGTCTTGAGTTCACCAGGCAGCTTTCTTGCAGCAGAAAATTTGGTCTTACCTGTGGTCCCGAGGCTCAAGTTCGCTCGTGGGGTGTTGCCCAGGGGCTCTCTGCAGCGTCAGCAACCAGGAAGACCTGTGCCGCCCCTTCCGGGAGCTTCAGTGCACCAGGGTTCCAGATGGTCTTTGGCTTTTTCCTCTGGCGTCCGAGATGTGTGTGCAGGGAGCAGTCTCTTCTGGTTTCCCAGGCTTGTCTGCCTCTCTGAAGGTTTAGCTCTCCCTCCCACGGGATTTGCGTGCAGAGAACTGTTTATCCGGTCTGTTTCTTTCAGGTTCCGGTGGTGTCTCAGGCAGGTGTCCTGCCGCTCCTGGGCCCTCCCCCATGGGAGCCCAGAGGCCTTATACAGTTTCCTCTTGGGCCAGGGATGTGGGCAGGGGTAAGCATTGTTGGCGGTCTCTTCCGCTCTGCAGCCTCAGGAGTGCCCACCTGACCAGGTGGTTGGGTCACTCTCTCACCGGGTCTGGGAGCAGAGAGTTGCTGCGGGCCGGGATCCGCGGGTGTGGGACTTCCGGTAAACACAGAACGTGCTCGGTCCTAGAGAAATTCTGCTTCCGTGTGTCCCAAGCTCACCAGGCAGCTTTCTTGAAGCAGAAAATTTGGTCTTACCTGTGGTCCCGAGGCTCAGGTTCGCTCGTGGGGTGCTGCCCAGGGGCTCTCTGCAGCGGCAGCAACCAGGAAGCGATAGTCAGTTTTCTAACATTTACAAACCAAAATATTTAAGAAAATTTAGAAATTGGTTACTGAAGGAACTGTGATTATTTCTCAAGTTTCCTTTTCTTTAAGTGACATCTTAAGTTAAAAACAAAAATATAATCCAGTGGGAAAATCTCAAAGTAAAAATATGTTCAAATTTCTACTCAAGATGTCAAAATTTTTTAATCATCATATTTTAATCATCTAATGTAAAGCTTTATAATTTATTCATACCATTATTTTAAGCTGAATTACTCTATTTGTCATCCTTTTTTATTACCTATGTATTACGTAGTTTATTTTACAGTTGGTTTATAATATTATCTCATTATCATTCCACATCTCCAACAGTCAAAACAGTTAATCACAAAAGCACATTAGCAGCTATAAATGATCTCACTAAATTTACGTATGTAATCAGGTTTTACAGCTCTCTTTAAATTTTATTTTCATGCTTAGTGAGGTAAACAGTGTAATAATATGGCTTTTAATATGATCAATATATATTTTGTGCTTTTCTTTATTGTTTTGATTTTATGAGGATTAATAAATCTAGAGTTTTCAGTTTCTAGTTTTAAAACAATATTTAGGAAAAATGTATATGTACTCTTTCTAGCTTCTAATTTGAACTGATTGAATACTTCTGTTTTTTAGTCATGAAATACTCAGAAAATAAAAAAACATCTTAACTTTTCTTTATTACGTACATAGATTTTATAAATAGAGGAGTATCTAGGAAAGCTGTGTATATTCATGGTACTAGACTTGGAAAAATGGGTTCACAGAAAAAGAAAAAACTGGAATAACCATCATGATTGCCAGTCGCAGCTCTCAGCATACTTGTGAAGGTATCCATGCGTGTCTGCCACACAGTGGGAGAGCTCCTCTCTTCTCCTTTCACCGTCATAAAAATATCTTTATATTTGAAGAGACTGGAACTTTTGCTGGCCCTCACAGCAGGCGAAGATAATAATACAACTTTAGATAATTTAAGATATAACCCTGCTTTTCTACCATGTACTCAGCCTCTTTGTTTAACATGCTTTTATGAGAACATAGTAACAAAACTAACTTTATTTGCCTTGAGTTTCTACCTAAGGTAATACACAGATTTAGTCTTAAGCTATTCTCTTGACCCAGTAGAAATGCAGGTGTGTATATATGCTGTGTCAATAAATTTTGGAAACAGTAAATAGGTTGAAAGAAACCTGATAAAATTAATATCTACTTAAGATTCTAGAAACACATTCAGCTATTGTTTGATATCTTTTGTTTGTCTGGGTCAGTTGGGATCAGTTGAGGTTAGGTGATTCAGTCCCTTGTAAAAGTCTGTCAATTTTTTCTGTAAAATATCCTTAAACACTTTGGCATGCAGTGCTCTCTCTGCTGTCAATAAAAACAAAGCAAATTTAGTTAGGATCACACACACACACACACACACAGAGAGAGAGAAAGAGAGAGAGAGAGAGAGAGAGAGAGAGAGAGAGAGAGAGAGAGAGAATGAAAGGGATCACAAGGCAGCATTCAAACAGGCACAGATTCTGACTCATACAACAGAAAGACCAGGAACAACAAAAGACACAGGAAGACAGAGGTAGGTAATTCAAATCTGGGATCATTTTTAGCTAAATTACTCTTAGGAGAAGAGCTTCTAATTGATTTTCCTTAATGCTACATTGACATATTAATAGATGGCCAGAGTTTATCATTAATGTAACACAAATCATGCTTGATCATTTTCCACCAATCTTTGTTCTCCCAATCTCCACCTGAAACCTTTACTCCTGCTCACTGTTACAAAAAGAAAACATCAAAATAAGTTCTTATTGCTCTACCATTTTTACCTTAACTGGTAATAAAACATTGTTACTAGGTATTATCTTTCCTTTGGCCTTTTATTGTAAGCACTGGTTAAGGTGTATAGGATATGGGTAGAGCTTATTTAAACAAACATGAAAATGAATAAAAATCTCAGAGAAAAGATAGTAATGATGAACACAAAAATCAAAGTTAAAACGATAGACATCACAAAAAGAGAATGTCATGAACTTCTGTCTACCCTTTTTAATCAACCCATCAATTATTTTTTATTGGCCTTAAATTTTCACAAGCTGTTTCTTATTTTCAGGTAAAACTTATTATTTAATAGAATACGAGATTTCTTTTTGTGCATAGCATGTAATGAAAGATCAATTTGAAAGAGTCCGAATTGCAAATATCATTGTAATAATCTATATAATCGATAAATGACATGATTCAAAAGTAGACATGTTTGTTTATCCTAAAAAGACCGTAGTCGTGAAGTGATCTTTCCTTTATCTGCAACTTGACTGAAGTTGACTGAAGCTAATATTGAGTGTACAGTTGATACTATAGTAGTTGTTAACCTATTCATTGATTTTTTTAATGGTCACAGAAGGTAATACTTTGACATATTTAATAAGAACAATATTGTAATAGTATCTTTTACAAGTCTTTTATTAGTCTCTACTTTTATAATATTATATATTAAAATAATCCTTCACATAATGATTTCCTTACTACACAAGTTAATAACAATGATAAGATTAAATCTAGATATTTCTATTTGTAGGTAACAATGCCCTGCTGTATTAGTCATGAATCTCAACTACAATTACTTACTAGATAACCAGTATTATCATATCGTATCACAAACCAAGCTATCAAAGTAAGTTTGTTTTTTCAATCTTTTTGTTATGTATATGTTTGGAGATAGCATGGCTTTCATTAGATAATACATTTCCAAATATTAGTATGCTAGTTCAGAGCTCCTGAATAAGTTAAAAAATAAGAAACGGCCTTCTTTCTAAATTTTTAGGGTTAAAATATTTATGCATATCAGATGAATAAATTTTGCCATGTTCAAATGATATGTTATTTTTATTACTTTTAATTGTTTTTAAAATTCAGTCATGGCCCCCTCCCAGTCATCCTTCCCACAGTTCCCCATCCCATTCCTCCTGCCTCCTGTCTTGAAGAGGATGGCCAACCATCTTCCTGGACTCCCCACACCCTGGGACCTAAAGATTTAGGCACATGTTCTCCCACTGAGGGCAGGCCAGACAGTCCTCTGCTGTATATGTGTTCAGGGCCTCAGACCAGCTCATGGCATTGTCTGGCATCGAACTGGAGGAGAAGGCCTTGGTCCTATGAAGGCTGGATACCCCAGTGTAGAGGAATTCCAGGGTGGAGAGGCAGAAGGGAGTAGGTAGGTGAAAAAGTTATCATTCTCATAGAAGCAGGGGAAGGAGGATAAAAGAAGGGAGAACTGGGAAAAGGGATAACATTTGAAGGGTAAATAATTAAAATATTCAATATAAATAAATAAATAAATAAATAAATAAATAAATAAATAAATAAATAACTGTCTTGTTTATTGTTGGTAAAATTCAGACAACGCAATGCTAACTACCTTTATAAACATCATGTATCTAGTGAATGGTCAATTGAAGTGTTCCTCTCAGCTCTGACTTTAGAACATGGACTATTATTAATATATTAAAATAAAGTACAATAGCATTTATGAGGACCCACCCAAAAGAATTTCTATGCTTACCAATAGATAATGTTTCAACAATTCTTTATAATTTAAGTTTTTGGAAGTCAAAGCTCTTAGGGGTTGTTTTTTTTTTTTCGTAGTTTACTTGCTATCATTGAGATATTCACTTGTTTTAATATTTTTAGATAAAGCAAAAACAGTATTATATAAATTTTATATTTGATAATATTAGATTTAGTGGTTTCTCAATTATTATATTGTCTAACTCAATTCTTTCTATTTTGTCTTAAAGTAATTCACTTCAAAATGTTTAGTTGCTAATATTCCAAACATAATTTCAAAAATCATTAGTTCTTAGGCTGTTTCACTTAATTTTTAGTTGGTTTTCCTTCTGTAAAATACCAATGATATTAATTTATGAAGTTAACTAGAAAATTAAAGTACTAAATCATGTAGCAGGAAAGATGATTGAAACTTTATTCTTAACTGTCAAAAATAGGCATGTTTAAGTCAAAAATAATAGTTCTAATTCTCTTCAAGATTCACTTTAAGACAGTGCAATGACTCAGTTTTACCACAGTAATTTTCAAAAATATCAAATGCACAAAGCCCTTAAGACTGTAAAAACGAAGTGTGTAACAAAACACTATGTATAATAATAAAAAAATCTATCGTTTAAAAACACAGTTTTACAGAGACAAGTTATAGAGAAAACAAGAAAAACACAGGTGAAGACAGAACTCATAGGGGGATGAGTAGGAGTCAGAATATTAAAACAGATTGCTAGAGTTACTATGTGGTCAAGCAGAGACTTTTGGTCAGGAGCTAAGATAAGTCACATTGAATCAGTCACCTTGGAGAATTTTTACAAGAACAGCTCAGTTGAACTAGCCAAAAAGAATTTGGAAATAACTAGAAAGGGTGAGCATATTCAGCCCTAAGCCTCCATTATGAAAATAAAAACAGGCAAATAAAAGTTACTTTTATATTAGATACTAATTTTAATCAAATATATGTCAATTAAAATAACATTTATTAATTTCCCCTTTTTTTCATCCTCCTTTTAACACTGCTCATGTAACTTACTTCTAAACTTCTGTGGGCTGCTTCTTCCAATGTTCCTGTCCCCTTCCCATTCCCTCGCACATTGATGGCCCCTTTTGGATATTATTGTTATATATGCATAAATATAAAAATACAATCTACCAAATTTTGTGGCTTATGTTTATCTGATTCCAGGATTAAATTTTTTGTATTTGAAAGCAATTAAGGAGCTCCTCCTTGGGAAACATCTCTCAGCGGTAATTACTTGCCTGTAATTCTCTGACTAGGGGATCCTGTGTAAGTTTTCCTCCTTCCACCTTAGCATGTTTATGAGGCTATGGAGCGCTCACAAAAAGGGACCTATCGTGACTGCCATCCAAAAGAACCACAAGCAGCTAAAAGAGTCAAATGCAGTTATTTACAACCAACCAATGGTAAGAAGCTGCAAACCACTGTGGTGGAATTTGGAAAAAGCTAGAAGAAGCTGAGGAGGAGGGTGATTCTGTAGGAAGGCCAGCAGTCTCAATTAACCTGGACCCCTGAGATCTCTCAGACACTGGATGACCAATGTGCTAACATACACTAGCTGATATGAGGACACCTACACATATACAGCAGAGGATTGACGAGTTCAGTCAGCAAAAATGCACCTAACCCTCAAGATATTGGAGGCCCCAGGGAGTGGAGAGATCGGTTGGGTTCATCTTCATGGAGACAAGGGGTGGAGGAGCTATGGGATGTAAAATAGTCAGAGAGTAGACCAGGAGGGGATAAAATCTATAGTGTAAAGCAAATGATAACTAAATAATTAAAAAAATAAATAGGAGTGAAAGCGGGGTCTTATCTGTAGGCTTAGGAGTGAAAGCACTCATGGGAGACCAGCTCTCTCTAGGCAGGATTTGTATATGGAGGGCAGTGGGATAGTCTTATCTCTGGGAGCAACGTCCTCATCTGGATTGGTCAGGATCTGGCAGAGACTCTCAAGAAACAGGTGTATCAGGCTCCTGCCAGCGTACACTTCTTAGAATCTGCAGTATTGTCTGGGTTTGGTGTTTGTATATGGGATAGATCCCCAGGTGGGGCAGTCTCTGGATGGCCTTTCCTTCAGTCTCTGCTCCACATTTTGTCTCCATATTTCCTGCCTTGAGTATTCTGTTCCCCCTTCTAAGAAGGACTGACACATCCACACATTGGTCTTCCTTTTTGAGCTTCCTGTGGTCTGTGAATTGTATCTTGAGTAATCCGAGCTTTTGAGTTAATAACCACTTATCAGTGAGTGCATACCATGTGTGTTCTTTTGTGACTGGATTACCTCAAGTCAGGATATTTTCTAATTCCATCCATTTTCCTAAGAATTTCATGAAGCTTTTAATAGTTGTGTAATACTCTATTGTGTAAATGTACTACCTCTCAAAACAATGAACATTTGGGTAATAGTTTAAGGTAAAGAAAGATATTTTCTTGATGCTCATTTTCCTACTGTTCATGGACATGTGTTCCTGTAAACACATTCATTCTCATGCCAGTTCCTTAAACAACTCTAATGAAACCCATACCTTCACTAAAAGGAAAAGTCATAAAAGTAGAAGATGGCCTAGTTAGGAAACCAAAAAAAAAAAAAAAAAAAAAAAAAACGAAATAATGGGATTGGGAGAGGAGTTAGATGTTTATGGCTTAAGGGACTGCTTATTATAGATAATTTATGTATTTTAACAAATATTTAAAAAATCAGTCTGGCCAATTCTAACAGATTTCATTTTCAATAAAAATAGGAATGAATTTTAAAAAAATTAAAAAAAAATGGAGCAGAGACTGAAGGAAAGGCCAACCAGAGATTGCCCCACCTAGGAATTCATCCCATCTACATTCACCAAACCCAGACATTATTACTGATGCCGAGAAGTGCTGTCCCCTGTGAGACTCTGCCAGAGCCTGACCAATACAGATGCAGATGCTTATAGCCAACCATCGAACTAATCATGGGGACTCCAATGGCAGAGTTAGGGGAAGGACAGATGAATCAGAAGTTGTTGGCAACCCCATAGATTAAGCAACAATATCAACCAACCAGAACCCTCAGAGCACCCAGTAACCAAATCGCCAAACAAAGAGTCCACATGGAGAGACCCAGGGCTACAGCTGCATTTATGTAGCAGAGAATTACTTTACCTGGCATCAATGGGAGGGGAGGCCCTTGGTCCTGTGGAGGCTCAGTGCCCCAGTGTAGGGGAATGCTAGGGCCATGGTGAGGCAGGTGGAGTGGTGGGAGGTGGGGGAGCACCTTTATAGAAGCAGGGAGGGGATGGGATAGCAGGTATAAAGAGGGTAAACTAGGAAGGGGAATAACATTTGAAATGTAATCAAATAAAACAAACAATAAAAAATATTTGAATATGTCAAAAACTAATGAAATTGTGCTACATATGCTATAAATCATGGTGATATATTTGCCTTAAAATGATTATAATTCCTAAATATATAAAAGTAAAATAATAAATAAGTTTTATTTATATGTTCATTGTAATTCAAAACCACAAGTTTCAAATGTCTTTACATTAATTTTTAGTTTTTTTTGAGAAATGGTATTACTTTGTAGTTATAGCATGACACATATGTAATTTACAATGACCTCAACCTGATAAAAATTCTCCCAGCTAACTCTCTTTAGTACAGAGATTATTAGCTCGGACAATCACACTAGGCTTTCAAAATTATTACTAAATAAAAAAGAATAATATCCAATTAAAAAGATAAATAATATACTAGTGTTATTAGTTTAGCTAATGAAAATATTATGAAACTACCTCAAGAACAGTTGATAATTGTTATTTTTAACTCCATGCATTTCTAACATATCTCGACTTAACTGTAATTTTATTTTTATTACATGAAATATGAATTTCTTTTAAAGAAACCAAACATATATGCCATGTTTCTAGTATGTGGAATGCCTAGGCAGGTGATTCTTTGGGAAACTGAAGATACTCTGATCTGGAGAATGTTTTCCAGAGCATTCAGTATAATGTAGTAAGAGCCTGTCTCCTAATAACACACACACACACACACACACACACACACAGAGAGAGAGAGAGAGAGAGAGAGAGAGAGAGACAGAGACAGAGACAGAGACAGAGACAGAGACAGAGAGACAGAGAGACAGAGAGACAGAGACAGAGAGAGACAGAGAAAGACAGAGACAGAGACAGAGACAGAGAGAGACAGAGAGACAGAGACAGAGAGAGACATTTGTACACACATACACACACCCAGAGAGAGAGACAGACAGACAGATAAACAGAGAATATGGCACATCAGAAGATCACTTTGTAAATAAGACTAACACTATCTTAAATAATTAGATCAAATAATATTTAAATATATTAACATTTACTTAGATATAATAATATGATTATTGTTTATTGTCAACTACAAAAGTACAGGCAATGGCAGTTTGATTCTTCTTACGTAGATGCATTTGCTTACTTTTGCTTTCTTATACTTTTCTGTAACCAGAATGCTTTCTAAGCATAATTGTCAACTGAAATCTTGTGTATATAGCAAGAATATATAAAGATTTCTTTATGTAGAATATTTCTATAAGTATAGATTTTGTTCATTTTTATGTATATATACTCAAACACAATATATGCATATATATGTGTACATAAATAATTATATTTATGTACCTATATATGTAAGCATGTGCTTATGTGTCTATGCTAAAGCTCTGACAGAAATGTATGTTTCATACTCGTAATTTTAAATACTTGATGTTAATTCTGTTCCATTTTTTTATCAATAGTATATAGCAATTTAGATGAATAATTTTCAGTTTCACAGCATGAATCCTCAGATTTACTTATATACTTGCCACTGAAATTTTGTAATGCAACTTCTAGCTTCCAAGTTTTCTATAAGTTTCAATTTCATTCTTCAATATATATATATATATATACATATATCTGTATATGTGTATATATATATGCATGACAAAAATACTTTTATCTAAAACATTTTCCTTTATTCTTATGTGTTGAATCAGATACAAAAAGTAGACTGACATTTTCCCAAGTACTCAAAACTTTTCTATTTCTTCTTCAAGACCTAAGATACTTAAAACTAGCCATTAATTTTATTTTGCTGCCAATATGCTACATACTTTTTATTTACTCTCATTTTCATTAGTAATATTTAGAAATTTTCCAAATGTAGAAAGACTTTTCTCAGGTTTTTGAGCTGTTCTTTATTAATGTCATTCTTCACTCCAAAGGTTTTGTACTTGGCTTTAGGAAGTAGTTGCCCTGATAAGACCTCCCTTGGTGAATTTCTGTTATTTTCTTAGCTTAGTGATTCTTCAAACAAAATGTTTGAAATTCCCATTTTCTTTCTCTAGAAACTCCAGAGAAACTCCACAAACTCCTTGGCCCACAATAATATCCCAAATAATAAGGATATAATTTTATTATTGTTATTGACATATTTTGCTTTTCATAATGGAAAGATACTTTTGAACTTTCATGGAGGTTTAGACTTTTTGTGGAATACAGCCTTTGGAGTTTCCCTTTTGTTTTCAAGATTGAATTGGACTCAGTCTTTCAGTACATGTCCATGTGAGTCAGCCCTCAGGCTTTTACTTGATATAGTCCAATCAGTTTCCCATATCTCTGCAAGAAATTTAAGGGCATAGTTTCAAACAATTTATCCTTAAAACTTGATTTATTTTTCTCATTTCTATAATATTGAAATTTTCCACCATTTGAATTTTCATTTTTAACATTTACATTGAATTTGGTATGTGTATGCCAGATATCTGAAGGATATTAGATTACCTTAATTTATCGTTTTAGCATCAGTCTCTACTACTTTACAGATGAAAATATTTTATAACTAGTCACACGAAACACGGGTAATTTTATCCTGTACTTTACAATTTACAACATTACTCAAAATATTATTTTTTCAAAGAAATAAATTCTGTGATACTATATTGGTTTTAACCTAATTGTCATCAGAGAGGCTTCATCCAGCAAATGATGACAATGCATGCAGAAGGCTCACAACCAAACATTACATGCAGATCAGAGACTCCTGTGGAAAAGGGGAAGGAAGGAATGGAGGAAACACCGTGGTAAAAGATGCCACAAGAAAACCCACAGTATCAACAAACCTGGTCCTATAGGGACAAACAAAGACCAAACAAACAACCAGAGAGCTTGAGTTGGTCTGACCTAGGCTCCCTGCACATATGTTACAGTGTACTTTGCTCTTCTTCAGTGGGAACAGAAGGTGTCTCTGACTTTTTTCCTTTTGGGACATATTTCCTTCTTCTGGGTTGCATCATTCACTGTTAATACTAGCGGAGGTACCTAGTCTTACAGCTACTTGACATGCTCTCTTCAGTTGATATCCATGGGAGTCCTACCCTTTTCTGAAAAATAAAGCAAAGGGGAAGTAGATAAGGGGGGAGATAGGGAAGATGGACTGTTAGGGGGAGAAGGTAGGGAAAACTGAATTTTAAAATGTTAAAAATCTATGACTATATGATTTTATACTGTTTTCATTGAAAGAATGGATATCATTCAAATGATATAGTACAAGCTCATAGGTAAATGATATAAATTTAACTATATTATCATTGAACAAACTATCCCACATAAATAAAATGACTTATTTTTAAAATGAAATTATTTTGGGTTGTGAGCCTCGATTTAAATGGCCAAACCATATCTTTAGCTCTTTAGAGACAAAAAAAAAATAAACAACAACAACAAAAAA
The DNA here is from genome assembly GCF_021556685.1 of Rattus norvegicus. Lineage (NCBI taxonomy): Eukaryota > Metazoa > Chordata > Mammalia > Rodentia > Muridae > Rattus > Rattus norvegicus. The sequence goes on along the minus strand of NC_141539.1, from coordinate 86,185,960 downwards.
CACCCACAAAGAATGAACAAAACCAAGAGCTGGTTCTTTGGCAAGACAGATAAAACCTTAGCCAAACTAATTAAAATGCACAGAATATATCCAAGTTAACAAAATCAGAAATAAGAAGGGAGACATACAACAAAAATGAAACAATTTCAAAAATCATTAGATCTTCCTTCAAAAGACTGTACTCTAAGAAACTAGAAAATCTAAAAGAAAGTGATGGTTTTCAAGACAGATACCACTTGCCAAAGTTAAATAAAGATCACACTAATTATCTATGCAGTCCTATAACCACTAAGGAAATAGTAGCAGTCATTAAAAACCTCCCAACTGGGCTGGGTCAGTAGTTAAGAGCACTGATTGTTCTTCCAGAGTTCCTGAGTCCAAATCCCAGCAACTGCATGGTGGCTCACAACCATCTGTAATGAAGACAGTTATAGTATATTTACACATAATAAATAAATATATTTTTTAGAAAAAAAGAATCCTCCCAACGATAAAAGCCCAGGTTCAGATGGTTTTAGTTCAGGATACTGCCAGTCTTTCAAAAAGTAGCTAATACCTCTCAAATTGTTCAACAAAATAGAAACAGAAGGGACACTACCTAATTCAGATTTTGTGGCCACAGTCACCCTGAAACATGAACCACACAGAGACTCAACAAGGAAGAAAATTTCATACCAATTTAGCTCATGAGCATCAACAGAAACATAAGAAAATTCTTACAAACCCAATAAAAGAATACAACAAAAAGATTACTCAACGTGATCAAGTAATCTTCATCCCAGGGATGCAGGGATAGTTCAATGTATGAATATTAGTCATTGTAGTCCACAATATAAACAAACTACAAAAACTCCATAATATTCTCTCATAAGATGCTGAAAAAGCCTATGAAAAATTCAACACCCTTCATGTTTAAACTCACGGAGGGAGCAGGCATACAAGGCACATACATAAAATATATTAAAAGCAGTATATGGCAAACCAATAGCCAACATGAAATTAAATGAAGAGAAACTTAAAAACAAAGTTTCCCTCAAAGTCAGGAGCAAGGTGTGGCTGCCGACTCTCTATCTATTCAACATCATACTTGAAATTGTAGATAGAGCAATAAGAAAACAAAAGGATATCAAGGGGAAACAAATTGAACAGGAAAAAGTCAAGCTATCACTATCAGCAGATGGTAAGCTAGTATACCTAAGCAGCACCCAAAATTCTATGAGAGCCCATGAAGCTCATTAAACCCCTTCAGAAACGTGGCTGTATTTTAAATTAGCTCAAAGAAATCAATAACTCACCTTTATATAAAAAGATTTAATCCTATCAATGCTGGACCCCCAGTGTAAGGGAATGTCAGGACAGGGAGGCAGAAAGAGGTAGGTGGTTGGGTATGAGAACACCCCCATAGAAGAAGAGGGAGAGGGGATGGGATAGGGGGTTTATGGATGGGAAACCGGGGAAGGGGATAACATTTGAAATGTAAATAAAAATATCCAATAAAAGTGATAAATGGGTTGATAAAGAAATTAGAAAAACAACACCCTTCATGATAACCACAAATAATATAAAATATCTTGATGTAGCTCTAATCAAAAAGCAAGTGAAATATCTGTCTGACATGAAGTTCAAGTCCCTGAAGAAAGAAATTGAACAAGATATAAGAAGGTGGAAGGAGTTGGGGATTTAGCTCAGTGGTAGAGCGCTTGCCTAGGAAGCGCAAGGCCCTGGGTTCAGTCCCCAGCTCCGGAAAAAAAAAAAAACAAAAAACAAAAAAAAAAAAAAAGAAGGTGGAAAGATATCTGATGTTCATGGATCAGTTAGATTCAAATAGTGAAAATGGCCAACTTACAAAATCTAATCTGTATATTCAGTGAAATTCCCATGAAATTCTAACACAATTTTTACAGATCTTGAACTTCATATGGATAAACAAAAAACAAAGTATAGGTAAAACAATCCTGAGCAATAAAAGAATTTTTGGATTTATCACCATCCCTGATCTTCAGTTGTACTACAGAACAATAGTGATAAAACTTAATGGGATTGGTACAGAAACAGACTTATATTGATCAATGAAATCAAATCAAAGACTCAGAATTAACCCACAGACCTAAAAAGGAGCCCAAACCATACAGTGAAGAAAAAAAAAAGCATCTTCTACAACTGGTTCTTTTCTAACTGATTTTCTACCCGTAGAAGAATACAGATAGATCCATATTTACCACCTGAACAAATCTCAAATACAAGTGAATCAAGGACCTCAACACAAGAGCAGATACACTAAATTTAATTGAAGGGAAAGTAGGACATAGCCAGGAATGTATTGGTACAGGAGCCGATGTCCTGAACAGAACATCAATGGCTTAAGCTCTAAACACTTGGTAAATGGAACTTTATGAAACTGAAAAGCTCCTGTAGAACACAGGACAACGGCTATTTGACAATTGCAACCTACAGATTGAGAAAAGATCTTCAATAACTACATCCAATAGAGGGCTAATATCCAATGATGACAACCCAAGAAGTTGGACTCTAACAAACAAAATGACCAAGTTAAAAAATGGGGTACAGAGCTCAACAGACAATTATGAACAAAGGAGTCTTGAATGGCCAAGAAGCACTGAAAGAAATACTCAAACTCCTCAGTCATCAGGAAAATGCAAATCAAAATGACCCTGAGATTCCATCTAACACTAATCAGAATGACTAACATCAAAATCTCAAGCAACTGCACATGCTGGCGAGAATGTGGAGAAAGGGGAACACTCCTCCATTGCTGATGAGATGGCAAGCCTATACAAGCACCCTGGAAATCCATCTGCTATTTTCTTTAAAAAAATTGAAATAGTTCTACCTGAATACCCAGCTATACTGCTCCTTTTTATAGAACCAAAAGATGCTCCACCATACCACAATGGCATGTACTCCACTATGTTCATAGCAGTTTTATTCATAACAGCCAGAAACTTAGAACAACCCTCAGCAGAAGAATGGATAAAGAAAATGGGGTTCATTTCCAGAATAGAATACTATTCAGCTATAAAAATCAAGGACATCATGAATTTTTCAGGCAAATGATAAAGAACCAGAAAATGTCATCCTGAGTGATGTAACCCAGACCCAAAAGGACATGTGTGATATATACTCACTAATAATTGGATAGTAGCCATAAATTACTAAATACTTATATCTACAGACCCAAACCCTAAAGCTGTTGCCTGTTTCTGGACTCTGGACCCCAAAAGGGTTGCATTGTCTGGTGTCACTGGGAGAGGATGGACCTAACTGTGCAGAAACTTGATGCATCATGGTGGAGGGATAACCAATGGAGTTCTACCCTCTCAGAGGAGAAGGTGGGAGGAAGGGGAAGGGACTGTGTTCAGGATCACCAGGATATGGGGGCTGTGATTGGCATGTAAATAAATAGGTAGATAATAGATTACTGATAGATAAATAGATAGATAGATATGTAGATAGATAATTGTCTTGGTAAAACATTAAAATTGAAAACAACTATAAATAATTTTGAGTTGGAATGATTTAATGGTTATTTGTGAAAGCTTGAAAGGTACAAGCTTTCATTATCAATTTAATCTCATTATTCAGCACACATTAATTACCAACTCCATAGTCATACACACCTTTACATGGGTTCTAAATTACTGTGTTTAATAATTAATCTAACTTTTGAAAATGAAACAAGCCCAAAATAGGGGATATATGAAGGCTTCTCTTTTAAAAATGATATTAATTCTGTTGATCCTCTTCTTTACTTTTTTTATTGGATTTTTTTATTTACATTTCAAACGTTATCCCCTTTCACCCACCCCACCTCCCACCCTTTCCCACCTCCCCACCCTAATATTCCCCTATATGGTTGCAGAGGTGGGGTACAGACTTTGCAGGACCAAGGGCCTCTCCTCCCTTTTGGTGCCCAACAAGGCCATCCTCTGCTACATAAGCTGCTGGAGCCATGGGTCTGTCATTGTGAATTCTTTGGATGGTGGTTTAGTCCCTGGAAGCTCTGGATGGTTGGTATTGTTCTTATGGGGTTGCAAACTCCTTCAGCTTCTTCAATCCTTTCCCTAACTCCTTCACTGAGAACCCCATTCTCAGTTCAATGGTTGGCACTAAACAGCTTTGTACTCTTAAAGTTAACTTACAGGTCCTTTATGTTGGTAAGAATTTGGGGTTTGATTTGAAGTAAGATTTATTCAATGTAGAAAACCTTTTCTAAGATTGTCTTTGAAGCATTCTGTGTGTGGATGTTTCCTTCCCATCCATCCAGACTGTAGCTGATTTTGAACAGTTTAATACTTCTAAATTAACACAGAATCTGTTTACCGGCATGGCTACCTTAATATTTGATGGCTAATGTGTGGGTTAAGTTTGTATCAGTCTACCACTGGGATCTAATCAATATATAAATGGTGTTTGATCTAATTAAAATTAGGCATTTTAATTCTATGGAAATTGACTAGGCTTTTACTGAATTTGCCAAAGACAAATTTCTTTCTTCTCATGCAGAAAAAAGTTGCAATTCTCACTATTCATCTCTGCAGTAGGGTTAACTGCTTGATGAGCTAGCATTAGGAACAGAAGATGTTTGATAATCATCTATTTCAACTGAGCTACCAAAATACACTGTGGGGCAGGGGTGCGAGGGGCAGGAACCGCATTCTCCAGTTCATTTGACAGACTGTATCTATCTGTGCCTCCCTTTGGATGAATTTGTTGAATTGTCAAGAAACAGTTATCTAATTGTAATTATTTCTCAAGAGGAGGGAAATCATGCCTGTTCTACAAATCTAGCTATTTTTCTCAGATTGGTGAGGTCACAGGCCTCAAGAATATACTACCACCACATTGCTAGACCAGCATAATTCCTTACTACATTCTAATATTATCCATACACTACAGATGTGAGTATTTGCCACCCATCATCAAATGAGCCTCTATTGATAGAAGACAAAGACCACTATGGAAAAGCAATACTGGGTAGAATGCAGAGATGAAAAGATAATGGGAATCCCTGTCCTACTGCATACATTTACATCACAGCTCCTGCTGCCTCTATGACTTATGGTTGAAGGGGAAAAAAAAGGAATAATAGCAAGTCTGCTGTCAAACAACCTCTCCTACAAACCGCTGTACAAACTAGGCAGGAAAATAAATGACAATGGTATTGAACTTTGTAAGACAGAAAAGGAAAATTTCAAGGGGTCCCACTCCTATACAAATTACTATAGGAAACTAATGACTGCTGCAATGGCAAAAATTAACTTTGGTCAGGAATGGCCCTGTGTTGGTTATTATATACAAAATGGTCATACCTAAAACCATACATACACAAGCAATAAATATAGACTCAGATTTTATTTATATATTTGTGTGCCTTTGCCTTGTGTGTGTGCGTCTGTGTGACAATCAAGAAAGAACAAGAAGATTACAAGTTAAGAGTGAAGAGTGAATTGAGGGAGCTGGAAGAAGCATAAATTAAATTAAAGAGGCTGAAAAGAGAAAAGGGGTAAGGGAAAGTGATATCATTCTATTTTAATTAATATGTGACAAAAGGTGGGAGGAAGAATTGCAGGAGCCAGTGGGGTAGAGGACACCACAAAAACATGGTCTGCAGAATCGACTAAGCAAGGCTCATCTGGACTCACAGAGACTGAAGCCACAATTACAGAACCTGTATGGATCTGAAAAACAAATTTGAGAGAGAGAGAGAGAGAGAGAGAGAGAGAGAGAGAGAGAGAGAGAGAGAGAGAGAGAGATTTATTCAGACATGGAGTTTCTTCCTTTTTATTTCTACACAGGGTTGTCTTTGAGTACCAGATAAAATAAAGCTCAGCCTATCATATTAAAGACTATAGAAATGCATTGTATGCTTATACCTCAAATATGTGTGCATTAAAATGTTAAAGTTTCCAGAAATTTAGAAATTGGAGAAAAAATTGGCTAGCGCATATTGCATAGACTTTCCACCCAAATGCTTTCTCAACACACTTGGTAGTGAAGCTAAGATTTCTACCTCTTATGACATGATTCTATCTATTTCTGAAGACAGAGATCCCAGATGTAATTTAGTACTGAATGTTCTCATAAAGAATAGATGCTTAATAACTCAGGCCAAGTGAATTAGCCAAACTTAGCAGCAGAAGCAGTTTATATTTGTCTGATGAATTGGCCGTTGTTTTAATATACCTAAGTCCTGGCTTGAAGATCCAAACTCTAGAACATAATATTTCAAGCTTTATAAATTATTTCTGAGGTATCATAAAAATGTCATCAGAATATGGCTTGATGGTTACATCCTGAGTCATAAGTCTTCAACTGTGCTCTTTCTTATGTAAATGGTTTTGTTTTTAACCTTGAGAAAATCCATCAAATAAGTAATAGCCAGATACAACTAGATTTGAATAGCGTTTGAGGATTCTCTGCTGAATCTTTTCAGTTTGAGCACCTGCTTGGGACTAACTTTAATCTTTATTCTATGTCAACATATATTCTGGCAAGTTCAAGAATAGAAATATGTCCAAGAGTAAACAAAATGTTCAAACAGAAAATATCTATGGCTTTCTAACTGAGTAACCAGACTAGATTTATGCAACTCAGTGGTACATGTATAATCAGCCAGTAGGATGATCCAGCTTCCAAAGGTGTGTTAGTTCCACTATGCTTTTATCTTGCTAATGGCCCTCTACATTTGTTTTAGATTTTTAACTATTAAATATGGCTGTCTCTTTATCATAACATTAGTGTCTACTGTCCTTTTTAAATTTTAAATTATCCAGAGCATAACAATAGAACTCTCAATTTCTTTCTTGTTATGTTTCTTTATTTCGCTACTAAAGAATTTAACCAGATTTCTATGTCACATTTGCTTGCATTAAATAAGAATGTTCTATATAGAAAACCCTCTATTTTCTTACTACAGGGCTTCTTCTCATGCATTGCTGCTGCTCTGTCTTCTCTACTGCACAAATAGCTCTAGAGTCAACTTCTCATTGGAGTTCTCTGCCAGCAGCAATTCCTCATATCAAACTTTTTTAGGTCAAATTTTACTTCCATTTATTATTTCCAGGGTACTTTTCAGAATCTTTAAATCAGTTGTTAAAGTCACTATATTTGGTACACATATTTTCCTTTCCTGCTTATAGTCTTGGCAACTAAGTCAGAAAAAAATGAAAATCAGTTAATTATAAGAAACATAATACAAGAAGTGTTGTAAGGTATTCACAACAAAGATAGATATGACACAAAGCAGCTGGATTGGGTGTCTTTCATCAATTTCAATATCTTAAGTAAAGGTTTAAAATCTACTTGAATTTAATCAAATGGTCAGAGTAGTCTTAAATAATGCATTTAAAATATTTCACAGAATAACGAAAATGTCAAGGTTGAAAATAGGAAAAAACGTAATTAGTAATGCCAAAACTCTATATTTCAATCTTAAAATAATTGACATTTGCTTATGTATTTTATGGGTTTCAGGAAGGAAGCACATGTGCCCTGGCCTGCTTGTAAAGATCAAAATACAACTTTCTGGAGTCCACTCAGTCCTTACTAGGGTCTAGGAATCAAAGTTTGGTTGTGAGGCTTGATAGCAATCACATTTACCAGTTGAGCCACATTGCTAACCAAAATTGATATTTCTGAGAATTCAGGAAATGAGCATGTTATTTACTTACAAGTGATGACCAATACTTTATAAATTACCTATAATATTTTTATCTCACTTAAATCAATCTTTGGAAAAGCACTACTATTAGTGTTAATTAATTATAAATCTTGTACAGCTGATATATGAAAGGATTGATGTACTATATGATATTGTTGCCTTTTAATAGCAATGTTTGGAGGGTAATTGATGAGATTGTAAGGGACTCAAATGTTACATATTAGAAATAATTATTGTTATTTAAAGAAATTTATCTGTATTGACAAAAATGTTACACTTTTTGATTTTAGGGATTTTTTACTTTGATAGACTCATTTCCCCTTTAATTATGTGTGTGTGTGTGTGTGTGTGTGTGTATGTGTGAGTGTGTGTGTGTGTGCTGTGTGTGTGTTTGTGATTGAACAAACAGAAAGTGTGATTTCTGCAAACTTCTTTGGAAATAATGAATTTTTACTTGTTAACTTCTTTTGTACTAAAGTCTTATAATGGTCAGTTTATCTATAATTATAGAGTGAATAGAAATTGAAACTGTAAGGAAGACAATATTTAATAACTATTTGATATTTTCCCTAGATGGTTTTAATAAATTAATCATATGATGTTCCAATTAGGGCTGGGGTTGCTATAAATAGTGTATCTATACAGAATAACTTGATAGTATATTAGGAGATTGTTTAACTTACTATATTGAAATTATAACAGCACAGGTCTTCCTGGTTGCTGCCGCTGCAGAGAGCCCCTGGGCAGCACCCCACGAGCGAACTTGAGCCTCGGGACCACAGGTAAGACCAAATTTTCTGCTGCAAGAAAGCTGCCTGGTGAACTCAAGACACAGGCCCACAGGAACAGCTGAAGACCTGTAGAGAGGAAAAACTACACGCCCGAAAGCAGAACACTCTGTCCCCATAACTGACTGAAAGAGAGGAAAACAGGTCTACAGCACTCCTGACACACAGGCTTATAGGACAGTCTAGCCACTGTCAGAAATAGCAGAACAAAGTAACACTAGAGATAATCTGATGGCGAGAGGCAAGCGCAGGAACCCAAGCAACAGAAACCAAGACTACATGCCATCATCGGAGCCCAATTCTCCCACCAAAACAAACATGGAATATCCAAACACACCAGAAAAGCAAGATCTAGTTTCAAAATCATATTTGATCATGATGCTGGAGGACTTCAAGAAAGACCTGAACACACTTAGGGAAGCACAGGAAAACATTAATAAACAAGTAAAAGCCTACAGAGAGGAATCGCAAAAATCCCTGAAAGAATTCCAGGAAAACACAATCAAACAGTTGAAGGAATTAAAAATGGAAATAGAAGCAATCAAGAAAGAACACATGGAAACAACACTGGATATAGAAAACCAAAAGAAGAGACAAGGAGCTGTAGATACAAGCCTCACCAACAGAATTCAAGAGATGGAAGAGAGAATCTCAGGAGCAGAAGATTCCATAGAAATCATTGACTCAACTGTCAAAGATAATGTAAAGCTGAAAAAGCTACAGGTCCAAAACATACAGGAAATCCAGGACTCAATGAGAAGATCAAACCTAAGGATAATAGGTATAGAAGAGAGTGAAGACTCCCAGCTCAAAGGACCAGTAAATATCTTCAACAAAAGCATAGAAGAAAACTTCCCTAACCTAAAAAAAGAGATACCCATAGACATACAAGAAGCCTAAAGAACTCCAAATAGATTGGACCAGAAAAGAAACACCTCCCGTCACATAATTGTCAAAACACCAAACGCACAAAATAAAGAAAGAATATTAAAAGCAGTAAGGGAAAAAGGTCAAGTAACATATAAAGGGAGACCTATCAGAATCACACCAGACTTCTTGCCAGAAACTATGAAGGCCAGAAGATCCTGGACTGATGTCATACAGACCCTAAGAGAACACAAATGCCAGCCCAGGTTACTGTATCCAGCAAAACTCTCAATTAACATTGATGGAGAAACCAAGATATTCCATGACAAAACCAAATTTACACAATATCTTTCTACAAATCCAGCACTACAAAGGATAATAAATGGTAAAGCCCAACATAAGGAGGCAAGCTATACCCTAGAAGAAGCAAGAAACTAATCGTCTTGGCAACAAAACAAAGAGAATGAAAGCACACAAACATAACCTCACATCCAAATATGAATATAAAGGGAAGCAATAATCACTATTCCTTAATATCTCTCAATATCAATGGCCTCAACTCCCCAATAAAAAGACATAGATTAACAAACTGGATACGCAATGAGGACCCTGCATTCGGCTGCCTACAGGAAACACACCTCAGAGACAAAGACAGACACTACCTCAGAGTGAAAGGCTGGAAAACAACTTTCCAAGCAAATGGTCAGAAGAAGCAAGCTGGAGTAGCCATTATAATATCAAATAAAATCAATTTCCAACTAAAAGTCATCAAAAAAGATAAGGAAGGACACTTCATATTCATCAAAGGAAAAATCCACCAAGATGAACTCTCAATCCTAAATATCTATGCCCCAAATACAGGGCAACTACATACGTAAAAGAAACCTTACTAAAGCTCAAAACACACATTGCACCTCACACAATAAAAGTGGGAGACTTCAACACCCCACTCTCATCAATGGACAGATCATGGAAACAGAAATTAAACAGTGATTTCGACAGACTAAGAGAAGTCATGAGCCAAATGGACTTAACGGATATTTATAGAACATTCTATCCTAAAGCAAAAGGATATACCTTCTTCTCAGCTCCTCATGGTACTTTCTCCAAAATTGACCATATAATTGGTCAAAAAACGGGCCTCAACAGGTACAGAAAGATAGAGATAATCCCATGCATGCTATCAGACCACCACGGCCTAAAACTGGTCTTCAATAACAATAAGGGAAGAATGCCCACATATACGTGGAAATTGAACAATGCTCTACTCAATGATAACCTGGTCAAGGAAGAAATAAAGAAAGAAATTAAAAACTTTTTAGAATTTAATGAAAATGAAGGTACAACATACCCAAACTTATGGTACACAATGAAAGGTGTGCTAAGAGGAAAACTCATAGCGCTGAGTGCCTGCAGAAAGAAACAGGAAAGAGCATATGTCAGCAGCTTGACAGCACACCTAAAAGCTCTAGAACAAAAAGAAGCAAATACACCCAGGAGGAGTAGAAGGCAGGAAATAATCAAACTCAGAGCTGAAATCAACCAAGTAGAAACCAAAAGGACCATAGAAAGAATCAACAGAACCAAAAGTTGGTTCTTTGAGAAAATCAACAAGATAGATAAACCCTTAGCCAGACTAACGAGAGGACACAGAGAGTGCGTCCAAATTAACAAAATCAGAAATGAAAAGGGAGACATAACTACAGATTCGGAGGAAATTCAAAAAATCATCAGATCTTACTAAAAAACCTATATTCAACAAAATTTGAAAATCTTCAGGAAATGGACAATTTCCTAGACAGATACCAGGTATCGAAGTTAAATCAGGAACAGATAAACCAGTTAAACAACCCCATAACTCCTAAGGAAATAGAAGCAGTCATTAAAGGTCTCCCAACCAAAAAGAGCCCAGGTCCAGACGGGTTTAGTGCAGAATTCTATCAAACCTTCATAGAAGACCTCATACCAATATTATCCAAACTACTCCACAAAATTGAAACAGATGGAGCCCTACCGAATTCCTTCTACGAAGCCACAATTACTCTTATACCTAAACCACACAAAGACACAACAAAGAAAGAGAACTTCAGACCAATTTCCCTTATGAATATCGACGCAAAAATACTCAATAAAATTCTGGCAAACCGAATTCAAGAGCACATCAAAACAAACATCCACCATGATCAAGTAGGCTTCATCCCAGGCTTGCAGGGATGGTTTAATATATGGAAACCCATCAACGTGATCCATTATATAAACAAACTGAAAGAACAGAACCACATGATCATTTCATTAGATGCTGAGAAAGCATTTGACAAAATTCAACACCCCTTCATGATAAAAGTCCTGGAAAGAATAGGAATTCAAGGCCCATACCTAAACATAGTAAAAGCCATATACAGCAAACCAGTTGCTAACATTAAACTAAATGGAGAGAAACTTGAAGCAATCCCACTAAAATCAGGGACTAGACAAGGCTGCCCACTCTCTCCCTACTTATTCAATATAGTTCTTGAAGTTCTAGCCAGAGCAATCAGACAACAAAAGGAGATCAAAGGGATACAGATCGGAAAAGAAGAGGTCAAAATATCACTATTTGCAGATGACATGATAGTATATTTAAGTGATCCCAAAAGTTCCACCAGAGAACTACTAAAGCTGATAAACAACTTCAGCAAAGTGGCTGGGTATAAAATTAACTCAAATAAATCAGTTGCCTTCCTCTATACAAAAGAGAAACAAGCCGAGAAAGAAATTAGGGAAACGACACCCTTCATAATAGACCCAAATAATATAAAGTACCTCGGTGTGACTTTAACCAAGCAAGTAAAAGATCTGTACAATAAGAACTTCAAGACACTGAGGAAAGAAATTGAAGAAGACCTCAGAAGATGGAAAGATCTCCCATGCTCATGGATTGGCAGGATTAATATGGTAAAAATGGCCATTTTACCAAAAGCAATCTACAGATTCAATGCAATCCCCATCAAAATACCAACCCAATTCTTCAAAGAGTTAGACAGAACAATTTGCAAATTCATCTGGAATAACAAAAAACCCAGGATAGCTAAAGCTATCCTCAACAATAAAAGGACTTCAGGGGGAATCACTATCCCTGAACTCAAGCAGTATTACAGAGCAATAGTGATAAAAACTGCATGGTATTGGTACAGAGACAGACAGATAGACCAATGGAATAGAATTGAAGACCCAGAAATGAACCCACACACCTATGGTCACTTGATTTTTGACAAAGGAGCCAAAACCATCCAATGGAAAAAGGATAGCATTTTCAGCAAATGGTGCTGGTTCAACTGGAGGGCAACATGTAGAAGAATGCAGATCGATCCATCCTTATCACCCTGTACAAAGCTTAAGTCCAAGTGGATCAAGGACCTCCACATCAAACCCGACACACTCAAACTAATAGAAGAAAAACTAGGGAAGCATCTGGAACACATGGGCACTGGAAAAAATTTCCTGAACAAAACACCAATGGCTTATGCTCTAAGATCAAGAATCGACAAATGGGATCTCATAAAACTGCAAAGCTTCTGTAAGGCAAAGGACACTGTGGTTAGGATAAAACGGCAACCAACAGATTGGGAAAAGATCTTTACCAATCCTACAACAGATAGAGGCCTTATTTCCAAAATATACAAAGAACTCAAGAAGTTAGACCGCAGGGAAACAAATAACCCTATTAAAAATGGGGTTCAGAGCTAAACAAAGAATTCACAGCTGAGGAATACCGAATGGCGGAGAAACACCTAAAGAAATGTTCAACATCTTTAGTCATAAGGGAAATGCAAATCAAAACAACCCTGAGATTTCACCTCACACCAGTGAGAATGGCTAAGATCAAAAACTCAGGTGACAGCAGATGCTGGCGAGGATGTGGAGAAAGAGGAACACTCCTCCATTGTTGGTGGGATTGCAGACTGGTAAAACCATTCTGGAAATCAGTGTGGAGGTTCCTCAGAAAATTGGACATTGAACTGCCTGAGGATCCAGCTATACCTCTCTTGGGCATATACCCAAAAGATGCCTCAACATATAAAAGAGACACGTGCTCCACTATGTTCATCGCAGCCTTATTTATAATAGCCAGAAAATGGAAAGAACCCAGATGCCCTTCAACAGAGGAATGGATACAGAAAATGTGGTACATCTACACAATGGAATATTACTCAGCTATCAAAAACAACGAGTCTATGAAATTCGTAGGCAAATGGTTGGAACTGGAAAATATCATCCTGAGTGAGCTAACCCAATCACAGAAAGACATACATGGTATGCACTCATTGATAAGTGGCTATTAGCCCAAATGCTTGAATTACCCTAGATCCCTAGAACAAACGAAACTCAAGACGGATGATCAAAATGTGAATGCTTCACTCCTTCTTTAAATGAGGAAAAATAATACCCTTGGCAGGGAAGGGAGAGGCAAAGATTAAAACAGAGACTGAAGGAACACCCATTCAGAGCCTGCCCCACATGTGGCCCATACATATACAGCCACCCAATTAGACAAGATGGATGAAGCAAAGAAGTGCAGACCGACAGGAGCCGGATGTAGATCGCTCCTGAGAGACACAGCCAGAATACAGCAAATATAGAGGCGAATGCCAGCAGCAAACCACTGAACTGAGAATAGGTCCCCTATTGAAGGAATCAGAGAAAGAACTGGAAGAGCTTGAAGGGGCTCGAGACCCCAAAAGTACAACAATGCCAAGCAACCAGAGCTTCCAGGGACTAAGCCACTACCTAAAGACTATACATGGACTGACCCTGGACTCTGACCCCATAGGTAGCAATGAATACCCTAGTAAGAGCACCAGTGGAAGGGGAAGCCCTGGGTCCTGCTAAGACTGAACCCCCAGTGAACTAGTCTATGGGGGGAGGGCGGCAATGGGGGGAGGGTTGGGAGGGGAACACCCATAAGGAAGGGGAGGGGGGAGGGGGATGTTTGCCCGGAAACCGGGAAAGGGAATAACACTCGAAATGTATATAAGAAATACTCAAGTTAATAAAAAAAAATTAAAAAAAAAGAAATTATAAAAGTTAGGAAACAAAAATAAGAAATTATATTATTAAACAAAGGGATTCTTAAATAATATTTGCAGATTCTAAGGGTGTTTTGGGTAGCCTTTAATGCAAAGACTGACAACCCAAATTTGACTCCTAGCTGGGAAAGTTAAATGAGACAACAGATTCTTTTTTTTTTTTTTTTTTTTTTTTTTTTTTTTTTTTTTTTTTTTTTTCGGAGCTGGGGACCGAACCCAGGGCCTTGCGCTTGTTAGGCAAGCGCTCTACCACTGAGCTAAATCCCCAACCCCGAGACAACAGATTCTTAAATGTCCTCTAAACCCCAAAACATGCTGTAGCATGTTCCTATCCCCATTTATACACACACACATGCACACACACACCCACTCATGCATGAATACAGAGACACATATGTGCACACACACACACATGCACACACACACCATATACATGTACAAACATAATAATAAAAAATAAAATTAAATAGGAAAAATGAAAATTTTATTTTCACAAGTAGTCAACACTTCATGGCAAAAAATTGGCCATTATTTGGAAAAAATATTCGTAGCTTAGCAATTTTTTTCAAAATTGTGAGTTAATTAACAGGATCAAAGAGTGTACCTAGATTTAATAGAAATCATTTTCTTTTTTTTTTTTTTTTTGGTTCTTTTTTTTTCGGAGCTGGGGACTGAACCCAGGGCCTTGCGCTTCCTAGGCAAGCGCTCTGCCACTGAGCCAAATCCCCAACCCCTAGAAATCATTTTGAAAACATGTATTTCATTCCAAAGCAGTAGGAAACATTTGAAGTGAACTTTTTTAACTTTAGGAAATATTTATTTTTCTGGTAGCAAATTGAAGAACTTATTATCTAACTTTGTTAGAGGCAAATCATTATCATGACATTTACATCCCATTCTCCTATCCACAGAGCAAGAGAAAATTAAAACCTTTAAAGAGTCCATTAGAGTATGTAGCTGACCTGAGATTATGAGTTGTACTGTGGTTGAACAGCAGACAAGATTTACTGAAAGAGAAAAAAAAAAAAAAAAAAAAAAAAAAAAAAAAAAACAAACCTAAAACCTAAAAGTGTAACATTTTCTGAAATCTCAGAAAGTCTGTAAACTATTGTAGAGAATATTTATCGTCACAGAAAATTGTGTGGAAATTTTCCATAAACCAAGGGATTTGCTGTCATGCCCCATGCACTGAATGATGATGAGAGTAGAGAGACTGGATAGAGAGTTCAGAGGCAAAAGGAGGGTTCTCATGCTTTGTCTGGAATTGTATTATGGGAAAACAGCTACTGGTAAACCCTTGACCAAAGACTTCTCTATATGAGAAGGCCTCTTCTACCTGAGGCACAGCTTCTGGAGAGACTCACATGGACATTGAAGGAAAAACGGACACTTGCCCAGCTAGCCATATCATTCAAATCAAACAGGTGGTCAACGGGGTGACAGTCATCTCATCCAGGTTACCCTCACATCCTAGCACTGCTCCTAAAGAACTAATTTCATCTATCAGCACCCATAATGGATGGAAACTCAAGCTTCAAAGTATCTTACATCATTTTCTGGATTCATCTGACACCCATAACACATGTAGGTACCTCGATACACATGCTCACGCGCATACACATAAACACACACACACATGCACACGTATAATTAAAGGGGAAATGAGTCTATCAAAGTAAAAACTAAAAGAAACAAGAAAGATATTTACTAAAAACAGAAGAATACATAGAGACCAAATTATATTAATTCAACAAATATACAAAACAGATTATTAGAATGTTGACTATTTGAATGTTTCATATTATGAAAAATAAGTATGATGTTTAGCCTCCAAAATCAAAGATAGAAATTAATAACACATTTAATTTTATATGTATAGTACATGTCATAAAAATCAATAATTATCGTACAAATTTTTTAATACCAGATACTTGTCAGTGAATAAAAAGAAGAAACAGCAGAAAAATAGATATTGGCAATAGAAAATTATTTGGGAAAATTCCTGTCACCATTTTTTTAATTATATTTATTTATATGTTACAGTGACAATTTATTACATTTTACAACAGTTTATTATTTTCGGTTCACTTTTTATCCCTTCATCTTCTCCATCTTCTCCTTCTATTTTCACACATACAAATTCCTACTCCCCCTCCCCCCTCCCGTGCTTCTCAAAGGAATGGAGCCCCACCCTGGAGCATCTAGTCTGTTCCCTGCCACAGGTTTCTTTTCACACCACCTAGACTGCCTGGTTGGGCCTCAGTGGGAAAGACAATTTATCACGTTTTATATTTTATGTATGTACATTTTAAATGTTATCTGCTTTCCTGCTTTCCCGTCCAGAAGCCTCCCCACCCTAGCCCCCGTACCCTGCTTCTATGAGGATGCTTCCCCACCCACTCCCACAACACCATCCTGGCATCTCCAACACTGGGGAACTGATTCTTCATAGGACCAAGGGCTTTTCCTCCCATTGGTGCCCAACAAGGCCATCCTCTGCTACACATACGGCTGGAGCCATGGGGCCCTCCATCTGTACTCTTTGGTTGGTGGTTTAGTCCCTCGGAGTTCTAGGGGTGAGTCTGGTTGATTGACGAATTTGATCTTCCTGACGTTGGCAACGCCTTCAACACCTTCAATCCTTTCTTTAACTCCTCCATTGGGATCCCCATGTTCAGTCCAATGGTTGGCTATGAGCATCTGCCTCTGAATTTGTCAGACTCTGGCAGAGCCTCTCAGGAGACAGCTTGATCAGGCTTCTGTCAGTATGCATTTCTTGGCATCTCTGATAGTGTCTGGATTTAGTGTCCTCATGTAGGACAGATCCCCAGGATTGGCAATCTCTCTGGTGGCCTTTCCTTCAGTCTCTGCTCCATATTTTGTCCCTGTATTTACTTTGTGCAGAAACTCTTCTGGGTTGAAAATTTGGAGATGGTAGTCCTATCCACTAACTTATGGCCTTGCATAACTTCTGAATATGGTCTCTACATGTTTTCCAATTTTAAGAGAATATAACTACTAAATAAATAAATCCATGTAACATAAAGGCATACATGTACAAGAAATAGAATGTAAAAATACAATTTTGTCTTTACACAGGGGCTAAGCATATATCAAATAATTCAACTGAATTCAATTTTTAGTCAGGATGTCCACCATATATGGTAGAGGTAAGCAAACCTTGAGTGCAGAACTTATGAGGTAATTTGAGTAAATTAAAGCAATCCTTGAGAGGATAGTGAAAATGAATTGTGTGTGACTAATTTTGACTGAGTTCAGGGTAGAAAACGTGCTTCTGTTCCTAAAAAGGAGCAAGAGGATGACTATTACACACCTAGAAAGTTAAACTATCCTTTGCTATATACAAAATTGTAGATAATTTTATACCAAATCTATGGTTATTCTTCCTTCCTTCCTTCCTTCCTTCCTTCCTTCCTTCCTTCCTTCCTTCTTTCCTTCCTCACTTTCTCCCTTCCTTGCATCCTTTCTCTTATACTTTCTGGTTGTTCTCATTCTTCCAGCTAGACTTTCATATATCTCATGCCCTCCACATGCTATGTTGGAAAGACCAGAGTGAACTTTTGATATTGGGACTTCGATAAGGTCAATTGCAATAACCAGAGGGAAGTACAATCATTCCTCACTCTCAAGCTCCATGCACTTACTGTCATTAATATTAGAATTCAAATACCACCAAAAAGTAGGAACGTTCTTGGACCAGACATTCATTGGAACTCTCAGTCTTACTCCCACATTCTTTGGTGCTAAATTCAGATTTGTGTAGTCCCATGTAATCAGTTTTCATTGGTTTCTAACACATTAATTACTATCATATTATAGGTTAGTGTATATAAGAATTTTGTATTTCTAAATTTTTCTTATTCCTATGCCTTTATGCCTGGTACCATCATCCAATAATATTCAATTCACCGGTTTGGTATAACCATGTCTTAGATATGTGCCACTTATTTATGACCCATTTTATCTAGATAAATAGAAAAATTGAGAAACAAATTGTTTTAACAAGCATGTATTACTGTTCATATGTATTGGATAAATACAAGCTTATAAGATAAGGAAATATAGTTCTATTGATACATTTTACATCTTCTCACATCTTCTTTTTGTTTGGTAGGTGCTATCTTAATTAAATTATGTCTTTAGCTGATTCACAGACATCATATTTCATTCTTTCTGTATATAGCTGTTATTGCAATGTACGTATGTAGCACATATATTTTACTTGTCCTACATAACCAATGTTCCACTAAACATTAAAGAGGTTCCAGAGTTTATTAGCATTTGATTGCTCTTTAGGAAAATGAATTCCAAGTGCATGGTTCTGTAAATAACGTCAACGGCTATGAGTGCTTGGTAGTACAGCTTTGAATTGATGAAGAACAGAAATACTACATTAGCTCAAACTTGGATCATGTCACTGTGTGGTTCTCTTGATGTAGTCATTGGGTAGGTATTTTATTACGTTTTGCTTACTATGAGAAGGACCACTCTGTGAACTTTTTTTATCTTTCTTGTTTAGGGATCCCTTATATTCCATTGCCTGATTCAGTCTCTTGAATTTCTACTAATATCTATGCTTAGGCAAAGATGGCTCCATATTTCATCAATATTTATCACATTTGGATTTTCATTCATTAAATTGTTTCTACAACTCTAGTTATGGGATATCATCAATCCAGTATATTAAATGATAGATGAATAGATGGGAAAGTAGGAATCTTAGGCAGCATTTTACTTGTTGACATGTTACCTTAGTAATGCTAGAAAGATTTCTTGGTGGGTCGAGAGTTTACATTAATACTTCTCCAAGTCCCTTTCTTTGGAAATTCATTCAAATAAAACTATTAACAAACATATCCAATTAAACATGTTTAAATCTAAGCTGTTATGAAAGTAACATGATTTGTTATCATGTTTGTTTCATATTTGTTATGAAAAGTGTATTACCATTATTTTCTCAGCTGGTATGGGAAAAATAGAATCCATTAATTTTAAAATTTTTCCCTAACAATAATACATATTAAATCACTGGAGTCATAAAATGTCAAGTCAGGCATGCTGTTTGTCATTGTCTCTGGTGTTTTTTCTTTCCTTAATTTTAAATTACTATAGTAGTAAATCTGAAAACATCTTAAATAAAGCATTATGAATATATTTGCTACAATAATATACAGAAATTAGTACTGGCTTTCAAATACATTTACATATGAATTTTCTTATTAAAGATTATTCATGAATTACAAATGCAGATATATTTGCATTTTCATGCTTTTGAAGACATCATATTTTAATATTTTTTAGCGTTAGTCATGATGCATAGCTTTATATAGCTGTCTAATACCTGTTTTAGCAACATAAGAAATATTCTTGGTCTCTTATTACATGAATATTGGTTTGCAATTGTTGGTTTAAACATTTTTAATAGGTTAATTTTTATAATGACTACCATTCAAGTTAATTAATAAGATTCAGGAGAATATTTAGCATTAGGCCTTGGAAGTAAATTTCTTTTTCTAACATTTTTAATTGCTTTTTAATTTAAATTTCTAATGTTATCCCCTTCCCCGTTTCCTGTCCACAAACCTCCTATCCCAGACCCCTCCCTCTTCTTCTATAAGGGTGTGGTCCCACCCATCAACCCACCTCCTCCCACCTCCCTGACCTAAAATTCCCATATACTAGGGGTCCAGCCTTGGCAGGATCAAGGGATTCTCCTCTCATTGGCGCCCAACAAGGCCATTTTCTGCTACATATGCAGCTGAAGTAAATTTCAAATAGGATGGAATTGAAGTAATAAAACCTGGAAATAAAGCATGAAGACAAGCTAATTATGGGTGCTGAGTTTGACAAAAGCAAAATCATTTGGAAATTTTGCACATAGAAAATGCAAATCCTGAGCTCCATTTTTTTTTTACCTAGTCACGTATTATAACTCTACAAATGTCTAACATTGTGTGTCACCTTGTTGCTTTCACGTCTTATTTTTCCATTTGCACTATACTTATAAAATTCTATTGAATCTAACATGAAACTGTATTAGCCTAATATGGAGGTGAGCAGGTCAGTTTAAGTTCTTTCAGATATATTAACAAAAACTAAAACAGTCATATTGAATGTGCACAGATCTCTTGAGAAAGGTCACAAGTTACAGGAACTAAATAAATGCTGTGATGGTAGATCACTGGAGATGACAGGATGTCAGGTTGGCATTTTCAGTTTTCTTTTCTTTTTTTCATCTCCTACTTTTACAACAGAGCTATGACATAGATTCCACCTCTGCACGCATTCACACTCTGTTACCCATTCTGAGCAAGGTCACTACACCTCATGCAGGCCTTATGCTTTCTGTCCTTTCAAACCATTTGAAAGTACCTGTAGAAATGTCATTAAATAATCACCTGTGTTTTGTCTAAATCAGTTCTCTGATCAGAGATATGGCAGACTGCTTATTCTAAAGTACAGCAGGATTAACTTAAACTTACAATGTTTGGAGGGAGATTTTGATGAAAATGGCTAAACCATGGAAGAAATATATTACAGTTTGCAAATTTCGTAGTCGTTTATATTACCATTGAAATTCACAGTTGTGTTTGCAAGATATAAAATATATAACATCAAATGAGAATAGTGCTTTATATATGTTCAGTAGCCAACATCAAACTAAATGGAAAAAATCTGAATCAATCCCACTAAAATCAGTGACTAGACAAGGCTGTCCAATGTCTACTTACTATTTACCTAGGCAATATAGTACTGGAAGTCTTAGTCATAGCAATTAGACAAAATACTACTACTACTACTACTACTACTACTACTACTACTACTACTAATAATAATAATAATAATAATAATAATAATAATGAAATAGGATAGAAATTGGAAAATAAAACCTAAATATCACCATTTGCAGATGGTATAATTGTATATTTAAGTGACCTCCAAAATTCCACCAGAGAGCTACTACAGCTAAAAAACTACTTCAAAAAGTGGCTGGATATAAAATTAACTCAAACAAGTCAATAGCCTTCCTCTATGTAAAGGATAAGCAGGCTGAGAAAGAAATTAGGGAAGCAACCCCTTCACAATAGTCAAAAATAATGTAAAATATCTTGGTGTGACTCTAACCAAGCAAGTGAAAGGTCTGTATGACAAGAACTTCAAGTCTGTGAAGAAAGAAATTGAAGAAGATGTCAGAAGATGGAAAGATCTCCCATTCTCATGGATTGGGAGGATTAGTATAGGAAAAATGGCCATCTTGCTGAAACCAATTTACAGAATCAATGCAATCTCCATCAAAAATTCCAACTCAATTCTTCATAGAGTTAGAAAGAG
This sequence comes from Rattus norvegicus, assembly GCF_021556685.1. Lineage (NCBI taxonomy): Eukaryota > Metazoa > Chordata > Mammalia > Rodentia > Muridae > Rattus > Rattus norvegicus. Next base: position 86,164,205 of record NC_141539.1, on the reverse strand, counting down.
AAATTTGCAAATCCATTTGGAATAACAAAAAAACCAGGATAACTAAACTATTCTTGACAATAAAAAAAATTCTGGACAAATCACCATCCCTGACCTCACGCTGTATTACTGAGCAATCGTGATAACAAATGCATGGTATTGGTACAGAGACAGGCAGGTAGGTCAATAGAATCGAATTAAAGACCAATAAATGAACCCACACAACAACAGTCCCTTGATTTAGACAAAGGAGCTAACACCTTCCAGTGGGAGGGGAAAAACAGAATTTTCAACAAATGGTGCTAGTTCAACTGGATGTCAGCATGTAGAAGAATGCAAATCGAACCATTATAATCTTTTTTAAAAAGCTCAAGGCCAAGTGGATCAAGAGAGAATCAAATAACCCTAAAAAAATGGGCAATATAGCTAAACAAAGAATTCTCAACTGAGGAATATCGAATGGCTGAGAAGCACATAAAGAAATGTTCAGGGGTTGGGGATTTAGCTCAGTGGTAGAGTGCTTGCCTAGCAAGCGCAGGGCCCTGGGTTCAGTCCTCAGCTCCAAAAAGAAAAAAAAAAGAAAGAAAGAAAGAAAGAAAGAAAGAAAGAAAGAAAGAAAGAAAGAAATGTTCAACATTCTTAGTCATCAGGGACATGGAAATCAAAACAACCCTGAAATTCAACCTCAAACCAGTAAGAATGGCTAAGATTAAATACCCAGGTGACAGTACATGTTGGCAAGAATGTGGAGAAAGAGGAACACTCCTCCATTATTGGTGAGATTGGAATCTGGTACAACCACTATAGAAAAATATTCTCATGATTCCTAAGAAAACTGGACATAGTTTTACCTGAGGACTCAGCTATTCAACTACTGGGCATATATCCCAAAGATGCTCTAATACATAACAAGAACAGATGCTCTACTAGGTTCATAGCAGCCATATTTATAATAACCAGAAGCTGGAAAAGACCCAGATGTTCCTCAACTAAGGAATGTATACCAAAAAAGTGGTATCTTTACACAATGTAGTACTACTCAGCTATTAACATCAATAACTTCATGAAATTCATAGGCAAAGGATGGAACTAGAAAATATCCCGAGTGAGGTAACCCAATCACAAAAGAACACATATGGTATGAAGTCACTGGTACGTGGATAGTGACTGAAAAGCTCAGATTACCCAAGATGCAACCCATAGACCACATAAAGCTCACGAAGAAGGATGCTTCAGTTCCTAGACGGGGGGGGGGGGGGGCAAAAATATTCATAGGAGGAAATATGGAGACAAAATTTAGAGCAGAGAAGGAAGGAATAGCCATTCAGAGCCTGCTTCACCTGGGGATCCAGCTCGTATACATATAGCCACTCGACCCAGAAAATATTGCTGATGCCAAGAAATTCAGGCTCACTGGAGCCTGATATAGCTGTCTCCTGAAATTCTCTGCCAGAGCATGACAAATACAGAGGCAGATGCTCGCAGCCAACCATTCAATTAAGAACAGGGTCCCCACTGGAAGAGTTAAAGGATTGAAGGAACTGAAGGGTTTTGCAACCACATAAGATCAACAATACCAACAAATCAGCATTCCCAGGGACTAAACCATCATTCAAACAGTACACATGTATAGACCCATGGCTCCAGCTGCATATGTAGAAAAGCATGGCCTTGTTGGACATCAATGGGAGGAGCGACCCTTATAATTGTGAAATTTTGATATCCCAGTGTATGGGAAAGACATGTTTGGGAGGCCAAAGTGGCTAAGTTGGAAGGGCAACACTCTCACAGAAGCAGGGGAAGAAAGGACGGAATAGGGCATTTCTGGAGCAGAAACCATGAAAGGGAATAACACTTGAAATACAAATAAATAAAATGTCCAATAAAAAGAAAAAAATCATCACAGTTGATTTAGATGATTACCTTATGTCTATCATTATGAAATATTCATTGCATGACCAAATAGAAAAGTAATCTTTTGGAGATTTTTCTGTATATTAATCATTATTGCAAAAATGAGTAAAATTGGATAGAAGGAAAGACAGTGACTTGCCCCAGTAAATGAGTCTCCCAAAGTCTAGATGCATTTTCTGGTTCAACATAACTAATAGTAAGATTATGACAACCACTTCTGTTTCGGCTTATATTTTTAAAAGTACCTCAGTTCTCCATTTCATTTCAGAGATGTGAGTTTATTGCATAAATTCAGACGTTGAAAAAGAAAACTACTGGAGTGAATAAGTATGGAGGTGTGGTGTGGTTAGGGTGGAGGGGTATGGACAACCTCTTGGACATAGGGGAAGGAGGAATGGGATGTGGAGGGCTTGGGGGGCCGACCAGGAGGGTGATGAAAACTGGACTTAAAAAAAGGATTAAAGAATAAAAAATATTAAATGGGAATTTTTATTCTTTCCAATGAATAAGCTGAGAAGGCATGAAGAAAACAAGAAACAAAGTTTGCATGCATGTCCAGTGTTAAACAAACAAATATACAGCTCCTGAGATTATTTCATTGCAAACAAAGAACAGATAGTTAGAGCACTGTGCTACCATTAGAGGACCTGGTTATTAGGTGAAGAAAGATACAGGAGAAAAGATATACACTGTTCTAGATAGAAAGAAGACTTTGTTAAGAAAGTATAGTGGTGATAAACTTACCTGTACAAAATCCAGTCCAAAACCACCTAAAACAAAGTTAGTCAGATTGCAAAGACTGATAAACTGGCCTCCAATAAGAGTTTAAGGTTTTTTTTTAATATGCCAAAATAAATCATTCAAAATAATAACTCTGATGAAACAGTAATAATTTGGAGAATATCATAAATAAATATATACTAGCATGTTCACTAGCCTAGGAAGAATTGAGAAATATCTGATAACAGATAAAATTCTTGGAAAGGAGAAACAAAAATTTCAATACCCTTACAAGAAACTCTTAACCAATAATCTAAAATTTCTAAACAACAAAACCAAAAACCTGAGTGGATTCATTGGTAAATTCTAACAAACCAAAACTGAAAAATTAATATTTGCTCATTCTATTGCCCCACATCATCCTGAGAACAATAATAGATGGAGATAGTAAAGAGACATAGAATTATAAAAAATACATTTTACATCTAAGCCAAATATCTCAAAACACTAGCAAGTCATAAGCAGTTGAATTTTAAAAGTATAACACACAATGGGTGTGGAAATTTTATCCTACAACTTTTACAGTAATTAAAAAGGAAAAAATATCAATTCAGAATGCTAAGTTAATACACATGTAAAACTATAAAAATATGCACAATTTTCTTATTTGATTAAAAAGTGTAATTTAAAAATCTAACACATTTTAAGTTAACAAGACATAGTAGCAGACTTTCGTTAACATAAGGTCAATTTATGAAAACTATATTAAAAATAATATTACATCATGCTCATATATGAGAGGCTGAGAGCTTCTGACTAGTAGCATAGATGGAAGCACGAAGATATCCATTTTTATTTGCTACGTTTTTAAGCCAGTGAAATCAGATAGAAAATGGAATCAAAGGCACTCATACTGGAAAATGAGAAAAAATAACACTCCACTTATTAATGACAAGTCTTTATATACAGAAACTAGCAGCATATAGGAAAAAAAAAGAAAAGAAAAGAAAAAAACTACCAGAATTAATGAAAGAAACTAGATCAGCTCAAGAAATATACAATCAATATTTAGAATAACAATAAAACATGACTGAAAGAAATTAAGGAAGATAAGGCAACTTGGAAAAATTTCCATGAATGGTGAGCTCTAGTGTTGTTGATTTCTGGATATTATACATCATCATAATCTTCAGTTTCTTAGACTTACTTAAAAATTTCAATAGAAATACCTTGTTGACAGAAATGAAAAGTGAAACATCACATGTGTCTTGAATTTCAAGGTGTTCTAAATACTGATTATGAAAGGGAAGGAAGAGAAAATGTTGCACTTTCACTTTCTCTTTACAAGCTAATTATGCGCTATTAATTGTAGTTTACCTGAGAAGATATTAAGGGTTTAATAAATACACTGAATAGCAATGACGCCATGAGACATCTAGGAAATGCAAGTCAAGTGCTATGAAAATATCCAATTAATACAAGCATTTCAAATGCTATGGTAGCATGTATGCTAGTGAACCACTAAGATTACACTGTGTAGTGACATTGTACCTTTCTTATTTTTGTAAGTACACATTTTGAGCTGATTACCAAGAAACGTTATCTAATGGAATGTGACTCCAAATATACCCTCATGGTAAATCAACTTGCTATTGTGACTTAGACTTATTTGAAAATTACAAATATGGTTAAATAAGTCCCATATATTGTTTCATGGAAAGTAAACCAATGTAGGTGTAGTGGACATCAATGCAGCAATTTATTTAAAAATTATATTAAAAAAGGAAGGAAGAATCAAAAATTGTCACATAAATTGGTGACTCAATATTGAAATACAAATGCAAAGAATTGAAAACTGAAAATCAAGTCATACTTAGACAATAGTATAAATTCTGACATGATTAACAATAGCCAAAGAATGAAAAATTTGTCTATAAAATGAATGATTAAAACAAATGATTAATAAAACTGTTATTTATGCTTCAATGTGAAGTAACCTTCTATTTTGTAATTGGAATAAACTAGATACAAAAGACAAATATGACATTATCTTGCTTACATGAAATATCTACATTTAAAAAATTCAGTGAGTAAAGTTTGAGCAGAAACTAGGTAGGGAAGGAGAAAGTAACATTATTGCTATAAGAATAGAATGAGCACAAAATTGTGAGTGCAGTTAACACTGCTGACATATATTGAATTAGTCAAACATGTTATGTATTGTGCTAAATGTTTGCCACAGTAAAAACTTTCATGAAAAGCAGTGTAGAGCACATCCTGACCATCACACTTGAATGTACAATAGAACTTTACTTTGTTGGAGACCCTTTTCTCTAACTGAATTTAAAGACTTTATAACACTAATATAGTTAATGTTTCCATATGTTTTGAATATGATATTTCACGAGAATACTTAAAAATGCTAATACATATTTCCTTTAAATAAAAATAAAAAACATTTTGAATGAACCAAAAAGTACATAAAATACAAAGTAAAATCATCTGAGAGTTCAAGTATATTTGAAAGACAAACCATCCTCCATAGCATTGAATATAAGTTGTGACTATTTTATATTAACTTGAAAATTCAAAATTACTGTAAAATATTCTCTATCATTTGTAAAACTAACAGTTATAATTAAAATAACTTAAATTTATTTATTTTATTATTTTAATCAAATTGCACCTTATTAGACTTTCTCAGTTCTTCAGATTTTAATTACAAAAAATGTTAGATTTGAAGTTTGAAAAGTAGTTTCTCATTTGACCAAGAGTCTATAAGCTTTGCATAGAGAGCACACATAACACTCTAAATTCCTATTCATGTTCTTGCTTTTATAAAATGCTGTTTCTAAGATGATGCCTTACAGCTTCTGTGAGCATCCCCATGTGTAACACAATTGAAAAATAACCTAGAAATGAAAACATCGAAAAGACTTCTGTGTGTGCTCACTAATTCCATGGTTAACATTTGCTGCCACTCATTAGATTATGCCCTTGACTCAAAACATAATGAAATAAATGTATTATTCCCATTTATCTTGCAATTATTCTGTTGCATTTCTTTAAAACTTTGTAAATAATCATTAATCTTACTCAGTTATTTGTGTTCTCTTTCATATTCTTAATATTAGGGACTTTGGATCCAGTGAGATAACTTAACTAACAGGGTGAAGGTGCCTGCTGAGTTCAATCCTCAATACACACATGATAGAAGGAGAAAATGTGTTCATAGAAGTCTCTTCAAGTCCACATGCATGCCATGGTATATGCATACCCATACATCATGCACACATAGATATGTAGAAAATAAATACATAAAACATTAAAATTTTAAAAACGCAACCATGTGTGTCATTGCACAAAATGATCCTTGTTGCATATCTGGAGAACATATATGGAGACTCCATAATAATAATTATTTTTATGTCAACATTCTTACATAAAGTTTACTTAATGCATGGCTGAATATACTGTAAATGCAAGACTTTTGTTTATTATTGGAGATTTAAGAAATTAAATACTTTTCATTTTAATGCATTAAAAGTATACTCTATAGAAAAAAATTATGGTGGTTTTCTAAAGAAACAAATACAAGTAGATGACAGACCAGGCTGAAAACACTAGTTAATATCATCAACAAAAATCATTAAGAATTGAATAAGAGCAAGTGGGACCATCTCCAAAACGAGCCTTGAAATTCTGTTCTGGACTGTGATATATAAACCTCATTTTCTCTGGCATTTGCACATTGGAATGTGCAAATGGAAGAGAAAAGAAATATGATAGAAGAAATCTTCTATGCCAGCATTCTTGTTTAGTGTATATCCATTTCTTCAACATAAACAGTTGTGTACACACACACACACACACACACACACACATGCACACACACACAAACACACACGCACACACACGCACACACACACAGACCACATTTTCCAAATGTTTCAAATTTGTCAACAAACAGAGAATGAACCATATTCCCACATCTGAAATTATCACCAATAGTTCAACTCAATAGTTCAAGCAAATGACTCCGATTTCAAGCACACATTGCTCATGTCTGGGGAGTGTATGCAAGTGTTTTTGTCTAGTATAGTAGGTCGATGCTTTCAATGTACAGGAAAACAATTATGATCTTCTACCTTTGGGGGGGGGAACCTAAGTTTAAAAGTAAAAATAAATACTACTTACAGTTCATTAAACTTACCTCTCTTGCCAAACTAACACAGTTCATATGAAGCTTCAAGTTTTACTCAAATAATTATGACACCATAGAATATGAAGAACAGAAATTATTCCTGATTCTCCAGTCTAATACCTACACTAAAAGGATATGGTTGGGTGCCATCGAGTGTGGCTTTATTCACATTGTAAACTTAAAAGATATTATATTTCTACATATTCTAGTGTTAACATAGATGTGAGTTCTATTTATTTACTCTGAAAATTTGAAATAATTGAGATAAAGACTCTTATCATGACACAAAAGCCTGACCAAGTTATTAAATTTTACCATTTTTTTGTTCTTTAGGAAAACTAGAGCCAATTTACCCTTTCTCCAAACTGCTTGTTCACTGATGATCCATTAGGAGACAGAATCCTGAACACTTTGCCTCTTACATGAAATATGCAGCTGCTATGAGTGAGCTCAAATAGTCATGCTCCCCTCATGCTGACATAGGCACCACCCTGAAGAAAACTTTATTCTGTTATTGAACTACTTGAATTCCTTAATTTTTTACCCAATAAGCATAAAAGAATTTGATTATTAAAACATATTATTTCATATAAAAATTCATATCACCATTTAGGCTTGAAGCAAATGATCTTCCCAAAAATAAGGCAATGGGCAAATTGTGTCATAGTAAAACATTTATTTGTTAAAGTGATATAGATTATTCAAGATTCTACAGTCTGTTAAATCATGGAGGGCAATGTAGGATGGATTGGTACAGAACGGGATGCCAATGAAGGCATTGTTCTCCTTCCTTTCTTAAAAAAAATACTTGTAGATCAGAAGAAAAAAATTTGGTTTTAAAAGGGGATGAACCATGTGGTGAGGGAGCCAGTTCCACTGTATCAGAGACATTGTCGCTTTGGCTCCCATGAGCAGTTCCTTCTGGGACAAGCAGTTCAACAATCCACTGCTGTGAACTGGAACATTTTCAAATTTTATCCAGTAAAAATATCAGGGGCAACTGTTCTCAGGAGAGAGAGAAGTGGTACTCTTTATATGGACTCCAGCCTCTGCAACCAAAGAAAGGAAAAGAAGAAAACATAAATTAGTGAGATAGTGGCGTTGAAATTCTAAAACTGCTGAGCTAAGAAACATAGACAGAACATTCCCAACACAAGGTACAGGACAGTCACAGCCACCCACATCCATAGGGAAGATGCGATCTGATCATTTCAAAGTTAGCAAATTGGCGATAATAACCGTCCATTTTAAAGGCCAATCTAAGTGCATAAAGCCTCCATGTTCATTTGAATCAAACCTAAATTGTAGGCCAGGATTTGTTCTTATTTCATTTTTTCCCAACACCCTCCAGGTAAAATTCTTCATATGTATTAATCCATGTTATTTATTATAATATATCCCTCCGTTGCTTTTTAGGAAAAAAATGGATGTCTTCTATCAGAATTCTTCAACATTTCCCAAACTTCCACAATCCCTACTCTCTATATTCTACAGAGAGATTTGTAACATTAAAATTTCATGAGACCTGGTTGTCCCCTGAATGAAGAATATTGTTCATTTTCACTAATTAGTTCTTTACTCACAAAACAAATACAGGAAGTATGAATAAGGATAATTCAGAAGAAGACACTGAATGGGGAATTTCAGGAAGCATTGGAATAAAACTACACAATATCAGTTCCTAAAATATTTAAAGTTCTAAGTTAAATTATCATTTCCTCTAGGATGGCTTGAAACTTTTCATGGATTGAAGATATTTCTATAAATTCCAATCGTGACAAAGAAAGAGAGGGCAGTGATGTATTCTAGCAGGAGAGATGCAAGCCAAATAGCCTGGTGACCTAACTTTAATTCTTCAACTCCATATGGAGGGATTAACCTCTACAAACTGTCTTCTAAGAGTCATAAGAATATCATGGCTCATGTACATGGACAATCACACACGCACACATACACACACACACACACACACACACGCACACACACACAGGAATATGGTGGCTTGTGCACATGTTCAGTCATACACACATACACACTAACATACATGCATGTTAACAGAATTTATGTAGGAAGCAAAAGCTATTCAAAGTATAATCTATGCACTGAATCTTCTCACTTAGAGGAACAGCTTACTACAGGTAAAATGTTCCTACTATGAAATGTGTAACACACACAGTCATATGTTCACTCTAGATTATTTTTATAGTTTGGTTATAACAAAGGATAGTTGCACATCTAATCATCAAACTCATTTATGTTTCACATCATTTATACATAAAACATGAAGAAATCAGCAGTTTCTTAAACAGCTCTACTCACTGCATATAATCCATTAGTAGAGAAGATATAACAAAAAACTAAATTTATAATTATCGCATTTAATAATAAAATGTAACAAAGAGGTCAAATAAAATTTATAAATTATGAACACTTATTTTTTTGCCTGTTTTATCTTGTAATTTAATCTTGTACATATTTTATAAAATTACAGAAGAAAATTAGCATAATTCATTTCTGGGCTATAACTCATTTCTGGTACTATCTGTATATTTTTTTATGAACACTTATTTTAAGGCTGCTGTAAACTAGTATAAACTATGACATGCTTCCTGTAAATGTATTCACACACAAGAGAAAGCATACATATTTTTGTTGTTTTGAGTCTATAAGTCCTTCTTCAAATTATCACTGATAGCATTTTAGTATCAGTATACAGAAGTCTTCTATATACACTGCCCTTTTCTAGCATGCTAACCTGGGGCACCCTCTGCTTTACTGGGTTATTTTAAGGATACGAATCTTTGTTAATTATCCAAATTGCCCTAGTTATTATCACAAAATTTGTGAATGACTCCATGCCCCTGTCCTTGAGTCATTCTTGTGTAATTATATTCTTGTGATCTTATCACATAATTTTATGAAATTAAAATTTATTAGGATATGTGTATATCAATATTTACTCAGGGCTGAGGTTCTTTAAGACAAAAAAACAATCAAAATAAAACAAAAGAAATAAACAAAAACGTAATAAGGCATTTTGTAAAATAAAATTCTGTTTCAAACACTCCGTCTGTGATAAAAATTCTCCTTAATAGATGCTTCGGTTTGGAATCCCTTAGTCTGCCCCTTGCTGTGGTTCTGTGCTCAAAAGCTACTTTTTTTCTGTGGAGCCCTTCATCCACACACAAAGGAACACTTATACTCAAAAGAGACATGTGAGAAAGAGTCAGGGCCACAGCCTACTCGGAAGGGCACTGACTTTGTTCCTGTGGAAAGGATAGACTTGTAATAGCTAAAATAACTTAAATGTTCCAAGAATACCTATGAGGAAGTCACGCAACCTCTTAAAAATTATAGATATATAAATGGAATGAGAATTGACAAGTGGATGAATGAGATTTTAACACTGATTTGATAAAGATTTTCTCTTTTAGGTATGAATTTTTTATTAATGATTATAGAAAATACAAAAAAATGAAAACCTGTAAATGAAATATTCGCATGACATTAATATATAGGTTTTATATGTTAAAAAAGTTTTAAAAGTCACCAAAACTAAGAGAAAGTGGGGAAGAACCTTCATCACATAGGTACAGGGGAAGTTTCCTGGAATAGAACACCAATGGCTTATGCTCTGAGATCAAGAATTGACAAGTGGGACCTCATAAAATTGCAACGCTTAGTAAGGCAAGGGATACTGTCATTAGGACAAAACAGCAGCCAACAGACTGAGAAAATATCTTTACCAATCCTAAACATCCAATAGAGGGCTAATATCTAAAATATACAAAGAACTAAAGAAGTTAAAATCCAAGGAATCAAATAACCTTATCAAAAATGGGGTACAGATATAAACAAAGAATTCTCAACTGAGGAATACTAAATGGCTGTGAAGCACCTAAAGAAATGTTAAATATCCTTAGTCATCAGGGAAATGCAAATCAAAACAACCCTGAAATTCTACTTCATACCAGTCAGATTGCCTAAGATCAAAAACTCCAGTGACAGCACGTGCTGGCAAAGATGTGGAGAAAGAGAAACACTCCCCCACTGTTGGTGGGATTTCAAGCTGATAGAACTACTCTGGAAATCAGTATGGCAGTTCCTCAGAAAATTGGTTACTACCTGAGGACCCAGGTATACCATTCATGGGCATATGCCCAAAAGATGCTCGAACATATAACAAGGAAACATATTCCACTACATTCATAGCAGCCTTATTTATAATAACCAGAAGCTGGAAAGAACCCAAATATCCTTCAACAGAAGAATGGATACAGAAAATGTGGTATATTTACACAATGGAGTACTACTCAATTATCAAAAACAATTACTTGAAGAAATTCATAGCCAAATGGATGGAATTAGAAATTTTTATCCTCAGTGAGATAACCTAGTCACAAAAGAACATACATGGTATGCACTCACTGATAAGTAGATACTAGCCCAAAAGCTTGGAATACCCAATATACAAATCACAGACTACATAAAGCTCAAGAACAAGGAAGACCAAAGTGTGGATATTTCATTCCTTAGAAGGGGAACAAAATACTCAGAGGAGGAAATAAGAAGACATGTGGAGCAAAGACTGAAGGAAAGGACATCCTGAGACTGCACCAACTGGATATCCATCCAATATACAGTCACCACACCTAGATACTATTGCAGATACCAAGAAGTGCATGCTGACAGGAGCCGTTTATATCTGCCTTCTGAGGGACTCTGCCAGAGTATGACAAATACAGAGATGTATGCCCATGGCCAACCATTGGACTAAGCAACGGGTTCACAATTGAGAAATTAGAGAAAGGACTGAAGGGGTTTGCAGCCTCATAGGAAGAACAACAATATCAACCAACTCGACCCTTCAGAGCTCCCAGGGACTAAACCACCATCCAAAGAGTACATTGGAAGGGACACATGACTCCAGCCACATATGTAGCACAGGGTAGACTTGTCTGACATCAATGGGAGGAGTGGCCCTTGGCCCTATGAATGCTGAATGCACCAGCACAGGGGAATGCCAGGGTGGTAAGGTGGAAGGTAGTGTTTGGGTGGGTGGGGAGCACACTCATAGAAACAGGGGAATGGGGGATGGCACAGTAGGTTTCCAGAGGGGAAACCAGGAAAAGGGATAACATTTGAAATGTAAATAAAGAAAATATCCAATTGAAAAACGAATTTTAAAGACTAACCTATTCCATCCCTTTTTATTTACTCAAAGCAAAACATAAAGTACATGATATTATGGATTGCTATGTGCATATGCTTGTAGGTTGTGGCTGATATAAACTTACATTTTGTTTTAATCACCTGTTCAAAGTTTCTATAAAGTGCACTAAATTCAGTGTGATGAAATGTCATTGTTCATAATTTTATGAATCTATCACGTTGACAGAATTTTGTTTTTTTCAGCAGTTCAGAGAATCCTCAAAGTTAGAATGAAGTGTGACCTCTAAATCCATTTCAAATAACGAAACAGAACAGTCACAGTGATGCATAGTGCCCTTGGAATATGTTTGGAAACTTCTACTTGACAATTTGAATATGTCTTGTGTATTCATTCTTCTTTTTCTATCTGCATAATAACACTGAGCATGACTTTGAAATGTTTCTGATATAAAAATCACTTGCCCCTAATTCCTTACTTAAGCTATCTTAAGGTTCAAGTCAGGTGGATGCCCAAACTCCAAAAATAAATGAAAGTTTAAAAGTAAGAAAAAAGAAGATAAATAGAAAAGGGGGAAGAATAGAAAAGAAAGGAAAGGAGGATGGGGAAGAGAGAAACTAGAAAACTAAGTAAAGGGACAGAGAATGGAGGGGAAGTTAAATCGAGTGAAAAGATGTGGAAAGTCAAGGCATTGTCTGCAAGTCAGCTCTGGCTGTTGCCCTTGGACTTGCTGAAATTCTTGGTTTCTACCGAGCCATCTGTCCCTTGAGAAACTCAAGAACGCATACGCATATGTGTTTTTATGGCTCTGGATTACTCACCATCAAACATAGGTGAGAGCTTAGGGAGTTTTGTGAAAGAGTGAAGGAAAGACGTAAATAAGCCAAAGGGGATAAAATACACCACAAGAAAGCCTATAAGGTTAACCTGGGCCCATGGGGCTCACAGAGACTGAACCAACCAAAGAGCATGGAGGGACTTGACTTATACTCCCTACACATTTGTAGCTAATGCAGAGTTTGGTCTTCATATGGGTCTCCTACCAAGTGGAGCAGGGCCTGTCATGCTTTCTACTACTTGCCATTGAAACCCCTTTTCTCTAAGTGGCTGCTGGGTGGGGCCTCAGTAGAGAGGACCAACATAATTCTGTTGGAATTAAGTATCCCAGGGTGCTGTGGTAGCCAAGGGGGACTCCCCTTTGCTGAAGAGAAGGAGAGGGAAGAATAGAGGGAGAAAATTGTAAGGGTGGGACTGGCAAGAGAGGAGAGAGGGGTCTGTGAGCTGGATGCGAAGTGAATAAAAGGTAAATTATTTGGAGAAAAAAAAAGGAATCCAAGAATGATGTCAGGAAAGAACTAATACATAAAACTCTTTGCTCTTGTTTAGAGGTGGACTTTACTACTAAATAGTATTAAGGGGCTAAAATTGCCTTTGATATTGAAACATGCAGGGTTTTTTTTTTTTCAAATTTTTAAAGATTCCTCCCCTATTTGAAACTTCAGAGAAATTGCTGAAACTTCCAGCTTTTTGGATGGATCGCTTCCGTGCTCTCCATTCTGGGAACACATTTTCTGGTCCAATTAAAATGAAGGAATCAAAATCTCACTTGAAAATAAAATTAAAATAAAATAAAACAAAACAAAACAAAACAAAACAAAAAAGGAACAGACTCAAGAAAAGTAATTGATGGCTGACAGAAACAATGCCTCCAATAAGGCTCTTGTGACCTTTACTGAAAACCACTTTATTCATTTTGTATGAGTGTAAAGGAATACCATTTTTAATCAAGTCAAATATATTATCTCAACACACAGTAGGACAGTAGGACAGGGATGAAAGGCGTGGCTGAATATGTCCTGACACAGACAGGTGTCAGGCATGGGTCAGTATATTCATACAAAGATATATATGTGTGTAGCAATATTGTAAAAGTGATTTAAATCAGGAATGACTGCAAGAGTTGCTCCGAGGTCACACCGATGGCAGAATCTGAACTACCTTTATCTCAACAACATTTATGTTCATCAGCAGTTGGTGCAGACACATTTTGAACCCAAGTAAATGGCAGTTTACATTGCTAAGCACTCTATTTAATGAGCAATCTCAAATCAAGGCACGAGCCTGCCAGCAATTAAATTTTCATACAGACAATAGAAAGTCTTTATGGTTTTTGAAGTAAATAACTGTGAGTAAGCTTCTCACCTGTGTTTCCTGGACATTCTGGTCAACATTAGTCAGCAAAGCATCTGGGAAGGAGATTTTCAAGGTCGTAATTAGTTCTTTACTAGTTTTGTTCTCCTACCACCCTACTCACTCTATTATTACTGAATTGAACAGTCACATGTATAACAATTAGCTTTGCTATGCTATAGTTTTCTGTAGTTATTTGATATATTTACTAGTATAACTTTAATTTTAATTTAATTTTAATATGTGTGTATGTGTGTGTGTGTCTGTGTTTGTGTGTGTGTGTGTGTGTGTATGCGTGTGTGTTTCTAGAATATAAATTCCTGTCTCCTAATGTAGGATCAATGTAGTTCAATAAGACACTTAGGTCTCTTCTTCTATTCATCCCAGAATTAACATTTCAACTGCAGAGCTATCCATGAAAACATGGAAACTACAGAGTTCTAAGTTAGTAGAAGAATTCATCCATACTTACCACAGAGATAAAAAAAATAGTATTAACCGCCAGTTAATATCTAGTCTTCAACTACTCTTATGTCATCCAATTCTAAGTAAAAGAGTACAAACAGGATCCTACATAAATTCCATCCCTAGATACCATTTATCTATAAAAGCTCAATATCATGATACAACCCTGATTTGGTGTATTCCATTTCTTTGAGGAATGTGTTCCTATGAAAAAACTATTAACTATTTCAAGATGAAAATGGTTAAGGGTCTTTAAGTATAGTTGCCAGAGTCTATGAAATGTTAGGAAAGGAGAAATATTAATTTTTTTACACATAAACTCATTGAGCACAAATATTTATTTGCATTTACAATAGACCCTGTAGGTTAGGATTTTCATGAATGTTACAGGGAGAAAATAGAGAATTTGATTATGGTTGTATCAAACTGTACTTCATAGTTTCAATTTATTCTGATACTTTGGTATTTATTTACTTGTATGATATGGAGCAAAATCTCACCAACTGCAAAATGTATGTTTTAAATGAGATGTTATATAACCACACCCAAAAGAAGTACATTAAATAATACGTAGGTTCATGATTAAAACACCTGAACACAGTCATAACAATTACTCATACATTTATAAATACATTTAATGTGTTAAATGTATTTATATTATCACCATGAGATAATGTAATACTTTAATACACTTCCAGTTATAAACTGGTAATTTGTCCCACTTGTAATGAAACCACATTGGTCAGGTATGGGAACATATTAAGGAAACATTTTGTGTAGATTTATGTTCTGCTAACAGCAGTCATTTCTTCTGGAAAGTACTGAAAAGAATACAAAATTCATAGTGCGTATGAAATCATGGCTGAGGGAGCATCCTTGTTCACTTTTTTAATTTTTTGGGTCTAGAATTGGGACATTCTGAAAAATGTTCTTTAAAAGTGACATAAAAATCTTGTTGATTTTGTTGAGTTATTTCTTTCTTTTATGAATTTTGATGCATTTCATCTTAGAAGTGAAATTTTTGTTGTATGTGTATATGCATACACATGAGGGAAATGATGTATACCATATGCATTTAGAACACTAAAGAAGTCAGAAGAGACACTGGGTCCCCAGTCCTCCATTACTGAAATTACAGAAGGTTATAAATCATCATGCAGGTACTACAAACCAAAACCAGGTCCTCTGCAACAACAATAAGTTCACTTAAGCACTAACAGGATCTCCAGCTAAATTATCTTTTTCATTACATATTTTATTCCCATAAAAGACATTTAATGCCATATTCCACTTATATTATAATGTATATAATATATTATTATTGTTGTTGTTGTTGTTGTTGTTGTTGTTGTTGTTAGCTACTAAGAAGAAAAGTATTGTACTTTCCCATCCAACCTACACCTCTACTGAAATCTTTACACCAAACGTTTTTGAGGCTCACACAGTATGGAATGCTAAGGGCTGCTCTCATGACAATGAACAGTCTGAGGAGGAAGATCAATGAGGTTCTCCCTGTGTGACTTGAATGTCCATGCCTCACTTAGCATTATAAACAGCACTTTTAATCACTGAGACCAAAAAAACAACAAGCTATCATTTTCTGCCTTTGAAAAAATGTAGAATTTCATTTTTAAGATAAATACAATCTTTTATGTCCATAGAATTTTTAAGGTTAAGCATTTTAAAGAAAGTTTTCTTAAGTTTATACCAGGCAATAAGCAAAAAGGGGATACTAAAATTTAGGAAATGGGAAAAAATTAATAACTTAGAATTTTCTAATTATTTGTTTAATTTCTAAGAAAGTTTATATTTCTGCAATTAAATCAAATAAAACAAATGGAACGACATTGACAGTGATCATATTAGGAGTGCTTAAAACTGAAAAGGAAAATAGACTGTATTAAAGTTTTGAAAGTGAATTACTTCAAAGAAAACACAAATATTTTACTGAATGTATTTGTGTGTAACTAGATAACACAGAATATTTAAAAATCATATTCTAAAATTTTATCAAATTATATCTTAGAAGTAGGTAAAATCAGTTAGTTTAATGCATTAACTAGTGAGACCTCTTTGAGTCCTTTAATTGTGGGGAACATTCTATAGGAAATAAACTAGACAGTGTCATAGTTACTGATTCACACATCTAAGTTACACAGTTTAATAAATGGATTTATATATCAATCAAGTTGGAGGTTCCAAATATAATAGTCATCAAAACAAACTACTCTCTCCTAGAATACTGAGAAAATTTTGAAGCTTAGAACACTGCATGAAATATTGTAAATTATTTCTAAATCAAAGAACAATTATCTAAAAAGTATCAAAAGTATTTTAGAGAGGGATACATAGTGTTTTAGCTAAACATTCAGAGTAAGTAATTCTTAAACTACTCTAATAACAAAGACACCATGTAGTACTTGTGTTTGGCTTACCAGAAGCTGATAATGTTATTGGACTAAAATTAAAATTAAATAATGGAGAAAAAGGAAATAAATAAATTCACTCTGCCTATAGTAAAAAGCAATAAAGAAGACTACATATATATGGCAGGTTACTTAAAGATTATACTATATGGCAAATGAAAAACAAGGAGAATATGGAGTCTCTGATTGCTATGGAAACATAATTTCTGGACCACAATCATCATTATATTAATTAGTAAGAACCATACATAATTGTAATAAAATACCTCCGTCCCTAGAGCTACTCATATATTTATTGATCCATTTATACATTCAGTCAACTAGGCATCTATTCTGTATCAGACATTATACTAAATCACATTAATTTTCTCTATAAGCAAAACTGTATTCATATGATCGCATCTTATACATATGAACATCAGATAATTTTCATGGTATGTGAGAATTTGTAGAACTCTTGAAATATAAACTTTTCCAAAAATTACAACAGGCTTAGATATTTATCAAAAGAAAGCACATGTGATAAGATGGACCTCTGCCAAATTTAAATTAATTGATTTATTTTGTAGGTACACAGAAGTAAAAATGAAGCTAATGGTATGAGAATCTGAAGTTTAGCTTTAAGTAATGTTTGAGTGATGTGAGTTAGTACACTATCATTTTGAGGCAGACATGGTGGTGCAAATCTGTAATCTCACCACCTTGGTAGTGAAGGCATGTGTATAGATGAACCTTGAAGGTATTCTTGGTATTCTTAACTACAGAGTGGGTATCTTGGGATACCTATGTCTTTGCTGAGTTGAGGGTATAAGAGTTTACATAAGACATATAGTCTCACAACAAAATGAAAGTAAAATTAGAAGGAAAAAATAAAGCCATGTGTATCATTTAACAACTCCATATAGGTATATATTTTTGGATTATGAATTCTGTGAGTCTCCAAGAATATTTTAGCAAGGAAACATACAACTAATTTTACATACTTCATAAGAATAATGCTTCCCGGGGCTGGGGATTTAGCTCAGTGGTAGAGCGCTTACCTAGGAAGCGCAAGGCCCTGGGTTCGGTCCCCAGCTCCGAAAAAAAAAAAAAAGAATAATGCTTCCCCTCTAGAGTGCATATGACTTCATTTACCATAGTCTTTTGTTTTTTAAAAAAATGCATTTACTTCAAAAGACAAACATTCAGCAACAAAATTATAACAAAAGGAGAAAAAAGTCACTCTGGTTAATGAGCAGTGATTTTCTACCATTTGTTAATGAGATGTCGTCCTTTAAATGTTTTTATTTCCTTGGTGATAAAAGCAAACACCTGCTTGAAAAAGCAGGCTTAAATTTTTATCTGACTTTTTTAAAAATGTAAAATATAGTCATTCAACAATTGTGCTCAGAATAACTCTGTAGACTAGCATATATGACAAATGTAGAATAAATTTCCGTTTATTTTATTTTCCACAGAAGATCTGGATTATGAAAGAAATTTTGGCGTCTGAACCAAGACTGTTCATTAGAAGGTAATTAAGTTGTTCTTTACAACATAATTTCCACTGAAATAATATAGTGTCTTCATTGAACATTTAAATTATTCATACAGACTTATATTTGAATTACAAAAATCTAATATTTTTGTAGTAGTATTTTAGGTAAATGATTGTTATTTATTTTGTGTAGATGGGGAGTGGGTGTCAGAGGACAATTTGTGGAAGTTCATCTTCTCTTTCTACTATCGGTTCCCATTCACTAGTAGTCAAGCGTGGCAGGCTTGGTGCCTTTACAGGCTGAGAAATCTCATGGCCCTGTGATCACCATTTTTTAAAAATATGATTTACAGTCAAAGGGCTTGTATTTAGCCTTAGAGTAGGAGAAGGCACTGTTGCGTTTTCTTGCTCTCCCTTGTTTGCCATTTTATGTATGTAACCTCCATGCATGTATATGAAGGTACTATATCCTTATCTCATCCTGAGAATGATTCTAAAATCCTGAAGTGACTGTATCTGACATGAGAGAAGAATTTCAAATTGCAATTTCCTGTGACTTTTCAAAAGAAAAAAGAGCTTGAAGGGGCTAGAGACCCCATATGTACAACAATGTCAAGCAACCAGAGCTTCCAGGGACTAAGCCACTACCTAAAGACTATACATGGACTGACCCTGGACTCTGACCTCATAGGTAGCAATGAATATCCTAGTAAGAGCACCAGTGGAAGGGGAAACCCTGGGTCCTGCTAAGACTGAACCCCCAGTGAACTAGACTGTTGGGGGGAGGGCGGCAAGGGGGGAGGATGAGGAGGGGAACACCCATAAAGAAGGGGAGGCAGGAGGGGGATGTTTGCCCAGAAACCGGGAAAGGGAATAACACTCGAAATGTATATAAGAAATACTCAAGTTAATAAAAAAAAAAAAAAGAAAAGAAAAAAGAAAAGATTACACAAAGGATTCTTATATGCACTCCGCATTTAAAACAGTTTCTTTTCCATAGCAAACATCAGAAACACAGTGCTGAGTCCACATTGCATTCATAGACATGCTTCTCTTAAGAGAGAGCTCCAATGACTTCTGTGAATTATCATAGTGAAAATATTCCTTTAAACTTCCACTGAGGGAGGACCTGTGCCTGACTCTGGCTCCCTCAGCAGGCACACTGAGAAACTTACTTGGCTTGGTATGTGCTCTTTGAGATGTGGGCCCCTCTGTGACAGAATCAGGAGGGCAGCTAGCTAACTGCAAGGCAGTTGAGTTGTTCCTGTTAGTGTTTTGAGACTCAACATTTGTGACAGCTTCACTCTGCGGCTCAGCACTTGGCTTCGTGCCAGTCTTTCTTTTCTGCTTTTGAGACACAGGCGCACTTGAAGTCCAGGTAGGAGGCAAAGCAGAGGTAGTAGTAGAAGAGTCCTGACTCGAACATGTTTCTGAAGACTGAATCGCACTGTCACTGGCAACTTTACAGCACTGGGCATTCTCTTCATGGCCCATGGCTTGCTTGCTCATGGACTGGGGCAGCGTGACACTGCATCCTTGCATCTGAGCCCCGTTAGTCTGAGAATAAACGTTGCTAACCTTGGTGACCTTGTGTTGCCCATTATTGTTACAAACCTTATACCGGATCATTAGTATGATGATGAAAACCAACACGGATGCAACAATGATTCCACCAATGATAATAATCATGGTGCCACCCAAAAACTGGGACTGCATAAAGTGGCAACGGACATAATCCTGTTCCGTAGTAAACTGGATGCAACCCACGACTCTTGTGGCAGTGAGGGAAGTGATGCCATCGTCATATATGGCCAAGACACACAAGTCATACATAGTTCCAGAAGCCAGATTATTGACCAGAAATGTTTTGCTCGTAGGAGGTATCATTCTGAGGGACAATGGAATATGTGTTAGTATTAACAACAAAACAACACATATATGCAAAGTCATTATGGCGTTAGCACTTTCTCCTTCAATCCTCATTAAGATAAGCACATTTACAGCAGATATGAAATATGGAGATGTGCGCTGATCTTATATTACCAGTTAGAATAGCTGAAAGCTCATTGTTACAGTTCGCATTATATTAATGGTGCCTGCACTATGCCTTGACAAGCTTACTAATTACAATCCTTGGCAAAGCAGAACTCCTAATAAAAACCATTGCGAAAATATCATTTATGACAAATTGCTTTCGAAAGGTGTGACTGTGACATTATCTGACTACTAAACAAATCCATTTAGCACTTACAACACCTCTATGGCTGAAAGGCAATTTGAAGAGAGAGAGAAAACACGGACAATCACATTAGCAACCAGAATGGAAATGTGATTCAGAGCATTTGTTTTCCAAACCAGTAATAAGTTGCTGTGGAATGGGATTAGCTAAGGCTATCTTTAATAACTTCTACTATTGCAATGATGAACAGATTTTATTTACAGACACCGTGTTTTCTTCTGCCTTAGTTTCCAGTATGTTTTAATGAGTGTGATGTGCATTATGAGCAATTACCAGGACACCTGATGAAGCAAAGCATTTGCCAGGAGTATGAATTCACTGAACCAACATATGCCAGTGAGAATGTCTATCAAGACACTTTTTCTGTTTTGAAGTCTAGAGAACTCTCTCGATCCTTTTCGCAGAAATGATTTTTCTGTGTTCCTATTTATTGTTAACTTGTTTTGTAAGATGTAAGCAAATAGAATTTAACGTAAGCAGTGAAACTATAATTTTTCTTGAAAATTAATTATAGATATTTCAAACCATGGTAAAACTAAACTGAGACAAAAACTGCACAGTATGCTCTGAATGCACTGGACAAATTACAAGAGCATGCATTCATAACCAAAATGAATGCTGCCTTTCAGGGAATGTATTGTAAATGTTGGATATCAATGTTTAAACATTATAAAATGCAAATAATGGCTATTGATGCTTTAAGAATGACAACCACTTTGGTCAGAAATTCATCAAGGTTCTCCAGAAAGAAGTTATTTCTTTGGGATTTTGCCATAAAATGCAGCTAATCACAGAGTTAACACCTATAATATATGGACAATGGAGCAAACTGTGGTGAGGCCAGTGTCTCTCATTGACCAGCAGTTGAATATCATCTGTGGAGAGTGTAGAGAGCTTGTGAAAGAGGGTAAACTACATTTTGCTAATAATCATATGACATAGTGCGCCACCACATCCATTTACTGATGAAAGGGATATTAGAAACCACTTAGCCTAATTGTTCTCTTTTTAAAGATGAGGAAATTAAAACTCAGTCAGGTAGAACCTGGGGCAGGATTGATTACATAGCTAGCTAAGATACATTTTTTTATGTTTCCTACTACTCTACATTTATTTTAAGAAATTAATCTCTTTTCCATACATGAATGTAAAACAAATTATTTTTCAAGAATTTAGCTTCTGTATATAAGAACTAAACTGACCTAAAAGGTTATATTTTCAAAACCGTGACATTACATCATTTCCTAGGGGTAATAATAATAGATCATGTGTAAAATTATAGGGAATAAAGATTGTGAATTTCCAACTGAAAATTGGAAAAGATGTGACTATAAATCAATGAGGCTGAACTTTAGAAAAACATACCAGAAATTCATTAGCAGATGCAAGTTCTCCATCACTGTCCTGTGCCAGTGGTTACATACATAACTCCAGTGACACTTTCACTGCTCAAATATGATGTTCAGCCTCTTTGGAAGTATCTTAAGAACCCATGCACATAAAACAGCATACACGCTCATAACTCAATCACTCAAAGAATCAGTCTCATCACTTTATAGTTACATCCTAGTTTTCACCCAAAAGTGGCAATACCCATTTGGTCACCCACCTTATTCACAAGTCTTGACTCCAAAAGGCTTGTTTTCAAAATTGAAACTCACCCTCAAAAGACGAAGATTTGCCACCACTGAGGACATTCAAATTAGTATGCCGAAGGTTCTAAAGATAACTCCAAAACTGCTTTGAGCAATGGCAGCATCATTGGGTTAATGGGATAGCCTCCCAACGTGACTTCCTTGAAGGAAAGAACACTCATGTGGATGTGTAAATTCTGGTATGTTTTTTGAAATTTTAAAGTAAATATGTCTTGTATGATAGTCACATCCCTCATAGGAGGTTAAAAAATAGTCATAGTATTAAATACAAATTTGTACTATTTAAAAACATTGCCATTTAAACTACTTCCCCATATATATCCATCACTTCATATATTACATTATCCTCCATAAGGTTGGATTGTTACATGTACAGCGCAGAGTAGCAGTGTCGATTTAGAAACAGTACAAAGCAACAGTGCTTTACATGCCCTGCTCTATAATGGTCAGCAAAGATCCATTATGGCTGAATTTTTTTTTTACCTGTAAACAAGGGTGTCATCATAAGTACCATTGTACTGGATTTGAAACATACGAATTCCGGGAATATTTCTTTGAAAATTAAATTTAAGTAATGCTGTTGACGAAGATGCTTCTGCCACCACAATTTTATCTTGACTCATCTTTGTATCACCGTTACTACTGCTAGCATTCGAACCTGACTTTGTGGACGTAGAGATATCTGAGGAACCAGGATCAGGCTCATGGATATTGTTGGTGCTGTTTAGTAGGTGTGGGAGTTTAATTATGTGAAGATCTACGGTTTGCGTTGCTTCCCCTGCAGGATTGGAAGCAATACAGGTAAATGCTCCTGTATCTTTTACAGTCGTTATAAGGATGTCAAGAGTTCCATTATCATACACCAGTGATCTTGTGGCATTTGAAATCAGCTTCCCTTCAGGAGAAATCCAATGAATGGCAGGCTCAGGGTCTCCTCTAGCTTTGCACCTCAGTGTTGCCCTTTGACCCTCCAAGACTCTCATCTCGTGTGTATGACGAGTAATGAGTGGAGGCTCACATAAAAACTCTTCCTCAGGAATTGACCAAAAATAACGACCAGTTAAAAGGGCAGGAGAAGCACAGGTCTCCAGGTCATCTTCTCTTGACAGTCGCCTCAGCCACAGTAACTCACAATTGCAATGCAAGGGGTTCCCACCAAAACTCAATGCAAATGTCGATGGGCTTATGATTCCTGAGGTGGCCAGCACCTGTGCTCGCTGAAAGAGAGGGTCAGGAGGCAGCTTTTGCAGTTTATTTGATGTTACATCTAGCCGAGTCATCTTGTGCAAGTGGGAGAAAGTTCCCTTAGGAATGTTGTCAATCATGTTGTGATCCAAACTAAGAGTGTGCAAGCTCACCATCTTCTCTACCGCATCCCATGGAATCGTTTCTAGATTATTATAGGACAGGTCCAGCTCCTCAAGGGCAAAAACATCGTCGAATGCTGTGGAAGAAATTAAAGTCAGCTGATTGTTGTTCAATATCAAATGGTGGAGATTGGAAAGCCCACTGAACATATCATTTGTAATTTTAGTCAATCTGTTGCTATTCAAATGCAATGCTCTCAAATTTCGTAGATCAGCAAAAGCATGGGGTGTAATAAAACTTATTGTATTCCTGGATAGAGTCAGGTCCACCAAGCTGGTCATATTGGCAAAATCTTTCCTTTTGATATTTGTAACAAAATTGTCTGCCAGCCGTAGTTCCACAGTTCTTCTGTCAATGTTTGGTGGAACAAACAGAAGCCCTTTCTTGGCACAAAGGGTTGCAAGATTGGGAGACAAAATCTGACAGACACAACGCTTTGGACAGATCTGAGCTCGCACAGCTATGCCAATGAGAAACAGGTAAAAAAGAAATTTTTCCATTGTAGATCAGGATTAAGAGCCTGCAAAAAAGATATAAAGGAGAGTTTAAAATCCAATTACTATATATTTCATATCTGCACTAGAATATTTTATATACATAGGAAAACAGAAAGAGTAGCATTCATTTATATACCAAATGAATATTAATACAGTTTTCTAGCATCTGCAGTGGACACTAAAGAAGGATAATGTAACTCTTCACAGAATTTAATATTAATGGAAAGAAATTATAAAAGGATTACTATCATTATGTGAATTAAAAGCCATTCTAAAATACGTCCAAGGGACCTCAAGCAACATAAACACACACACACACACACACACACACACACACACACACACACACACACACACAAGATTTGTGCCAGGGATTGGAAAGTTAGGATTTCAGAAAGGAAAAATGGTGGACTTAAGACAACCTATTTTTCACAACTGAGTTCCAAACAGTGTGAGAATATTTACTCACTTAACAGCTATAGATGTAGTAGTGAAATGTTTGTTGTTAGATTAGTTTGTAACTCATAGTTGAAGGAGATATTGTTGAACTCTCACATTCTGGCTCCAAAAGCTATATAAATATATATATATATATATATATATATATGTATATATATATATATATACATATATATATATATATATACATATATATATACACACACACACACACACACACACACACACAGTTTTACACAATAAGAGAGAAAATGCTGGATCATATCACCACAATTTTAATGGAATATGTAAAATATGTGTAAATTTTTCTAGTAGCATTACATATTTTCTGAAAATATGTCATAATATTCAGTTATTCCACATATTATAAAATGTAGATATAATGAATAACAATGACTATTCTAAACTGATAGTCTTGTTTTTGATTACTAGAATTGAACTAGACTTTCAATAGGAAACAAAATGTGCCAAAAAAACCCAACCAAACAAATAATCAAACCAAAACAAACAAAAACACAGTTTTCAGATACAAGTCATTTTGTATAAGTTAGGCAGTAAATTTAAATATGAGTTCTGATTTCTCTAGGAAACATTATCCAAAACCACAACACCTGCTAGGAAAATAAAGCAGGTGATTCATATGCACTCAAGTGGAGGAGAGTAGTCAAACGCCTGATTGGTATATAGGCTCCACCAAAGGCAGCGAACTACTGCCTTATAATGTGAATTACAAAGAGATTTCCAGAAAAGCAAATAAAAATCTAGTAATATAATGGAACAATATGAAGAACACAAACACGAGTATAATTGAAATTCAGGAAATGATAGGAAGGCAAAACACACTTGTAGAAATACAGGGAAACCATTTTCTAAATGTGATTTCTAAAATGTATCTCTCTCAACTAAACATAAAGAAACTACAATCTGGCTGTAACATTAAGAGGAAAGGAAAAAAAAAACAACCTTGAAAGCCTTCCTAGAAATTAAAACTATTATGTAATGTGAGGTGAACACATGACAATAATAACTGGTCACTGAGCCATCTACATGAAAAAGGGATAAGGAATAATGAAAGGGTCTCCTTCAATAACTCTAATCAAAAGGGAGATATTTTAAATTGATATACTAATATTTTGTTAAAACATAAAAAAAGACCTTCACCAATGAAATAAGTAGATTTCTCACCAACAAACAAAAAGCTATAAGACTATAGAATGATACTGTATTCAGACTGGAGCAAAGTTACATCTAATGTCAGAAACTTGGTTCTTTATAAAATGAGTGAAGAACAGAAGATATGATAAATTACTGGATGAGAATATGCCTTATTTACATATAAGAACAGGGTAAATATTTTAAAGAGTGGAAGACACAATTATTATTATAGAAAAATAAAGTAATTTAAACCTTGTGATTTAATAAAATAGTTCATTTAGATTCATGTTATAGAGAACATTGTATACCTGCTCAGAAAGAAAATGTAATTAAAATCTATTATCTCAATAGTCAATGTAAAATCTACATAAAGAAAAAATACAAAAATTAAAAAGAAAAAAGATAATTTATATGAAAGTATGAATCAACAAATTCTAAATATAAGAAAATAGATGAAGAATTTAAGATTCCAAATAACTTTTTATGAAGTAATGTAGAATTAATATTAAATTGCCATTGTGAAAATTGAAACAAAACAAGAATCCAAATAACAACATTAAGGGAAATTCAAAGACAAACTACAAAGATATTAAAAGACAAAGGAATTTAATGACATATACCAATAACTAACCAACTTAAAAGCACAAATTTATAATAAAATACAATATGCTGAGACAACTGCCTGAAAAAAATCACATTCTAGAAACAATCTATATGCAAAACATCATTAATTAGTCTAGGTCAAACTGAAGATCATTACAGTCAAGAATCACAATTTAAATATGTACTATATTATATATGATCATATAGGAAGAGAGAGTCTGTGTGTGTGAAGGAGGATGTGCTGGTGGGAATATTTATAAATATTGGGAAAAGCTCCATAGAAACTCTCCATGCAATTATTGCAACTATTTTAGAGCTACATATAGATGAAGAGTGTACTGGTTGGTTTCGTGTGTCAACTTGACACAAGCTGGAGTTATCACAGAGAAAGGAGCCTCCCTTGAGGAAAAGCCTTGAGATCAGCTGTAAGGCATTTTCTCAATTAGCGATCAAGGTTGGGAGGGACCATTGTCAGTGGTGCCCTCCCTGGGCTTGTCCTCCTGGGTTCTTTAAGAAAGCAGGCTGAGCAAGTCAGGGGAAGCAAGCCAATGACTAATATCCCTCCATGGTCTCTGCATTAGCTCCTGCTCCCTGACCTGCTTGAGTTCCAGTCATGATTTCCTTTGATAATGAACAGCAATGTTGAAGTGTAAGCTAAATAAACCCTTTCCTGGGCAACTTCTTTCTTGGTCATGATGTTTTCTTTTCTTTTCTTTTCTTTTTTTTTTTTTTTTTTTTTTTTTGTTTTTTTTTCCGGAGCTGAGGACTGAACCCAGAGCCTTGCGCTTGCTAGGCAAGCGCTCTACCACTGAGCTAAATCCCCAACCCCATGATGTTTTCTTTATGCAAGAATACAAGCCCTGACTAAGACAAAGAGTCTATACAATGCTACACTGTAGTTTAATAAGAAAGGAGTGATAATGATTTTAAGAGATATATGTCCTTAGTTCTATACTATGTTTAACTTTAACTTAGCTTCCTTTTCCATAGCATGACTTATTATTGTATCAAGAGATACAGTGAAATCTCAATGAAGTTTTGACTGTTTAAAAGTTAGAATAAATCAAAATAGGCATAAAAGTTCTCTAACCACAATCTTTAATTTCTGTCTAACAGTTCTAAGTATCAATAAAAATGAATCGTGAATAGCACAAGGTGAACCTTTAGTTTTCAAAATATATAAGACCAGGAATCATGCGAGGAAACAGCTTTATCTCGGTATCCAAACAAGGATTAATATATAATTAATTTTATCATTACACCGATAGCCACTTGAATAGTAGTTACGTTTTTCTGTAATAATGATTTTAAAAACTACAAATATTAACAACATATGGATGCTTGATCTAAGCATATAAAACTTACAAACATCTGTCTCTTGCTCTCTAGAAATAGCAAAATGTAAATTACACAAATAGTTTTGGCTAGGAATTTTAGAAGGGATGTAAGACTCCAAATTGGAACACTGTTGTCACACTTTAGATAATTTCTGCACATCTCTGAATTACATGTTCTGTCAAGAAAACTCTTCGCAGACACAAAATAACTCATGTATAATCAAAGAAGCCACTGCCACACACATTATAAAATGATTTTTATACAACACTCTGCTTATGACGGTTACATAACACACGCCTAAGAGCTAGTGTTTATTTGGCAACTGGGATGGGATATCGGAGCAAATTCAGATTTTTCAAGTGACACAGATTATAATGCAGTTTGTGGAAGACAGCATAGCAGAGATAAACTGCTGCTTTCCCCTGCTCTTCCTTCAGGAGAGCTCTAACATGTCAGCTACTGTAGGATTGTTCGGGCTGGTAATCAGAGGCAAATGGCATTGCCCACTGATACTGATGACTCACGGTAGGAGATATGGTAGTGCTTAAAATCCTAACAACAATATATTATTCAATGAAACACAATTGACTATATAATTAAAATAAAAATTTCATTTTCTGTTTATTTTTTCCTAGAGAACTTAGAAACACTATTTATTTACTTATTTTAATACTTGCATATATATCAGTGTGAGTTCTGTGGAGGCCAGTAAAAAGCAGTAGTCCCTTGGCACTGTACTTACAGGTTGTGGTTAACTGCCTGATATAGGGCACCAAGTACCTAAAACTACTATGACAGCTCTCCCCAACCAAGCACAAATAATTAAAGGACAGTCTCCATAAAAGCACATACAAAACACATTATGATTAGATCTATCACACTCAGGTGTCCAAATGTGACATAATAGTGATCAACTGGTCTTTAACAGTTGTTAGTAAAAATCATTATCATATTGAATATAATTAGTTAAAATCAATAAAACATATTGCTAAACTGAAGCTTAAAAATGGCCTTTAATTAGAACAAATACAATGAAAACAAAAGGTGTAATAGGAGAATTTCTGACTTACCCTAATTTTTGACACTTAAATATAGATAGTTCAATAGGTCAATGGATTCTTAGTATCACATTATATTTTCATATCTAAATCAGGTGAACATGTATTTTACTATAACATGTGTATAAATGAATTTTTATGGATGTGCATTATGAAAAACTAGATAAGTATGAAAAGAAAATAATCAAACAATAATTCCAATTTCCTGGGCACAGTACAAAGAGGTGATTTATTTGTTCAAAAATGAGGAATCTTAAGCTGAGATGAGGATAGCACAAGTGGAATTCATTATGTTCTGTGAAACTTGTTGATGTATGACTTCTTCAATGAAAATTTTCTTTGTAATAATTTTTTCACATGTATTTCATTTTTATCTTTCCTTCCCCCAACTCCTTCCAGATCTTTCCTACCTCTCTACCTCCTAATTTCATGTTTATTCTTACTCCCCCTCTTTCTGGAAATAAAGAAAAATATCAATCAATCAATCAGTCAAACAAACAACAGAAGACAAAAAATACAAAAACAAATTAAAGAAAAAAAGAAAAACAAGCCACCAAATAATATGGAATCTGCTTTGTGTTGGCCAAATATTCTTGACTGTTGGATCTGTCATAGAGTATTTAATATACCTAGTGATACTTCATTGGAGAAAAGTAATTTGCCTCTTTTCAAACAGGTATCAAATGCAAATAAATTCTTGGTTAGGAGTGGGGCTTTTTGTCCTATTCTCTTTCTTGTATTGACTGGTTTGAACTGGAATCTGTGCATGTTTTCCAGACTCTGAGGGTGCATATGTGTATCAGTATTCTTGTATCTAGATGTCACCATTCCCTTGAAAACATCTAATGTCTTGGCTCTAAAAAGACCTTCTGATTCTTTTTCTGCATTGATGCCTGTATATGATGAGGATATTCCATTTAAGACTTAGTGCTTTAAAGTCTCTCACTCTTTGTACGTTGTCTAGCTGTGGGTCTCTCTGTTGATTGCCATGTACTGGAAGATGAAGCCAGTCTTAAGAGAATTCACTGATGCTCTGAACCATGGGTATAGCAATATGTCATTAGGAGCCATTTTTTTTATTTGCCATGCTCCTTTAGCTGAATAAGAGTAGGGCATTCCTTAGGCCCTCAAGTTATCTAATAGTAGATTCTTTGCCAATTAAGCAGTGTCAAATCTATCCTCTATCTTATAGAATGGGATTCAAATTTAAAAGTCGTTCATTGCTTTTTTTATATTTATACCATCATTTTATAAATATAACATGCAGGCAGCTCTCTGTTACAGGTCCCATAGCTTGTAGCTGTGTGTTGTTAATAATTTTTTCCTCTGGTACTATACAAAGCACCTTCAAGTGCTTTTTAATTCTCATATAATGGCACATAAACTACAAACTTTTCATTTTCAAAACAAAATTCAAAGCAGAAATATTAATTCCTTCCCTGTGATGTAAGCTGATAAACAAGAGGCAAACCAAAGGTACCTAAGTGTGACACCTTCGGAAGCTGAGATCACAGCTAGAATGTTATAAACTGTGAATATAGTATGTTATGTGTACTGATGACTGTAGAAAAGGGTAGTGTTTTTTAGTGATTCTTGGGTTCATGACATAATTTATTAACATATTTAAGTGATGACACACTTAAAAGCTTTTTGGATAGCAATGCCAATTGTGTGCTTTAATACCACTATGACTTACCCTTGGCATGTCAAGATATGTCTGTGACCTTCTAAATGCTTCCATTCTGAATCCTATGTATTCCTTAAATACTATGTAAATTATAGCTAGTAGAAAGGAAACTGGATTCTGTACCACAATAATGATCAGTATACTCTTAGTGGTATGGTTAGATTCCCCTTTTATTTCCTTTGTCTCTCACTGAGAATTTATAATGTCATGAGAAATCTGTGAATCTTGAGAAATGCCACCAATAAGGGTGATAAGTGCATTTCCTCTAACAGAAAATAGGTGGGTAAGGAAAGAAGTCAAAAAGGACAGCCTCATCCAGAACAGTTGAAGAGTCCCAACACTGCGATGACATCAGTAGTTTAGACTAGTAACAACAGTCAGCCAGAACAGGTTTAAATCAGTTTCCTTAAAATTAGACTCGGTGTGCTGAAACTTCC
This sequence comes from Rattus norvegicus, assembly GCF_021556685.1. Classification (NCBI taxonomy): domain Eukaryota; kingdom Metazoa; phylum Chordata; class Mammalia; order Rodentia; family Muridae; genus Rattus; species Rattus norvegicus. Next base: position 86,133,164 of record NC_141539.1, on the reverse strand, counting down.
TCACATGATGTTCAGAAAAAAGTGGGAATTACTCTGTAAAGGATTGAATCATGTAGAAAAAGAGAGAATTATAGTTAAAAATTGTAATAATTAAGCCAGCAGTGTCACAGCAAATATAAACTGTGGCATAGATATGTAGCCAATGTGATATTCTATTTTGTATATAAAATGTATTTCACAGGCTATAGTTTTAAAAGATTATAGTGAGATAAGAGAAAGTCTTATCCTTTTTCTGGTAAGTAAGTAAAAATGAACTGTATAGGAGATGATGGTTGATGTAGAAGGAAGGTAATGCTCCCCTGAAAAACGTTCTCAGATTGGTAGTCTTAAAAAGACAATGAAGTGGAAGTAAGTAGGATCTCAAGAGAAGAACATATATTTTTCTGTGATATGAGAAGATACTATCTCTGCCTACATTTGGGACTCAGAAGATATTTTCCCAACTACGAGTGTGTTCAGGGAAAGAACAGCATTAAAAGAACGTGGATTCTTCCTCACAGAATCTGCCTTTGCTACACCTCTGTGAAGGACTAAACACACTATTCGATGCCTATGGTTGTAATTTGAATTTAGTCGAAGAGTTTCACTTTCTCTTGCATCTCCATGACAGATAATCAGTTATCAGTGGACACAGGATGAAGGAAGATGCATCATAAAACAACATGACAAAATATATTTCAATTAAATCACCATCATATTATGTCATACAAATCCATTCAAGTTCTGAGAATATAGAGGTTCAGTCCATAGAAGTCATCTTAGTTAGGACAACATGAGTGTCATACAATGTTAATACATTTGATGAAATAGATCACAAAATATTGTGAATCCAATATGTTGTTACACTGTAATTTTGAAAATTAAAGAGATTAACTTCTAAGTATTAACAAAAAATTAATAAATACCTAGAATAATAAATTTGTTAATTATACTTAGTCATTTCCTAACATATGTATAATTGAAAACATAATACTGTAAATGATGCACACAATTCATTTAAATATTTATTATTATTTAAATATTTAAGAGAAAGCTATAAGATGTAATCTGAACATGTTTTTCTACCAATTGCAATTATTCCAATTTATACAACTAGTCAGACACCAAACTACCATGAGAAGATCATAATAATCTGGACGAGAACCCAGGGTAGCTGGTTTTAATAACATAATAAACTATATTTGAAGTGGGAAACAAGAAACAGTTGTTCATATAAATCCCAGTCAAAACTCTAAGCAGAAAGAAAGATGATTTTAGCTTGTCAGAGTAAGAAAATTTGTCTTATAGCTGAACCTAGCAGGAAGTCTAACACAGTGAAACCTGGTGCATGACTGTGTCTTCTGGCCATATTATGCCCAAGCCAGTGCCAACAGCATGTATCACATGAGAAGCATTATCCAAGTATCATCAGTATTGCAACTGCAAAATTTTCTCCAACCCCAGGAAGAAAAGAATTCAATAAATAGGACATAAGAATGACCACAGGACTGTGACACTTTGTAGTGCAATGCTAATGTGGTGACAGTACCACCACAGAAAGTGACAAACTTGTACTATGGCTAGGATTACAAAGAGAACCCTTTAACAACCACCCATACTAACTGGAGACTATGCCCCACTCTCAGACCTATCATTTAACATAACCTTTAGTCTTAGGTTGGACCTGTAACATAAGACTTCCAAAGACTATATAGGATATTGTGTGTACAATTCACCCTCTGCTTTCTTCACACCTCTTCAAATTTTCACATTATGGAATAGTGTGAGATATGACTTTGCATAACCATGCTTCAGAACTTAGTATTTGGTTGTTGCAGTCTTAAACTGAAAGCGACCTTGAACGTACTCTGCGCAGGTTCATAAAAATGTACTTCTACTGCCCGTGTCAAGTGGCTTTTAGAGTCCTTTGTCCAGCATCAACTGTGGATGTTTGAAGTGATGTTGGCCATGTGACTCTAGTCACAGGCAGCCAGAAGCCACATGGACATTGGTCATAACTATTTTTTTTTTTTTTTGGTCTTGGTAAACTGTGGACTCGTTAGCAGAGCAGATTGTACTACTAGTAGATATGGGAAAGTCCTGACATCCTGAAACTCTGCCTTCAGAATGATTCTGCCCTACATCAGGAGTCTAAGTATCTGATTACAGTACAGGTGAATATGGGCAAGGCATATAGGTCCACTGGTGTCATGGAGAGACTTTTATGGATGGATATCCCTCCTCAGATATCCAAACATTATGCGTTGAACAAGACTTCAGCTGCAGATTTTAAACACATATGCACTTGGATTACCCTCTACTGTTGAACTAGTGTCAATATACTTCCAAAAATTATTAAAATCTCAGACTTGGGGTGCCACCTAGTGCTAAGTTAATGGAAGTGACTATAACTCTTCAACTGTGGGATTAGAATTTCTGGTAAGACAAGGCAGAAAAAAAGATAAAAGATTTAAATAAATACAGATGTAGTCATGTCTAGGCAATTCTGCCTACCCATAATAATCAATAATGTCCAGGGAACTATTATCTCAGCTAACAGTCACACAGAGAAACCAGAAACACACTACTAATAGCCTGCACTTCCCAATTTTGGTTAGAAAACATAAAACAACTCTTTTAAGAACCTTTATGATCTTCCACAAATTTGAGAAATTGTTAAACATTCAATATTAACAATAAAAGTTAATGGAAAGATTGGACTACATTAAAAGTCAAATGGAATCATTGAGATAAAAAATATACTAAATGAAATTCAAAATAGTATAGATAGTGTCAATGGCCACATTATTATTTCAACAATAGTATATATTTCATACTTTTAATTTCAATAACTATGTAATTAAAGTTATGATGTGTAAATTCAACATATTTTTTTATTTTCCAATCATCAGCTGATGGACATCTACGTTGTTTCTGTACTTACGATATTGTACATAGAGCAAAAACAAACATGGGTGAGCAGGTTTTTAATAGAAAGATTTCTTTGGGCTTATTCCCAAGACTTGCTGAGTAATGTGGTTATTAATTGTTTATTTTATGGGGAATCTCCATATTGATTTCTATAGTAACTAGATTAGTTTTGCATATCCACCAGCATTGACTAAGTATTTTCTTTTCACCCATGTCAGCATTTGTCAGCACTTGCTATCATTTGTTTTCCTGATCTCAGCCATTCTGATGGATATAATATGAAATATCATAGTTTCACCTGGTGCCTCTATCATACTCAAGATCCTATGACAGAAGTATCTATGAATAGCACAAATTAGAGTTGATAGAAGAGGGCAAAAGTTGGGTGGGAAGTGTAGGCTGATGAGAGTTGGAATGAAAATAATCAAAATACATGATATTCTCAAAGGAGTCATAAAAATCGTCCCTCTTCCCCCAAACAAATGAAAACATTCAAATTAAAAGATGGGTACAAACGGGTAAATGTTATGAAGATGTGAAAAAACACATACAAGTTATAGTTGCAAAGAAGAGAGTCTGGTGTGCTGCTTCCTTGTAGAGTAACTAAAGGTAACAATATCTGCTTTCTGTTTCCAAAGGTTGGAATTTTCAGTGGATTCTTTTGTTTATTCTTTTTTAATTTTGTATATACACACGTGACTATGTGTGGGATTATGTACCTGAGTGTAGTGCCTTTGGAATCCATCAGATGACAGGGGAATCACCAGGAGCTGACGTTAGGTTCATTACCGACTCAACTGATGTAGTCAAGAAATGAAGGAGTTCTCTGAGGAAACCTTAATTTAAATCCTTATATGCATATTTTCAATGCTCACACACCACACACACACACACACACACACACACACACACAGAAACACACACACATACATATACACACACACACACATACACAAAAAAAATAATGCTCAAGAAGATAGATCCACTTGCCAAGATTAAACCTTTTCTAGCATATGTATTTAAAATTCACATGAAACCCAATAATAAAGCACAGTTTTCAAGTTTGAATTAAAATGAATATTAATGTTAAATAATATTGAATTAAAAGGCTACTCTATCATATTAATTTATATCATAGTGAATTTGTTCTTTTACATATATTTTTGACATTCAAATAATAATGACATGTTTGAATATTTCTGATGTTCTGCAATGCACCAATCCCTATTTTCTACCTGATGGTTAGTATTTGTTCAAACTAGGGTCCCTAGATGATGTTTTTGTTGTACTGTTACCATAGCAATTATAGAAATACACTTTTAGAGAAACACAGAAAGATGATAATGACAGAGATATCATATGACTAAATTCAGACAACCAGTATATATATATATATATATATATATATATATATATATATATATATATATCTTTGGGAAAATAAATGTTGTTAAATTTATCACTTGATATAATTGTAGGCACTGCAGGAAATGAAATACTTATAAGTGAAACTCTAGATAACTAAAAGAGATCCACTAAGGTGAAAAATTGAAAGAAAAAAAAACAAGTGGGGTGGGAGTAGTAAAACAAGATGCTTGCAACCAGAAGGAAATAGTGAAATTACTGATGGCTTAAATACTAAATATGTGTGTGGGCGAAAAGTTCCGGCAGGACGCCTACAGAAATATTTTGACAAACTAACACCATATGGAAGCTTTCATAGCACTAATAGGAATGTGTTATTTCTCCCCCCTCTTTCTAAAATCTCAAAAATTAAGGATATATGAGCATTTAGAAAGTAATGCTCTGTTTGCTAATACAAATGTGTAGCCTCCTTTCAAGAAAACAATGGCTTTCATTTTATGTCTCTGATTAATATTGAACCTCTAGTGTCCTTAAAATCCAACAGTACACTACTTCATGATGAAAATTAATAGTAGGAGATAGTAGTTTATTACCCATCATGCACTTGATCCAACACTTTGAGGCATTTACCCAGGATGGATGCTTTATCAGGGTCAGCTACATCCTCACTGCTCAGGTTAAGGTGAAGTAAGCTTTTGCTGAAATATAAGTAAACCTCTAACACGATGTTTTCTTTTTATAACCCAGAAAGAATGGGTAGCCAGACAGAGTCTTAGTGTGAAAGTAGATAAAAATCATGTACCTATTTAAGTTTATAAGTCTACATATATACTTTTTTGTAGGTGTCAATGTATGGATCTATGAGCACAAGGAAGTACTGATTGACATTCTGAAATCCGTTTGACACTTCTTCAACCTTGCAGACTACTCTTTCTGGAGTAATTTCTTCTCTGCCTTCTTAGAGGGATAGGAATGATGAGGCAAACTATCAACTGAAAAAATGTATACATGAAGATGTTGAGAACAACTTCAGAGAAAAGTTGAAGAGTGATAATAGAGACTTGAGGCACCCCACCTATTCTTTCTTTATCTACTTTATTCTGAAATGCAATTTAGATCTGTTATCTGAAATCTCAGCAGTATAAACAATGGGGTAACCTTGAATGTCAACGTTAAGTTGCAATAAGATTAAACAAGTTTCTTCTTTTTTTTCTCCTTATTCCTTCATTTGTTCTTTCTGTCATTCCTCCTCATTTCCTTCTTATACTTTCTCTATTTAGGCAAGTCTAAAAGGTATTCACAAATCATGTGGCTTAGTCTTCTGAATGAAGAGATTGTATATGGGTCACCTCACAGAAGAGATTGTATATGGGTCACATATATGTACCTGTCTGACTACAAAGTACATTGATGTTTATTAGGAAGTTGTTCTGCCCACCTTAGTTTTCTTGAAAATTGTTAAAGTATTATTTTGAAGTATATGATCTATTCATATGTAAGCTAGCTCCAACCATACAAAATGATTTTGAAAATATTAGAGTACCAATTATAAATATGCGATAAATGACCACGAATGAGTATATAAATAACGTACAATCAGCATAGCCTCAGAATTTTAAAATATGTTTTTAAAATGCATGTATCAGAGCATATTTGTAAAAATATTTCAAAGTTAAAATAGCTTAAACTTTGTTAATATTAAATTATTGATGTTAGCTTTAATTCACACATGTAAAAATTATGTATCGATTGGCACATTTTTGACAATTATTGCTCCGGGCTAGCACACAATTTCACAAAAACCAAATATTATATGATATTGAAATTAGTAAGCATACTAAGTACACATCTGTCAGACACTTTTCATTTATTCCCTTGGGCACTATTTGATAGTAACTTACTTAGAAATGCATTATGTATTTTAGCTAACAAAGAAAAGTTACATAGAATTACTCAGTTTTCAAAAAAATAGAACAGAATCACAGAAAACAAAACAAAACAAAACCAGATACTCTCTAACCATGGGCAAATGAAGTTAAAGAGAAGAGAAAGATTTCTGAGTTCATCAAATATATGCAGGGTATTAAAAAAGTAGGCTGAATTACTTAATTTGGGCTTTGGTAAATTAATCAATAGAATATAATTTATTGAAACAGACAAAAAAGATTTAAGCCTCTTAAAAAGGTGATGAGTTTGGTAGGGGTATACTATTTCCAAGAAGTAGCAATGTTTAAGCGGCAGCTGGAAAGATAATTAAACGATCACTGACTTACATGAAAGTCAACGGGAATATAAACTCTGAAGGACAAAGGGAACATGGTTGATGTTCAGACAACAGAATGCTAATTTTGGAAGCATTTCCATAGTTATTTGTTATTGCTAAGGCAATGACTGTTTTAAATAAATGACTGCTTTGCAAGTGTCAATTGGCAAGGATCTTGAGGGAAGTACTTTTAAATGAGATGAATCTAATATCCATTATTTATTTCTAGAGTTTAGAAAACAGAGCTTGATAACCTATATATTATAAGTTATGCTCCCATTACTTATCCCATTTCAACTTTTATAAAATACTGACTTAGCAGTAGCATAGGGAAGCCCCAGCTTTTCAAATGTCAAATACCAACATACACAGCCCACAAGTTTCTAAATAATGTAGTGCTCATGTGAATGAGAGCTCCATAGTATTGGAATATTACAAATTATTATAGTTAAAATAATAAAATATATTATAATGTGTGTTAGATATGACACCTATTCCAATCTCTAGTGTTTAGTCTTCTCCTGTAGAAGGCACATGGTGCATCTTGCTCTACATGATAGATATATCAAAAGTACAAGAAATGTAGAGAGTCCAGTAAAAATTTTAATTTGACTTTGAATTAGAATATAGTTATCCTGAGGGTGTCATCTACACCTGAGGTCTTTCAATGACTTCTCAGGCTTTCCTTGGTCCCAGATATCACAGAGCAGGTTGACTTTCTTCTTACAGATTACTTTCATTCTACTACAGTGAAGAGATGAATTTTCCCAATAATCAGAGAAGGCTTGAAAAAGTTTGCTAGAATTCAAGTGTTAAGAAATATATGCTGTCAAGAGCCATAATGGGACAAGATAATAACTAGCCTGTGATCTTCCTGAGATAGTATGCTTCAGATTATGATATAATCTACAACAGATTCATTACTGTAGGCAAGGCCTAGGAGAATTCATTTTAGGAAAGGCTCCTGCCATTAATATGCTTTCCCTTTTACCGTTAAACATATATAACAATCACGAGGTATTAGTCCACCACTTTTGAGCAGATCTCTCCAATTTATGAAAATGTACTGTCTTGTAGTGATGCTATAGAGACAAATAGATGACATCTTAAGTCTTAATGATGATCCTATAAGAATTACTAAAATTATATCAGTGATTATTAATCTCTTTTAAAGTGAGACTGCTATTAGATCCCTTTCACATAGTTAAAACTGCTATGAGAACTCTCTGTCAGTCACCCATGTGTCACTAGTTACTTGCTCTTAGTAACCAGACTTTCTCCTACTCAAAGCACATTCCAAGAGATTGTAAAATTTGTGAATTCCCACTAGCAGTTGACTTTGAATTAGAATATAGTTATCCTGAGGGTGTCATCTACACCTGAGGTCTTTCAATGACTTCTCAGGCTTTCCTTGGCCCCAGATATCACAGAGCAGGTTGACTGAAAGTTAGAGCAGTGCAGTTCCTGCTGAGCTAGAACATAGGTCATATTATTTAATCCCTGGCTGTTAGGCTACAGGTGTCAATAACTTAAGCCAGCAAGCCTTTTACCCTCAGAAAGAGTAAGAAAGTATTTAGAATGTTTTAGAAGTTATCAACAACATTTCTGTATAGTTAGAGAGCTAGAACATCTGGAGATCCTCAGATTTAAAGCCATACCAGAGTCCTACCCTATGCCCCTGCAACTACCCTCTCCAGACTGGGAGACACTCAGTAATATGCAACCAGTCCAACAACTTTCTTGTATTTTAGGACAGAAGATCTCACTAGGTTGTGCTTAGAATACTGACCCACAAGAACTATGATGCAACCTACACAGAGAGAGTAAGCGATCAAATTCAGAACAATTTGACATCAATAGAAAAATAATATAAAATGTTTAACCATTAAATCTTGGCCTTTTGCTTTTCATCTCTGCCAGGAGCAGAGCCTTAGAACTGGATCTGTATCCACACAGCCTACACCCCAGTTGCAGCTTGACTATCGGGTATTCTGACACACCCAGGATCACAGATGAGACTCCAACTCTGCACTAACACCTAGTGTACCAGGATCCCTACAACCCTTGTGCTTAGATGCCCCACCCAAGCAGAAACCTGCACATTTTCCAATTTCTACCTGTGCCAGGACCAAAGATTTGGCTCTAGATCCAAACCCACACAGTCAACACCCAAGTTGAAGCTTAACTCCCCAGATACTCTGACACATCAAGGATCACAGGCTCACAGGAAGGACAGGATACAGTCAGAGACAGGGAGGCCAGATAACACCTGAGTTAACCAGATGGCAAGAGGCAAGCTTAAGAGCACAAGCACCAGAAGCCAATTAGACCTGGCAACATCAGAACCCAGTTCTCCCACCAAAGCAAGTCCTGGATACCCCTAGACACGTATAAAGCAAGACTCAGATCTACATTCTCATTTCATAAAGATGATAGAATAGTGTAAGAAAACATAAAAAAACTCCTTTAAAGAAATACAAGAGAACATATGTAAACATGTAGAAGCACTTAAAGAGAAAACATATAAGTCCCTTAAATAAGGGAGTTCACAATCAAACAGGTGAAGGAATTGAGCAAAACTACTCAAGATTTAAAAAGTAGAAATAGACACATTAAAGAAAATACAATGAGAGGCAGCTCAGGAAATGGAAACCCTAGGAAAGAGAACAGGAAACAAAGATGTACGCATCACCAAGAGAATGCAAGAGATAGAAGAGAGAATTTCAGAAGTAGAAGATACCATAGAAGGCATATAAACAAGAGTCAAGAAAAAAGCAAAAAGCTGCTATCTCAAAACATTCAAGTAATCCAGGACACAATAAAAAGACTGAATTTGAGATTAGTAGGTATTAAATAGTGTGAAGATTCCTAAATGAAAGGGCCAACAAAATTCTTCAACAAAATTATAGAAGAAAGCTTCCCTAATCTAAAGAAAGAAATATCTAGAAACATAAAAGAAGCCTATAGAATACCAAAAAGATGGACCAGAAAAGAAATTTCTCTCATCACATAAAAATTAAAACATCAAATGCACGGAACAAAGAAAGAATATTGAAAGCAGTAAGGAAAAACGTCAAGTAACATATAAAGGCAGACCTATAAGAATTAAACTAGAGTTCTTTTAAAAAAGAATCTAAAAGCCAGAAGATACTGGACAGATGTCATACAGAACCTAAGAAAGTGAAAATGCCAGTCCAGGATACTATACCCAGCAAAACTTGACATTGCCATAGATGGAGAAACCAAGGTATTCCAAGACAAAATCAAATTTAAATGATATTGTTCCACTAATCCTGCCCTACAGATGAATATCAGAAGAAATAGGCCAACACAAGGTGGGAAACTCTACCCAAGTAAAAGCAAGAAATTCCATTTCTAACAACAAACTAAGAGGAACCAACGATCATTGGTCCCTAATATATCTCAATATCAATGGATTAAATTTCCCAATAAAAAGACATAGGCTAAGAGACTGCATACATAAACAGCATCTAGCATTTTGCTTCACACAGAAAACACACCATAGTGACAAAGACAGTCATTACCTCAAAGTAAAGGGTTGGGAAATTTCTTTTCCAAGCAAACAATCCCAAGAAAAAAGTTGGAGTAGCCATTCTAGTATCTAACAAAATAGATTTTCAATCAAAAATTATCAAAAACGATGGGGAAACAAACTTCATACTCATCAAAGGAAAATCGACCAAGACGAACTCTCAATTCTGAACATCTATTCCTCAAATGCAAGGGCACCCACATTTGTAAAAGAAATGTTACTGAAGCTTAAAGCACACATTGAACCTCACACAATAATAGTGGGAGATGTCAACACCCCACTTTAACCAATGGACAGATCATGGAAACAGAAACTAAACAGAGACACAGTTAAAATAAGAGAAGTTATAGACCAAATGAATATAACAGATTTCTAAAGCACATTTCACCTTCAAACAAACAACAAAACTTATAATCAAATGAAACCTTCTTCTTAGTACTTATGGTTCCTTCTCAAAAGTTGACAATGTACTTGGACACAAAACAAACCTCAAAAGATACAAAAACAGTAAATTAATTCCAGGTATTCTATTGGACAATGGACAAACTAAGGCTAGTCCTTAATAGAAAAACAAAGAAACAAAACAAAACAACAACAACAACAGAACCAAAAAATCCAAAACAAACAAACAAACAAGAAAACAGAAAGCCCACACATGGAAGCTGAACAACTATCTACTCAATGATAATTTGGTCAGGGGAGAAATAAGAAAAATTAAAGACTTGTTAGAAATCAATGAAAATTGAGGCACAACATACACAACTTATGAAACAAAATGTAGCAGTGCTAAGAGGAAAACTCATAGCTTTGAATGCCTCCATAAAGAAATTGGAAAGTTCATACACAAGCAGCTCAACAGCTCAACTGAACGCTCTAGAAAAAAAGATATAAACACATCCAAAAGGAGTAGACAGCAGGAAATAAGCAAACTCAGGACTGAATCAACCAAGTATAAACAAAGAGGGAATCAACAAAACCAGAAACTGGTTCTTTGTGAAAGTCAACAGAGTAGAAAAACCCTTAGACAGACTAACCAGAGGGCTAAAGAAACAGTATCCAAATTAACAAAATCAGGAGTGAAAAGGGAGAGAGAACAATAGAAAAGGAGGAAATTAAAAAAAAAATCAGATCCAACTACAAAAGCCTATACTCAACAGAACTAGAAAGTCTAGATGAAATGGAAGACTTTCTAGATAGATACCATGTACCAATGTTAAATCAGGAACGGATAACCTGAACAGTCCTGCAATGCACAGAAAGTCAGGAATTTGACAGTAGATGTGTAGCAGTGGGGGATGGAGAATTAGGGGTAGCCACTGGAATGTCCCGGGTGCCAGGGACCCAAGATGTTCCGAAGGACCCAACATGGAGGACATTGGCAGAAAAAACAAAGGGGAGACAGACCATATGCATAGGATATGCAAGGCCCCTGCTTGAGGGGTGGGGTCACCCACCCCCAAAATATTAATACAATATTCCTCCTGTCAAAAAGAAATGAAAGGACAAAGAGTGGAGCATCAACTGAAGGAAAAGCCACGCAGAGACTGCTGCACCTAGAGATCCATCCCATCTGCAGATATCAAATCCAGACAATATTGCTGATCCCAAGAAGTGCTTACTGACAGGAGCCTGGTATAGCTGTCACCTGAGAGGCTCTGCCAGAGCCTGACAAATGCAGGTGCGGATCAACACAGCCAAATATCGGACTGTATGCAGGAACCCCAATGGAGAATTTATGGCAAGGACTGTATTATCTGAAGGGGTTTGCAACCCCATAGAAAGAACAGTAAATTCAACCAATCAGACCCCACAAAGTACCCAGGGACTAAATCGCCATCAAAAGAGTACACGGTGGAGGTGGGGGGACCCATGGCTACAGCTATATATGTAGTAAAGGATTGTCTTATCTGGCATCACCGGAGGGGCCCCTTGGTTATATGGAGGCTTGATGACCCAAGGTAGGGGAATGCTAGGGCCCTGAGGCCGGAGTAGGTGAACAGGTGGGGGAACAACCACATAGAGGTAGGATGGAGGGGAAGGTGATAGGGGGGTTTGTAGAGGGGAAACTGGGAAAGGAGATAATATTTGAAATGTAAATAAATAAAATAACCAAGAAAAATGGTAAAATTAAAACTTTTATATCCCTTTTTCACAAGTATATGTACGATGTATGCAAAAGGTAAATTAAGTATACTATTTTCTAAAAGTTTTACTCAGATTGGACAAGATAATATGTATCTTGTTTTTAAATAAATGGGATGAGATTGGAAATAGCTCAAAAGGCTATATGAATTTTACATAATGAAACTCGTCCACTTGACTTTCAAGGAGCATAAAACTCCATAGTAATGGAGCACTGCTCAAGTACAATTTTGCTTATGTAGCTTTTTTATGATTATGGAATTTAGCACTGTCTCTTGTAAGGATGCCAAGCTACAAACAGTGGGTCTGCTCAAAGCAAAGGGAAGGAAAGTATAAAATGGGCAATATTTTCATAAGGAAATGCTGTAAAAACAGAAAGAAATGACTATGATAGCATAAAGGAAAAACATGTTGACAAACATAAAGGAAAAACAAATGAATAAGTACTGAAGATTATACTGGCATATATATTTAAAAAATCAAAAGCATGTTCAAAATTAATACATCCTGTATGGGAATGTAAATTACCTATCTTTTTAATAAAGAACTTCTGACAAGTGAAAGCTTCTAGGTGAAGGTGAATCATTCATTTTGATGGGGATTGCACTGGTACAACACCTGCAGTCCAGTGGGTAGTCCCACATGATTGTTTGTAGTTCTAGTACTAGTTGGAATTAATGAGTTATAAAAGAAAGGAATAGAAGAAATGAATTTGAACATGGGACATATTAAGGAGGAGAATATTAGAGAAGTTGGAGAATGCAAATGAGTTGGATAATATTCTATTTCAATTTATATAAACAAATACTAAATAATTAAAATATAAATAAAAAGTTATGTAGCTATTAAACAAAAGGATATTTTTTCTATTACATATAGGTGCTGGCAGGACTATTACAGTATTCAGTTGAAGAGATACTTTATAAGGACTGTATCTAAATAATTACTCACTGTAGTACTTAAGTGTATATGATATATATACTTTTCCCCACAAATGATGTATGTCATAAATGTTTTAATTTCTTTTGTTTTGTTTTTCAAGACAGTATTGTTCTATATAACCTTGGCTGCCCTGGAACTCTCTTTGTAGACTACATTGTCCTCTGTAGATCCATTTGCCTCTGCTTCTGGATTGCTGGCATCAAAGGCATGGGCCAACACCAAGTGTCTGTTTCCATTTTAAATATTCAATACTATCAATTGTCCTGTGGCTAAGAGGATTCTTTATCCAAGTGTTTCTCATTTCTGCTACACAGAGCAAACTACGTAAGTAGAGTGTGACATACAAGTGAGACAAAACTTTCTGAAGACACCTCTTACGGTTACTTCCAACGTTACATGGAGGAAAGTAATGACTTCTAGAAGACCTGGAGTACAGGCCTCATTTTGCATAGTGTAAGGAGGAGAAAACACTCAAGTTTTATTGCATTAATGAAAACTAGAATTCTCACTAGTAATGTTATAATGATTTACAGTCTAATTTTTTGTTGGCCTCTTCTGTTAATACTAGATTTGTAAAGTGTAACAGTTTAAAAACTCTTTAGACTGGGGCATATTTTTGAGCCATAGTTTTTCATGTATTCCATTTGTCAGATTTTTTTCTAGCAATTAACTTAAAATAGTAATATCTACTTTATAGATAGCATATAAACAAAATGAATAAAACATTAATAAAACCTAATTTATATCGTATGAGTATTAGAAATATTTTTTAAAAAACCAGTTAGGAATGGACTAACAATAATATTCATTATACATACATAAAAATAGAATTAACGTAGTTACCCTATAATAGGGAGGTAATTTCCCAACTACATACCCCATGGTAGCAAGTAAAGCCTCAGAATCAGAAATAGTTGTTAACTTTTATTGGTCAATTTGGTCACATAGATTTTAAACATTAAAATTATTTCCAGATTTCATCCAGAATGTATGGTAAAACCATATTGCTGAAAACACCACATATTTGACTAACAGAAGACAGAGATATCAAGGTCGATTCACCTGTGATTTCATGCCTACTGACTAGTGTTCATAATGGTCAAAGATATTATGCACCTTGCCAGAGGACAGAATGCTTCCTTCTCAGCCAACTTTGAACATTGAAAGCCTAATCCAACAAGATAGGTCCACTGGTGCAATAGTTACATGAATGTTATGAAAGTAACCAGCCATTTTCTGAGTTAATCAAATGTCATTTCCATGAGATTGAATACATGCTTGGCACTATTCAAAGGGCCGGGAATTGGTGACAAAATATCACATAAGCTCTATTGTTTTTCTAAATGTAATTAGGATTAAAATGACCTGTAAGTAATTATTGTTAAACCCATACATCAGAGAGTCACTTAACTCTCATTAGAGAAGCTTCCTCTTGCAGTAGTTGAACATTAACAGACTTCCATATATTCAACCTGCCATAATCAAGAGACTATGAAGTTTGCCATTCTAAATTAGATAATCATATCACATCCTTAACTTAGGGATCTTAATGGAAAATGGGAAAGAACTATTATAAGAACCAAAATGGTGGATAATTGTAAGGATAGTGTATTTTTCAAATAATACAGGACGCATATACATATAAACTCACAGTGACTGTGCTAGCATAGACAAAATCCTTCTCCAAAAAATCACAGCATGGAGTCCTAGGAGGCTGACTACACAGCAGATCAGTTACCTCTGTTTTTCAAGATGAGCTAGAAAACAAAAACTAGACTTGATGGAAAAAAAAGAAGAAAAAAGAGATGATTGCAAGGTTAGGCAGCAATGATGGGAGAATTGAAAATGTTGAAAGAATAAATCTCTTCAAAATAAATTTTATGAAATATCAAAGACTAAAATACTTTTAAAACACTATAGTATTCTCTAAAGGAAGCAGTTGTTGCAAACTTTCCATGGACAAAATATCTGAAAGTATAAGACAATATATTTTCTTTATATGAGACATAAATAGTGATATATAGGTACACAAATGTAGGGACTAAGTAAATGTTTACATCTTTGGTGAAAATGAAGCCGTATTTATTATCATGGAAAAGAAACAGCTTTCTTATACCAGCAGTTTTTTTTTTAACTTTGAACAAAATTTTATTACACAAAGGTTGTCACATAATTGGATACTTCTGTACTCTGTGCACAATCATTCTCACCCTCCACAGAAAAGCTGTTTCTAAACTTCTCATGTGGTGACACAGCACTACAGTCCTAATGCTAACAGAACAGTAGCGATGCCTCAGTGATTTAAGTTGAAAGCATGACACTGGTATATGGCTCTTGCACCTAGCATCAGGAATGTACAAATGTCTTTATTCAAAAATGCAAAATAAATTATCTGTAAGCATGGACAATGGCCGGTTGTGGTGGCGCACACCAGTAGGATTTGCTGAAGGAGGCAGAGGCAGAAGGATCACGAGTTCGAGGCCAGCCTAGGCTATACCAGCAGTTCTTAAATAAGAAAAAAAGACAAATTTTATGTTTCAAAATTGATAATTTTTTTACATGAGAAGAATCCACCAAAAAGTAAAAAGTGGTTATCAAAATATGTTGAGAGCGATGCCCTTGAAGCCCTCCATTGTTGATGTTATTATTATGGTTAGAATTAAGTATGACTAGATTCATGGAAAATCCCCAGCCAGCTGCAGAAGACTTATACAAATCTGGTGGTCAAGAAAAATAATAATGTGATAAAATTCTCCTGCTGACTAACAATATGACAAACCTGTGACCTTTCTGACATCCTGTCAACATCAGCCTATTCCCAGACCACAGGAATACTGTGTCCTTGGCCTATGTAAATGTTTCACACTTCCCCCCTCCCTCTGTTATACACGTTATGGTATAAATTCAGCCTTGGGGAAAAATAAAATTGTCGCCTTGATCACACTCTTGTCTTGGCGTCCTTCTTCGTGTCTCTTGTCCCCCCATTCTCTTCCAGGTACCTTCAGGACCCATCGCTTACAAAAATATATATGAAGTATTAGTGGGTTAACTAAGTTGTTTTGTATTGAAATGTATTTCACCAACTCTTAAGACACAGTATATAAGTATGATTTTCTATTTATGCATAGTTACAGGCATATTAAGTTAGAGTATGATAGGTACCTCATCTAATGTGAACTGTATCACTGTAGAAAGTAGATCCTCTTCACATTTTTCTATTTTGTATTTTTGTTTCATTTGCTTTGCATTTACTTAAGCAATAAATTAATGAAGCATTTAAAATATCCACTATATTCATCGAGTATAAGGAGAAAGTTATATACGCAATGAACAGCCCATGTAAAGATGAAATTAGAAGTCATGTTGATGCTTTCACATGCTAAGGAATAGCCATGAACACCAACACACTACAAGGAGCACATATAGGTAGACTCATGGAACACATGTTCTCCCCAAGTCTTAGAAAGAAAAAAAGCTTTCTAGCATCTTTGGAAAGGATATGTCACTTGTATAACTGCAAGATTTAAAAAAAAAGATGTATGCTTTGTATGTTTCTAGTTACGGTAGTTTGTCAGTGAACTGCAACCCAGTAGCATGTTTAAATTAGAAGATAAATTCAGTTGTAAGTTTCAATCTTGGTTGATTTTTAGATGGGCCCTTTGAGAGGCCCATCAAGCAGCTGAAAGTGTCAAATGCAGATACTTGCACACAATCAATGGACAGAAGCTGCTGAACCCTCTGGTTCAATTAGGGAAAAGCCCTGCAGAAGCTGAGGAGGAGGGTGACATCATTGGAGAACCAACAGTTTCAACTAACCTGGACCCTTAGATCTCTCAGACACTGAGCCACCAATCAGGCAGCACATACCAGCTGATATGAGACCCCTAATAAATATACAGCAGAGGACTGCCTGGACTGGCCTCAGTGAGAGAAGATGCACATAACTTGGAGAGAATTGAGACTCCAGGGAGAGGCAGGCCTGGTAGAGTGCAGATGGGGACATCATCTTGGAGAAGGGGAAGGCAGGAAGGAGATATGGGATGGAGAGAAGTCAGACCAGGAAGGGGGTGAAATCTTGATTATGAGAATGGATTAAAGAATAAAAAATTAAAAACTTAAAAAATAAAATAATGCTAATCACTGTTCTGGCATCTTACATACAATTACAAAATAATTTTCTAATTTTAGATAATATATACATGGAATGCAACACCAAGGACAAAATATTCTCTTTAAGCACAGAAAATTACTTTGAAAGCAAAATAGTTTTAATTAAAACACATGCTTTAGTATCGAATTGTGGGGCAAGTGGACTGTGTCACTAGATAAAAGAACTGGTAAGGGTGAGTGAGCCCAAACCCTTGAAACTCAGAATTTTAATAAGGAGGGTATGGGTCCATCTCCGTGTCAAACTACCTGCTCTGGATCAGAGGACCATGTTAATGAGTTACCTAGATAGTCCCTTTGTGCTCAACCAATGAGCTTCCTTCCTGAGCATTTTTCTTCAAAACATATTTAATCCTTGGTTCACCCTGAGTAATATTTGTGCATTTATTCACCATTAAAGGAAGCAGTTATGACAAAGCAAGTGTCTCTTCATCAATGTTTGCTGTGGGGGGGGGCATTCTTGTAAGGGCCATGCCTACTCCTGGAGAAGGCCTTTCCTCTCCCACCCTCAGCCCCCATCTCCAAGTCCCCCAGCACCCCCATCCCTCACCTACTACCCCACCACCTTCGAACTCTAGGCGCTCCCTCGGAACAAAACTGGGTTCTGGCCTCATTCTGGGTTCTGCCTTCTCCTTCCTGCTAGGGGCATGGAAGCTCTGAGAGAAAGAGAGGACGTGAGACTTTAAGCAGTACACTGGCAACAACCACAGCAGTCCTCACAGAGTCCTCTGTTTCCCACCTGAGAAGCACAGACTAAGGACTTCGATTAAGGACTGAGTTCTACCTCCCCGAAGCAGTGTGCTGATGCTCCAGAAACCCTGGCAGTTAAGCAGACAAGCAGCCCCGCATCAAATACTGGAACTATTCTGAATAATTTTCAAGACTTCATTGTGATTTAAGTTTCACACACACACAAAAACACATACATTTACAGATCTTAACAATTCACTCTCCAAATAGTCCTTTGGCCACAGTGAATCATAATGAGCCAAATAACAATGAAATCTATGATACATTATGTATGTATGTATGTATGTATGTATGTATGTATGTATGTATGTATGAATATGTAGTGTTATAAAAACAGAAAATAATCTAAAGACATAATTTAAGAGGAGAAATATCTGGAAAAGATAAATCAAAACTCTTTAACCTTAAAATGTTTTTAAAATTTTTTAAACAGCAAATTAAATTAGGAATGAAATAAAATAAAATGAATAAAATCATATAATGAGAAAATAAATTTATAGGAGAAAAATGTATCATTTAAGTCCTTATTAAACTTAATGACCTATATTTGGAACTAATCAAGAAAAGAAGACAAGTTTCATTATTTAAAATAATAATTCAGATGAAATTCATTTGAAAACGTATGGAACATGGACAACTATTTGGCAAGAAATACTATAAAATCTGGCACAAAAATACACATTTTAAATTTTCAATTCTTATTATTAAAGTAAAATACATAATTAAATATCACATTAAGTATCACTGCAAGGGAGTCTTCCGTCACATATTTAAAAAATAAAAGAGAAATTGATAAGAAGAATATATAATCTTTGTCTTAAACAAAAAAGGCCATAGGTGAATAGTGATGCATTTGTGCATCTCTCTGACAAGGATTATTCTCCTGGGTTTTGGTTTTGTCAAATTGACTCAAGACTTATCTGAAAAGATGCTACTCCATCTTTTCACCTCATGTCCTTGATTAACATTTGATGTAATTGGCTCCAGTTTACTGAGTGGTTCCAGCTATGGGTGGTATAATAATGCAGCCTTCACTAACTAAGGATTGAAAGCTTCTATAATTCCCCCATTCACTCTTTTTGCCTTAGTTCCCACCTTATGTTCCTTCCTTGCTTGACTTCCCTTTGTGATGGAGTGTTCTCTGAGTTGTAAGAGAAGTTGATTTAAGATGAAGAGGAACAAATGGGACTCTTCTATGACAGAATTTTTATAGAAAATAAAAGTGATAAGAAAATTTAACTATAAAGTCCAATGTGATGTAAATGAGGACAACAGAATGTCCTAAGAAGAATAAACCATTGAAACACCTGAATAGCATAAGTAACATCCTAAATTTCAAGGTTAATTTTTTGCAGCTTGTTTTAGTGGAGCAAACAGCACAACAGTAGAATATAGAGGACAGGAAGTGCTAAAGCTGTGTCTGATGACTCCTCGGGGCACTCTGGCTTTGGGAGTAAAACACAAAGAACAGAAATTGGAGATTCTGAACAGTGAGGAGACTGTTTTGTTGGTTTACTTCATTGCAGTTTAGAATAGTCCATACCGTGTAATACTGAAGATGAGAGAGTTAAAAGACAAAACAAAATAAAACAAAACAAAAAGAATTATGGCAGAAAACAACAGAGTTTGGACTGTATAGGGCTGAGTGGTGATGATAAAAACAAGAACACAGCTCCATCGGGAATGCTGGCCAGTTATAGGCAGGTGATATCATTCTGTTCTTGTTTAGAAGTAGGAAGTCAGAGAATGTATATAATGGTCTTTTCTTTGCAAGGAAAGAGACATATTTTGCTGACACTGTTAAGACACAGTCTGCCTCTGGTGTTCTTGGAAACAGTGACAGAGAGCTTGCAAAGCCTATGTGGTAACCATAAAGGGCTATTGCCCAGAGCACCTCTGCAGTCATCACTGAGCTTGGTGTACCTGTTCTTGGATGGTCTTTCTTTGTTCCTTCTACTCTGCTCTGTCTTTCTTCAGTCAGATTATTAAGCAGTAAGTAGAAAATTCACAATGCCATTTCTTAAGCTCAAATTACTTACACACACATTTAATAAAACAGTCAATTATTTTCTGAGGTTGACTTACTGTCTTGATCTTCTACTTGCACATTGTACCTTACTGGGATGCAGTACTCTCAACATTAGTTCCTTTACCTCCTTGCTTCTGTTCTTTTGTTTACAATATCTCTATATCCTTTTGTCAGGGTATGTATAGTATCGGTCTGTAATGGACTTAAAAACTCAGGACACAGAGGAACTCAAAGATACTACAATTTTGAATCAGTCTGGTCTGTCATTGCAAGTTTCAATCCAGCCCAGATTCTTGTTAAGACTGTTTAAAATTTACAAAAAAAAACAAAAGTTCCTTCTTTTTCCATCTGCTGGAGACTATTTGTCAATCTTCACATTCTGCTTCCATTGCTGACTTCATAATACCATAACCGATATCCTCACTAAGTGTAAATTTTATTACCTTACCTTCCTGCCTCCAATGTAAGAGATCTCTCCTAGATAATTTGAGAGTTTAAATAATAATTTGTTTCTGAATCACTATCTCTGTACACTTAAAATGTCTGAGTTGAATGAATAAATTTTGTATATATTTTGGACAAAATACTGTGTTTTTAATCACCATATTCAGAGCATTTTAGCATTTTGGATATGAGAATGAATATCTTAAAAATAACCTATAAGTTTACACTACATACAGAAGAATTATAAAGAATAGTGCTACCAACTACAAATGAATTCTTTATCAAATAAATATTAGATATGCTTCGAGAAGAGAAGCCATAAAGACATAAAGTTTTATGGGTTACATGGTTCTGTGTGTCTACTTCCCCAATTTTTTAACTCATTGAAAATAAAATCAATGCCATCTGTTATGATTCTGTTTCCAAGGAAGCAGTATAATTAAATTAGTTCAAACTGTGGATTTAAGCTCCATTAAATGAGTTGAATTGAATCAAGGTGTTACCAGTGAAAGATCTGGGGTACTGGTCTTATCTACTATCTTTGTTTGATGATTCATTAATTTAAGAATAAGAAAATTAACTTGGCAAATTATGAAACCAATGAAATATTTCACAGCAAGTATCTCTACAGTGCTTTGGACACAGTGATTGTTCACTAATGTTAGCCATATTTAGCCATGAATAATTTGGAAAGAGTTTGAGGGTGTAGCTCAGTGGTAGAGCACAGGCATACTATGCTTAAGGTTGAGGCTTTATCTCCAGTAATCTCAAACATTTCGTCAAATAATTTGAGAAGAACTTCAGAATACTTACAATATTCATTGATAGGGCTAGAAAAGTTTACTGCCTCATTAACATAGTAATTCAGATTTTGTTCAAGAAATGAGTTAACAATGGATACAAGGGTCACACAATCAGTAAGTGCTCCTCTTGTATAAATATGTCTATGAAAATATTAATTAGTTCTTTGAAGGAGATAACAAATTGTTAGTTAAAATTTTATCTCCAGTATCTATTGCATGTGATAGATAAAATATGTTCAAGAATCGTGTGTTCCATGTATAGAATTATACATGGAACTTTTACTTCATTAAATAGAAAGGTGACTTGGTAAAAGCAGTAGGCTCATTTCAGTAAATGAATCCTAACTGACTTCCTCCATGAAAATAACAGCAGAAACAACCAATGCAAGCAAAAAGAAATTGTTCTTTCTCCCAGTCATAAACTCATCTATTCTCCCCATCAATAGTAAGATCCTCAAAGACTGAACTGTTCTCTTTAAGTCAGGATTTTAAAATTCCTTTCCTTGTACTTCCTCAAGTATATAGTTTTAATGATTGGAAGTCTTTTTAAAAATAAATTTCCTGTGCATAGGAGGTCATTTGTCATGACACTCAAATGCATAGTAGCAATGCTTTATTAAATCCAAAAGTGAGGTATATACAAACTCAGCTAGAAAGACATTTTTTGGGATACAAACCATTACCACCAAGTTTGACAAACTGAGTCTGATCACCAGAACCCGCAAGGAAGAAGAAAACCAATCCAGTCCTTTTGTCCTCTGACTTCCACACTACACATTAGCACATACATATCCTACACCATCCCTCTCACAAGTGAGTAAATAAATATTTGTAAAAGGAACACTATAACTTTACATTCTAGCCATGCCAATTGCTAGTTATTTTTTTAAATTAGTTTTCCCTAATATAAAAAGAATATAATGCTGTTGACTACAGCATGTGATCTCGTTGAGAGCTGAAGAATGGTCTAAGACAATATAAAGTAACATCACAACTAATAATTTTTTTTTCTTTTCTTCATAGTCACTATTACACCAAAATCTCTAGACTTGCAGTCCTATAATTACACTCCAACTGTTCTTGTATCTCTGGGTTTCTACTATTGCTTATTTACATTATACCTAAATATCTCACAATTCCTCCAAGGTTTAAATAAATTCCCTTCATACTTATTTCTTGTGTCCACTTCTGGAATCACTTCCATACTATATTTTAAAGTGATTTATTTTCAATAAGGTATATGTGTATTACATATGAATGTGTGCACATGAGTAAACGTACTTACATAGGCCCACAGAGGGCATCAGATGTCCAGCACCTAGAGTTTGGGTCAATTATAAACTTTCTATATGGGACCTAGGAATGGAAAATTCATATTAAAAGTTCCTATTGTACATATCGCTAACCACTGAGTGATCTTTCCAGCCTCAGAGATCTAAACACATTTTTAAAATTTCCTGGAAACTGTATCTTAGTAAGATTGTAGGTAGGTATTCTGAATACCACTTATCCACATTGAAGTTCATTCATCCCCAAAGCTGTAGCTCGTAGCTCTTCAATTGTCATCTCAGTTATTAAATTGTTTTGTTAATAGTTGGAGATGTACTATGAAACTTTCTTATATCTCAATATCAAAGTAGTTGGTTATTTCTAACATTGTACAGCCTTAGAGTCCCCTAACTGCACATGTATAGTTTTATATTTATTGCCATTTTCCTAGACCAAGACTGTTATTTGAAGCTTGAAATCATTACTTGTATTTTCTAGAAAAAAAAGTCTGTCTACATTATGTAGAATAGAATGTAGAACTTGAAATTAGCACCTCTTATTAATGATTCCTAAACTCCTACTTTCTCACATGTTGTGATGAATTCATTAATTAAAACAAGTGGATTATAGTTAGAACTGTTTGTAGGATGATGTCACAGGTGAGGCAGGTACAGGATAGAAGGAGGCCTGTCATTGGAGGAGAAGGAAGGATGGATGGGAGAGAAGTTTGAAGGAAGAGGAGGAGACTAAGGGAGAGAGGAGGGGAAGAGTAGACAGAGAGAGGGGAGAAGCCATGGCAGGATGATGGAGGCTGACGTTAAGATTCTGCTCTGTGTATTTACAGGTTGTTATTAAAGTTCTCAAGGGATGGATGGTACTGGGATTTGTATGTTTAAGTGGGCAATTATATCTTACCTATTGGTTCTAAGATTATTGTGTTGTGTGTTCTTTTATGTGAGGGTTTGAGTGTAAGAAAGTGTGCGGCTGGGCTGTGTTTCTGCCAAGATATCTAGCAGATATCTTGGGACACCGTAGCTCGGACCTAGCGGGGTAAAAGACACCATTACTCTTTATTATTCTTATATTTTTACAACAACAACTGTTCACTGGAAATCATCCTCATTCCTAAATGACAGAACACTATGACATTGTTTTATAAGTAAATAATACACAGATTCAATGCCAGTAAATGCACATTTACCCTAAGGCTAATTGTATACATATATTGCAGCCACTTCCTATTAAGTATGAGAAGTTTTAGCCTATGTAATTATTCCAAATTTTCTTCTTAACAATAATTATTGCAGTGGCAAGAAAAGCCTAAAAATCACACAAAAATTTTTCCTTTTAAATCACCTTTCTAGAAGGTGGCTACAAAGTAAGGATGGGCATTAGACACATGATTTCCACTGCAATGAAAAATGCCACCGGGAAGAAGGAAAAACTGAAAGGGAGTCTCATGCTGTTCTCACTCAGTACTGTAAGAAACAATAGAAAACAGGCAGTAAGAAACAATAGGAAGTTGGTGAAGAAACCTTATAATTAAATGAATAAAATGTGAACAAGGAACTTACAACTAAAGAGTAAAGTATTTTTTTAAATTGAAATATTGATTCTCAAGAAAAAATAACATCAGGACTGAGATAAAATTGTGTGCAAAACAAGAGTTCTAAGAAACAGGAAATAATTTTATATCAAAATACAGTGTCAATGATAGAAATTATTAATATTTTATGATTGAATGTAGACATTTTAAGTTCTTTACTTTAATTAAGAATTTAACATACATTTAGTTGTTCCACCTGCAAATGAATGAAACCAGTAGGTGTAAAAAATATATTCATGACATATGAAATTTAGTTTCTGATTAATTATTAAAAGTTCACATGTCTGTTGATGGTACCAATGACTTGAGTGTAAAGTACGAACTAATTCAGTTGATTACAATATCAGTAGTCTACCTTAGAGACTGTAATTTTTCATGTTCAGAGTGTATTTATAACATATTATACTGACAGTAATATATAAGTAGAAGTTGATATAATTGCATATTGATTATCATCATTTAGAATGAGAAGAAATTAAAGAGATACACATATTGATATGTGTGTACAAATGCTATGTTCAGTAGTAGAGAAAACCTAACACAGGCTAGCCTGAAGTGAAGATATATGGCTTTCACTATGAAGATATATAGCTATCTTTCTTTACATGCAACGACTTGCAGCAAAACTAACATGTTTCTTGCTCTCAGAATATACCTGGGCTGGAGAGATAGCTCAGTGGTTAAAAGCACTGATTGCTCTTCAGAGGTCCTGAGTTTAATTCCCAGCATGCACATGGTGGCTCACAACCAGCTGTAATGGGATCTGATGCCCTCTTCTGGTGTGTCTGAAGACAGCAACAGTGCACTCATATAAATAAAATAAATAAATCTTAAAAGCGAGAAAGAAAATACTTTCAAATGAAGTATTGTTTAGCATATCTAAACACATTTATTAATAAGGCAACCCAATTTCTAACTTTTTTCCAAGTGTATCAGGACAATCAAGGTTGGTTTATTTGCATCTGGGAAAGACTTAGGAGCAAAATACTTAGATTAAAATACACAATTCTAATAAGCTGTAGTAGCAATTTGTATACAAGAATTAAACTAAAAATTAAAATTACAGTAGTTCTATTAAATAATCCTTGTTTTCAACAGATTCAGAAAAGGAAACAACCATCAAAAATTTTCATGCAAAACAGATGTACTCCTCTAATTAAAATTTATATATGTGAAAAAGTACCTCTGACGTACTCTGCTTTTTTTTTTTTAACAAATTGTTTTTCCTTGCTGGAAAACCTTGTAGGAGCATTTTGAGCATAGATCTAAACACCATATGTAGTGTCACCCAAATCGCAGCTTTGCACTGCTATATTTAAAGTGAAATTTGGCTTTAAAATCAGCTTATGTATGCCATTTTTGCAGTAATCATATTTAAAACGCTTTCTGTATAAACTGAATAGTAAGTTTTCCAGAATGCAATTCATATGTTAATATTCTCAGCCTTCTCTGAAAAGTCTCTGGCTAGAACAGTTCTTTAATTGTATTGTTTTAGGCAGAATGATAGCATCTGTACACAGGTGCCAATTTTCACAGTTTAATTGCAGACAGTAGGTCCATCGCTGTGCTATGCATCAGATAACATTTCCTTAGAGCAGTAAACATAGTGGTTACAACATTGTTATTTATGAAACTGCACAGTTCTTTGAATTGCTGGGTTTGGATAAGTAAAACAAGTTCTCATAATACACAAACTTCAATATGTTACTCTCTATTAAGTACAGTAGGAATGAATGAACAGATTTTCTGCCCGAGTTTTTACTGGGTAGAAATGTTAGCTATTATCAATGCAAAATACTTTAGTAGCTAATTTTTGTTTTTTATTTTCTTCTGAAATGTTATCAATACAATGAGGAAGAGAAAAAGAGTTATGCATTGCTTCCATTTAGAGGAACAAAAGTTTGGAATTTGGACTATGATGTAGAGAAGGCCTTTTCCAAAATCAGGGAACAATGTTATGACACTTTACTATAAACCTAAAGGGCAAGGGATGATGTAGCAATGAAAGGACAGGAGGATAATGAAACTGAGAGTATTTCCTGGAAAGATTCCTGAGGACAGGAAGGCATTATGAGCTGTAATGTAATGATGTTGCCCCCAAAAGTTCCAATTTCAACTGATTAATTTACAGAGGGGTAAGCACAACCTAGTTAGATGTATGTAGGTCAACAGGTCTTTACCTTGGGAGGAAATTGAGGATACCTGGCCTTTTCATTTTTGCTTCTTAACTTGTGAATTATAGCGTTTACTCTGCTATACCATCTCTGTAGTTATTGTCTTATATCCTCAGCCATTGTAATTAATGGAACCTAAAACATTTACTTCTAACATTATTTCAGGTATTTTTTAACTATTCCTTCTTTTAAATTTTATTTTTCTTGGATATTTTATGTACTTTTATTTCAAATGTTATCACCTTTCCCCCTCTCCCATACTGCCATCACCATCCCCCTGCTTCTATGAGGATACTCCCATTCCCCCCTACCCACTCCAAACTTAATGCCCTGGCATTAGCCTACATTATGGAAATGAGCCTTCAACAGGACCAAGGGCTTTTCCTCCTATTGATGCTGGACAATTGGGTCCTCTGCTACATATGTGACCGGAGTCATGGATCTCTCCTTCTATTGGTTGGTAGTTTAGTCCCTGGGAGTTCTGGTGGGGTCTGGTTGGTTGATATTGTTCTTCCTACAGTGTTCCTACAGTCTTTTCTCTAACCCCTTCATTGGAGTCCCCTTGTTCAGTTCAGTGATTAGCTTCAACCATCCTCATCTGTATCAGTAGGGCTCTGGCAGAGCCTCTCAGGAGACACCCACATCTGGTTCTTGTCAGCAAGCATTTCCTAGCATCAGCAATAGTGAGTGGGTTTGGTGGCTGCATATGGGATGAATGCCCAGAAATACTCTGTTTCATTATCCTCATGTCCTTTCATTGCTCTGTCATCCCTTGGCCTTTAGGTTTATAGTAAGGTGTCATAACATTGTTCCCTCATTTTGGAAAAGGCCTTCTCTACATCATAGTCTGGATGACCTTTTCTTCAGTCCCTATTTGGTTGCACTGGCCAGTTGGATTTGCTGAAGGAGGCAGAGGCAGGGAATCTAGAGTTTGAGCCCAGCCTGGGATCCAAATTTCAGGTATTTTATTATAGTAACACAATGTAGAAAATAGCACCAAGATGTGGGACCATTCGCTATAGGTTTGATGTGGTCAAAGAGCCTGGTTTTGTTTTATGGAAGATTCAAATAATTTTCAGATAGCCAGGCGATGGTGTTGCATGACTTAATACCAGCATTGGAGAGACAGAGGCAGCCATGTCTCTGACACTAAGGCTATCCTGGACTACAGAGTTAGTTCTAACAAACAATGGTACACAGAAAAGCTCTGTCTCAAACAAACAAAGAAAAAAGGTTTAAAGAAGAGAGAAAGAAAGAAAGAAAGAAAGAAAGAAAGAAAGAAAGAAAGAAAGAAAAAGAAAGAGCAATGGAAATGAAGGAAGAGAGGAAGGAAGGAAGGAAGGAAGGAAGGAAGGAAGGAAGGAAGGAAGGAAGGAAGGAAGGAAAGAATTTTAAACAGCAGGTTAAAGCCTCCAAAACCATAAAAAGATGTTACTATGTCACTATGATAACAAGGACAAAGGCATAAATAGGAGAGAATCCTATGGACCTGTGAAGGCTCATTTCCCCACTGTAGGGGAATTCCAGGGTGTTGAAGTAGGAATGGATTGTTGAAAGTTGGAGTATCTTCATAGAAAAAAGGGGAGGGTAAATGGGGGAGGGAGAGTGCTAAAGGGGGATAGCATTTGAAATGTAAATGCATAAAATATCCAAAAAAAAAGGAAAAAAAATTAGGACAGAAATTACTAAGAAAGTAGGAAGAGATAAACTATATAGGTTTATAAACATAGAGGTTCTTAGCATTAAGATTGTGATGAATATACTATTTGGACTACAAAGACCATGTCTGGGTCAACAAAGCTAAAATTTTAACTACCTTTTGTCTACAGCCAAGTATTCCCCTTAAATTTGGAAGAACAGAGCTGGGTGTTGCGACATGCCTATGACTTTACTACTTCATTAACTAAGTGTGTGAACATGAGGATTGGAACAGGGCTTACCAATGTGCACAGTACATGTCAATTCAGATACGGTCACATAGCATATCCTTTTTCTAAACATAAAAATGAATAATAAAAAAGATACAGACCACACAAAAACAAAAAAAGCACAAAAAGTGTTTTTTTTTTCTGGGCCAGAACAAGGCAATATAACATTCTGCCTTTCAACAGGATTTACTGGATATTTTAGACAATTTAGAGTGAAAACCAAAAATGAGATGCAGGAAAAATTGTTTCACCAATTTACATAAAAGAGAGACATAAGAGAATACAATAGTTCACACTTATCCAAAGGCAACTGCTCGTAACAAGGCTAGAGACAAGAGAGCTAGCAACATTGCCAAAGCCCGCAAAGAAATTGTAACTGGCATCCAAAAGTGGGACTGGTCATTTTTTTTCAAATAATGTTTAGAGCAGAATCAGTTTAAAGAGGACCTCATGACATATGAAATGCCAAAGACTACTTGTTTTATTTAACTTGGAGGGCACACAAAACCATAGTTGTAAGGACATGATAGGTAATCTTAAGTGTCAAATGTACTGGACTGAGGGACACATAGAGATGTATAAAACACACATCTGGAAGTTTGGGTGAGGGCATTTCTATTGACAAATAGATCTGGAGGTACTTGACTTCATAATAGTTAAACCCATTGAAGGATTTGAAATTTTAATCAATACCCATCCTTACCATGCTGCATGTGTAGGAGCTTGTCTAATGACTTTCAACTTTATAGAACATTTGGAAATGGATTGATTATGGAGAGTCACTTCTAGCTAGAGAAATTAGTGCCTGGCATAGTTATAGATTAGTTATAATATATATGTAATATATATATATATGTATATATATATTATAGAGTATACTATCTCTATATACTGTTTATATAGTGTATGCATTTATACTATATACACTACACTATATATTGTACTATATACACACTATATATTATAGCATATACAGAATATTTATAGTATATATATAGTACAGTACACTTAAATATATATATGCAGTATATAGTATATTATACAATACTAACTGTACTATACTATCAATCTATAATATATAGTACACTATCCTATATATAATACATATGCTATAAAATATATATTATAGTTTAGTTAACATGCACACACACACACACATATTAATTTGCTAGTATCAGGAATCTTGATCATTCTGCCAGGTTGATGATGACCTTTAGAAACAGAAACTGGATAGGGGCACATCTGGCACAGCAATAATTCTGAGAATATCTTTCTTTGATATCACAAATGCCAATTGAAATCTTTCGTATTTCCAACGTGGACATTATAGGTAGGGACATGAGTGAATGGACAGAAGGCACTGAACCGCTCCCTGATGGACCAGCTGTAGTAACTAGTTCATCACCCTACTGATTCCTCCCTTCAGCTTTTTCCACTTGTCCTTTGAAAATCTCTTTGATGACCTTTCACAGACTAACTTCTGTCCACTCTCACTTAAACTTCTACTCAGGAATCTGTAATAAACTTTTCCTTAAATGATTCTTTCTGTGGTACAATAATTGTATGAATCTAAGACACAAAAATCCAAGAGGTACTATCTCAGGGCAGCTTGGGTAGCCTCCAAATTTATAGAAGTTCTCTTA
The DNA here is from genome assembly GCF_021556685.1 of Rattus norvegicus. Lineage (NCBI taxonomy): Eukaryota > Metazoa > Chordata > Mammalia > Rodentia > Muridae > Rattus > Rattus norvegicus. The sequence goes on along the minus strand of NC_141539.1, from coordinate 86,103,176 downwards.
TGTTAAAAAAAACCTGAACAGTTTCTGTGTCAGTATTACCTTATTGTAATTGAGAAACAATCTAGTTGTGTTGGACTGAAAGCTCTAAGAGCAAGTCAAATAAATTCTTCCTTATGTTTCTGGTAACTTGCACCCATGGTTCAAGATGGCTCAGGTATAACTCAAGCTGTTCATATGTCTTATAATTATGTACATGATGTTGTTTGGTAAGCAAGGAGAAAGAGTGAGTTATGAGGTCACAATTCCTTACCCTGAGATTTCATAGGAAATCCCAGATGACCATTCCACAGTTGTCGTAACTATAGATAGCTCCCAGTAGCATGGTATGAGTGTGTTTTATGATCAAGTAAAGCTTCACTGGAGACGCAAGGAAGGGAAGACCAGGAATATGCAATATTCATTAGGGAAAGATTCAGACAACTGATCCAGCTGAAAAGAAGAACAATGCAATGTATAATAAGATATTATAGAGAAAGTGTATTCAATGATTTGGATGCCTGATTTCTACTGTAGAACACGCCTGGTTACATGTAGCTTTATCTTTTATTGTTTGTCTTGTTGGGTTCTGATTTCTCTTTGGCTTTATTGCTTCCTTTCATGTTACTGATTTTTTCTATTTAGATAGAAATATAAACCTTTCACTAGTGGCACAGTTCTAAGGATTCATTCTCTCCATGAATGTCAGCTAAAACCGTTATTAAAAAAATGAAATATCCCTAGAACAAAACCGTATAACCACCGGATTCACATGAAGATGACCTAGTGGAGACAAGCTGGACCTCACCTTACCAACAAGCTATCAAATCTGTTATGTTTAAACAGTGAGACCTCCAAGGAAGGAGATGCCAAGTAGTGCTTCAAAGCTTTGGACCACAATCAAACACAGCATCCTTTTCAACAGAAGCAGAAGCTCATCTGAATATGCTCAAGGATGCTGACATCAACATTTAATCATCTCTTCACTCATCCAGGAAGAAGGGGAGATCAGTTACTACTGTACTTTATTGTGTTCAACCAAATCACCATGTTACAAAAATAGCAAGCTGCCATAATAAAAAATAAGGCTCCTCTATCCAGCACCAGATAGCATCATTTTACTTTCAAGCCTAGAAATTGCACACTTGTATATAAACCAACCGAAGATGAGGATTGAGAGTTCATCTTGGTGGATTTTTTCCTTTGATGAATATGAAGTGTCCTTCCTTATCCTTTTTGATGACTTTTAATTGAAAATTGATTTTATTTGATATTAGAATGGCTACTCCAGCTTGCTTCTTCTGACCATTTGCTTGGAAAGTTGTTTTCCAGCCTTTCACTCTGAGGTAGTGTCTGTCTTTGTCTCTGAGGTGTGTTTCCTGTAGGCAGCAGAATGCAGGGTCCTCATTGCGTATCCAGTTTGTTAATCTATGTCTTTTTATTGGGGAGTTGAGGCCACTGATGTTGAGAGATATTAAGGAATAGTGATTATTGCTTCCTGTTATATTCATATTTGGATGTGAGGTTATGTTTGTGTGCTTTTCTTCTCTTTGTTTTGTTGCCAAGATGATTAGTTTCTTGCTTCTTCTAGGGTATAGCTTGACTCCCATGCTGGGCTCTACCCTTCGCTATCCTTTGTAGTGCTGGATTTGCAGAAAGACATTGTGTAAATTTGGCTTTGTCATGGAACATCCTGGCTTCTCCATCTATGTCAACCGAGAGCTTTGCAGGATACAGTAACCTGGGCTGGCACTTGTGCTCTCCTAGGGTCTGTATGACATCTGTCCAGGATCCCCTGGCTCTCATAGTTTCTGGCGAAAAGTCTGGTGTGATTCTGATAGGTTTGCCTTTATATGTTACTCGACCCTTTTCCCCTACTGCTTTCAAAATTCTTTCTTTATTTTGTGCGTTTGGTGTTTTGACTATTATGTGACGGGAGGTGTTTCTTTTCTGGTCCAATCCACCTGGAGCTCTGTAGGCTTCCTGTATGCCCATGGGCATCTCTTTTTTTAGGTCAGGGAAGCTTTCCTCTATGATTTTGTTGAAGATATTTACTGGTCCTTTGAGCTGGGAGCCCTCACTCTCTTCCACACCCACTATCCTTAGGTTTGATCTTCTCATTGAGTCCTGGACTTCCTGTATGTTTTGGACCAGTAGCTTTTTCTGCTTTACATTATCTTTGACAGTTGAGTCAATGATTTCTATGGAATCTTCTGCTCCCGAGATTCTTTCTTCCATCTCCTGCATTCTGTTGGTGAAGCTTGCATCTACAGCTCCTTGTCTTTTCTTTTGATTTTCTATGTCCAGGGTTGTTTCCATGTGTTCTTTAAAAAAAATATCATTCTAAATATCATAAAATCCTACCATTGTTAAGAATGCTTAAAACTCAATAGCTTGACTGACATTTCTATTTTCGAATTAGTGATCCTCATGGTATTATGAAAGAGTGGCTTTTTGCATTGTTTAGCTTTATTAAATGCAGTTGATGAATTCCTTGAATTTAGTGATTAAGTATTAAGTTTTGTCACGTATATTTAAAGTTAAGTCATTGGTCATTAACTTTTATATACTTTGTTGTAAAAAGTTTCAAAAATCAAAAAAAAAAAAAGAAATGTAAACCTAGTCTGACTAAAGGTTGCATCTCAGATAGATGTGACATTTGATGGTTAAACAGCTTGCTTGATATGTAGAGGAAACACACTGAGGTAAGATCTTGGAAACTCTTCAAGAATAACTAAAAGCATCATAAAATATGAGATTAATCTCCACCTTTAAGGAACAAATATAGAACACTATGGTCAAGAATTCTCTACCAAGGGCCTATTCAGTAAAGTCTTTTGCATCAAAGCAAGGCTAGTGGGATTGGTTGGATCAATATCAGGTGGAGATAGGAAAGGACCTTAAGCCATTGTATACCCAACTGTGGTGAATAATGTGAGAACTGGGTCTTTCCCGTTTTAGATTCAGGGCTCATGGTGTGACTTTGCCTTCATATTCTACCTGGAACCTCCAAAACAATGCATGTATTTGATCTGACATGATTAGCTCAAATCTCCTTTCCAAATACTTTTGTAGTAGAAGAGGCTAGGAATCATGGAGAAGTCAGCTGGTATTTCTTTTAATGTTGCTCAACTTTACCTTACTGTTCTTAATGAGAATATCCATAAAACATAGAAAACAGTACTAAAGAACTGTGTAATAAACACTTTCACATCCTGAAGATGAAGAAGATGATAATGGTGGTGGTGGTGGTGGTGTTGGTGGTGGTGGTGGTGGTGATGATGGTGATGATAACGATGGACCTAATGCAGAAGTTAAAGCACTTGTTTTAATATTAGATTATTTAATGTTGCTTGATGTTGCTGTTATTGTTTGTTGGGTTTATTTAAAAACCCAGATCAGATGAGATCTTATGCAAGCAGGGTTGTAATAACCCAGAATTGCTCCAGTTTAAAAGGATGTATGGACAAAAAGTGCAGAAGAGACTGAAGGAAAGGCCATCCAGAGACTGCCCCACCTAGGAATCCATCCCATCTGCTTATATCAAACTCAGACACTATTGCTTATGCCAAGAAGTGCTTACTGAAAAGAGTCTGATATAACTGTCTTCTGAGAGGCTCTGCCAGATCCTGATGAATACAGAGGCAGATTCTGGAGTCAAAAATGATATGGGACTTGAGCACAGGGATCACAATGTAGGAGTTAGATGAAGGACTGAAGGAGCTGAAAGGGTTTACAACCCCATAGGAAGAACAACGACATCAACCAAGCAGACTTTCCAGAGCTTCCAAGGACTAAACAACCAAGAAAAGAGTACAAATGGAGCAGCCCATGACTCTAACTGCATACATAGCAGAGGATTGCCTCATCTCACATCAATGTGAGGGGAGGCCCTTGGTACTGTGAAGGCTTGATTCCCCCTGTATAGGAGTAAGGCAGGAATGGATGGGTGCAAGGGAGTGCTCCCTCATAGAAACAGGGCGAACAGGAGATGGTATAGAGGGGTTGTGGAGAGGAAACTGGGAATGGAGAAAGTATTTGAAATGTAAATAAATAAAATAACCAATTATAATATTCAGTTCAGAAACATCTTTGTTGTTTCTTACCAGATGTGCTTATTAATACATAGACTTTATCCTATTTCACTCACCAAATTTATTCAGACACAGTCTTCTGGAATCTGAAGATAATGACATAGTTTAATCAATGTTTCTCTCCTTACCCACAGGAAGCTCCATATTTTAATCAAGAAAGAGTATTATAAAATTCAAAGTAAATATATGAGAACTAGGCTTTCAGAAGTTGATTATGAGTCTACTATTCTCAAGGGGAGAGAACGAATGACCTCAGTAGCCACATGGAAACTAAAGAGCTTAGGTGTGGGCTCTCTTCAACACACTGAACAAATCTGAGGTGGCTTTGTAGACCATCAGTACTGTAGCAAAGTTAGTTAATAAGAAAATCAAGCCTGTTCATTCAGGTGGAGCATCTACACCAAGAATTAGGGAACTCTGTCAATTATTAGCTTGGGAAACAATCATTTTCCTTCATTTTCCAACTTGTAAAATGTGCCAATATATCTGATTAAATAACAGTTAAAATCAGATGAGGCTGTGGTGATGGTTGATTTTAAATGCCAACTTGATTTAACATAGAGTCATCCAAAAAGTCAGCCTGATCTGGATTTTCTTTTTCGTTTTAAATATAGCTGCTAGGATTGTGACAAAATCTTTGTGAAATTGAACTGATACATGAGGACGGTACCTTCTTGTATCAGCTCAGAGTTCACCAAAAGGAAAGTAAGGGACTGACAATTATTGTCCATTTTGCTAACTCAGCCTCCCTCTTGTTGCTAAGTTCATTTAATTTACCTATTTTGTTCCTCCTATTGAAGTCTCCTCTGTTACTAGAAACAACCTTACCTGAACTTCCAAGATAATGAAGACAAGTTGCTCTGCAGGAATCCTCAGGCCCTCTGAACCAGTCTGTGACTGCTCACAATTCAGTGAGTAACTATGAGGTTCTAGGTCCTCAGCTTCTTAAATGTGAGCTGCTGTTGGCCTATTTCAACTATACTGTGTAAACTGATTAAAAAAAACAAAAACCTTCCTCTACTCAAAGGATAAACAGTCTGAGAAAGAATTTAGGGAAAGAACACCCTTTACAATAGTCACAAATAACGTAAAAAAAGCTTGATGCGACTCTAACCAAGCATGTGAATGATCAGTATGACAAGAACTTCAAGTCTTTTAAGAAAGAAATCGAAGAAGATCTCAGAAGATGCAAAGATATTTTCAACACTAAAAGAACTTCTGAGGGAATCGCCATCCCTGACTTCAAGCTGCATTACAAAACAATATTGATTGAAAACTGCATGGTACTGGTACAGAGACAGACAGGTAGATCAAGGGAATAGAATTTAAGACCCAGAAATGAAATCGCACACCTATGGTCAATTGATCTTTGACAAAGGAGCTAAAACCATTTAATGGAGAAAAGACAGCAGTTTCAACAAATGTTGCTGGTTCAACTGGAGGTCAGCATTTAGAAGAATGCAAATCAATTCATTCTTATGGCCCTGTACAAAGCTCATGTCCAAGAGGATCAAGGACCTCCACATAAAATCAGATACACTGAAACTAATAGAAGAGATAGTGGGGAAGAGCATTGAACACACAGGCTCAGGGTACATTTTTCTGAACAGAACAAAACTGGCTTATGCTCTAAGATCAAAAATAGACAAATGGAATCTCATAAAATTGCACATTTTGTAAGGCAAAGGACACTGTCATTAGAAAAAACAGCAGATGGGAAAAAGATATTTACCAATTGTATATCCTATAAATACAAAAATCATATATCCAATATATACAAAAAGTCAAGTAGTTAGACTCCAGAGAATCAAATAACACTATTAAAAAATGGGCTGCAGAGCTAAACAAATAATTCTCAGCTGAGGGATATCAAATGGCTGAGAAGTACCTAACGAAATGTTCAACATCCTTAGTCATCAGGGAAATGCAAATCAAAGCAACCCTGAGATTCCACCATACACCAATAAGAATGGCTATGATCAAAAACTCAGGTGAGAAGAGATGATGGCACGGATGTGGAAAAAGAGGAACATTCTTCCATTGTTGGTGGAATTGCAACCTGGTACAACCACTGTGGAAATCAGTCTGAAGTTTCCTCAGAAAATTGAAAATGGTGCTACCTGACAATCCGGTTATATCACTCCAGGGCATATACCCAAAAGATGCCCCAACATATAACAAAGACACGTGCTCCACTATATTCATAGCAGTCTTATTTATAATAGCCAGAAGCTGGAAAGAACCCAGATGCCCTTCAACAGAGGAATGGATACAGAAGATGTGGTACATTTATACTATGGAGTACTGTTCAGCTATTAAAAACAATGACTTCATGAACTTCTTAGGTCAATGGATAGATCTAGAAAATATCATCCTGAGTGAGGTAACCCAGTCACAAAAGAACACACATGGTATGCACTTACTGATATTTGGATATTAGCTCAGTAGCTTAGAATACCCAAGATAAAATTCACAGACCATATGATGTTCAAGAAGTAGGAAGATAAAAATAATCTTTTTAGAAATTTTAATATGCATATAATGAAGTATATGTTCATTAATTAAATTGCCTACCAAATTACTAAGTAATACTGATGGTTCATTACTCTTAATAGTTTGACTGAATGCTGAATCACCTTAGAGAAAAATCTCTGCATGTGATGTAAGGAAATTTCTGAAGAAATTTTGCTGAGAAAAGATGAATGTTCTTAAAGTATACAATGTCATTCCATGAACTGAAGTAGCAGACTAAAGCAAAAAAAGGAAGAAAAGTAAAAGGAAAAGGAAAACAAAGAGAAAGGAAAAATGTACCTTAGGTATTATACTTATGTATAAATTTTCATGATACTTGCTAATAAACTATTAAAAGGTCTTGGGGATTGATGGCCTGACCATCAATAGTTAGTCAGTTTAGTTAGTCAATAAACAATACTCCTCCCACTTCTACATGGGACTGGGAAGTTCTCTTTACTCCTCTGTTGACATTAGCAATATTTTAAATTTCGACAACCTGACAGGAAAAAGAATAGTATTAAAGTAGAATCTTTATTACTAGTGATAAATGATAATGGTTTGCATTTTAACTATTGGTACTTATTTTTATTATGTATTTTATGCACTCTGATTATTTTTATATGGGTGTAATTATTGTGTACCTTCCATTCATCAGCCTCTTTATGTACTTATATGTCCTTTTAGGTTTCTAAATCAATTTAATATTTTATCCAGTTATTTCATATTTTTCAGTTCTCATGAATAGAGTCCTATTTCAGAAACGGTACACTATAAATTACATAGGGTATGGTACTTTTATGATCTTTCTTAATGCTTTTTATATTGTAGTTAATAAAATGAAATATCATATTACCTGCTTTTATCAAACACACACACACACACACACACACACACACACACACACACACACAGACCTAGAGTTAGGTCTCCAACCTAATGAAGCCCACAGGTTAATACATATTCCTCTGACAAAAGCAGAATACTAAAAATTTATAGAGAAAATTATTAAAAACCTTATCAAGATAAATGCGTTTTAATACTTCTGCTTCACATTTTGTGAGGAGCAATCAATTTAGACAAACTTTATATATAAATCTTCAAACTTTTATAGAAAAATAATGATTCTCTAGTCTATTAAACATCTTTAGTCAAAGCAACAAAAGACAGAGTGAATTCAGTAATAAAACTGAGTAGATCCAGATGCATGTAAATAATTTAAAGGATTCTCAATGTGCCCTGAAGAAAATCTTTTCCTTAGCAGCCACAAAGATCAAGTTGTGGAAAAACAAACCTAAGTAGGCTCTCATTACATGATTAGCTGATTTGCAAAACAGAATTAACTCCAAACCTTGAAGGGTGTCAGCAGTTAAAGCAAAAAAAAAAAAAAAAAAACTAACAAGAATAAAGGAAGGAATATTTTAATTTAGGATGAAGATGTATGGTAATACCCAAACAAGGTCAAGAGAATTGAGGTATTAGATTCTGAGAGCAATATCTACAAGATAGAGGCTCACTGCCCTGAAAAAAAGATGAACTTCTATACCTATAACTTGCTATATTGGCCTCTACACCATGCCCTGTGAATATTTATCTTACATTGTTATAGAAGTGGAGAAGATTTCCTCTGAAGAAGATATCATAAAAGATTATGTTTCCTTCACAACATTGTTTCTAGAGCTACAACTGGCTTCAATGCAAAGAAAGCCCTGAAAAATAAAGTAGGAAATATGGACTAGGAGAGGGTGAGAGATGACCTTGGGGAACTTAAAATCTTTTCAAATAAATTCAAGTACAATTCTGGAGGAAGTTTCTAGAAATAAATCTTAGTGGTGTGTGATAATGTTGAGGAAACAAAACTGGGTCAGGCTGTGTCTATTTATGAAGGACCATTAAGCAGGGATTTTGGTTTTAATATTAAAACTCACAGAATTATTAAAAGGTACCTAGAATTTAAGTGATTGGCTGAATTATTTGTCAAAAGATGATTTTTGCAGAGAAGATGGGGAGGATACTGTCTCTTGCCTAGAATTGATGAATGGGTTTTTTTTGTTTGTTTGTTTGTTTGTTTTTTTGTTTTTTTTGCTTGGGAAATTGAAATGCTGGAGTGGACTCTTGTTCAAAACCTAATGTTTCTAAATAGAAGTGTACAGGTGAAATGTTCCTCACTAAATGCAAAATGATGAATAGAAAGCAGCACTTCCACAGAATTTTATTTTTGTTCTTTTTCCTGTTGCAGACCTTAAGATGGGAGATGTGTCCACTGTTGAATGAACGAAATCTAATGGATTTAATCTGGTCTCTAAGTCGTAAGGAATAAGCTCTAGCAATGACTCATCAAAGGCTAGAAGAATACAGCTATCACAGTGGGTTGCACAGGAAAGCAATGTCTGTAACAGTCTGGCTTTGGTGTATGCTAATTAATGATGCTGTTTCCAGAAGGAAATTGAAATAAATCAGAAACCTATTAAAGTTTTCTTTGATCACCATAAGAAAAAACCCTCTAAAACAAGTGAATGAAAGCTATATTTGATCAGAAAAGCAGTCATGTCCCATTAACAAATTTTGTGACACATCCTATGACACATCGAGACCACCTTGAGTAAAGGAAAGTCTAAGTCCCCTTCAGGAAGGATTTGTTAAAATCATTTAAACTGTCTTCCATCCTTTTCCCAGAAGAACTTATTATCTTTGACTGTAATAACTATATAGTTGGGAAATGTAATGGGGAGTGGTACCAGAAATCAATTTTAAATTGCCACTGATACCAGGGGAGAGCATTAAACTAAGGTGTCACAGAAGTCACGTGGTCAGTGGTCTTCTGGTTGTTCTGGACATTGCTGGGTCCTGATTGTCCTAACTAATCCTCTAGTTATTTATCCAATCTTGGAACTTTAAAATAGAGAAACAGAATTTACAGAATCCATACATAGCACTGACATGTGGAGTGTAGAATTTTGGTTTGAGAAGTCTAAGTGAAGATGATTTAAATTGACACACCTAGGAAAAATAGTGAGCCACAAATATCACATTACTAGAAGGATTACTGAAAATTAGTACAAATTAAGGACTTGAAAGTTGTATGGCTGCTGGTTCTCACCATATCTCACTCACTGTGGAGAGTGATGGCTGATTATAACAAACTTTATCAAGTAGTGATTCCGATTACAGCTGTTGTGCCAGATGCAGTTTTCATAATTGAGATTAATACATTTCATGATACCTCATACGTAGCTATTAATTTCACAAATGCTGTCTCCCTCAAAGCTCATTTCTAGGGTATAGTTGAAGGACGGCTGCTTTTAGTTGACATGGTGAGCAGGGTAGTTAACAATTCTGTCTCAAGGACATATGAATTTCCCAGTCCTGTGTCAAAAGTGATTTTAAAGTGATGATCCTGATTATATCCATTTTCCATAAAGTACCAAATTAGTCCAGTATATTAATGACATTATGTTAGATAAGCCAAATAAGCCGAAGGTATCAGGCACCCCTGACTTGACATATATATATGAACAGAAAATAAACTCAGAACAAATGAAATGATCTTATAGATCAGTAAAATTTCTAACATAATACTGGAATGACTCATGTAGAAAATTCCTTCTACACTAGAAATTAACTTCTATACCTGGCCCCTATGACCATGAGGAAATAATCATAATGCTCATTTGGGCCTACTTATTTTGGACCTGTACATTCCCCATTGTGGATCTGACCCATACACCAAGTGATTCAGAATGTTTATAGCTTTTAGTAGGACCCAGGATATAATAAGGTTCTTCAGTCATATCAGGCTCTCATGCAGCCTGTTCTGACATTTGGGCTTAATGGTTCACCAAATCTCATGATATTCAAGGTGTCTGTGAAGTGTGGAATGTTGTTTGGAGCCCGTTGCTAGCCTTCATACATACATTACAGTGGAGGTCCTTTGAATTTCTGAGCAAGGTCTTCACATATTCTATATATAACTAGCCTACCTTTGAGATAATTCTTATCATACTCTTAGGCTTTAGTGGAAACTAAATGTTTGTTGATGGGCTATTCAGTTTCCATGAGACCTTAGCTGCCTCTCTTGAGTATGTATTATTTAAAATACCATGCCACAGTATTGGACTCAATAAAATTGAAGTTGCATAACATGATTGGTGCCAAATAGATAAGTTACAACACAATTCAGTCAAATACCTGCGGTTAGTATTTCATTTAGAATTCTCTGTCTCTAAGCATCCATTTATGTTCTCCTGGAGAGTACCATCTGATTGACTGATAGAAGAAGAGAATATTAAGGCCTGATTTAAGTACCAGCTAGAAGTAGATGGCTACAACATTACAGCCTTTTACTGGGTCTTTTTTCAGTTCTCATATCCACACATTTTGCTTATGAAGGTAAATGACCAGATGTGTGGTTATGACTAGTTCATATGTTACAGTCATTTCTGTGGATGGTTAGGGATTTGGAAGGAACATGATGGGAAAATTAGTGAAAAAAAAAACATTTGGAAATGTAAGTAGGTAGATCTGTCTAATGGGTAAAGAATATGAAGACAATTGTGTCTCATATAACTGTTAATCAAATGGTAATTTCAGCAGAGAAGGTCAGTAATCAAGATGGGGAAATCTACTCTATAGGTAGCTTTTTCTTCAGTCATTCCAGTCATTGTCTAATAGGACCATGAAAAAAGTACCCAGGATGGCAGAAGTTGAGGATACCTATTTATGGCTCGATAACAGGGATTTCTATTTATATAAGGTGATCTTTTGTCTTAGTTACAGTTTTATTGCTGTGATCAAGTAAAATGATCGCCATGACCAAGGTAACTCTCATAAGGACATTTATTTGGGCTGGTTTACAGGTTCAGAGGTTTAGTCCATTATCATCAAGGAAGGGGCATAGCAGTATTCAAACAGGCATGACACAGGATGAGCTGAGAGTTCTACACCTTCATCTGAAGGCCACTAGGAGAAGAAGACTAGCTTCCAAGCAGCTAGGACTAGGGACTTAAGACCAACACAGTGATATATTTTGTCCAACACGACCACACCTACTCGACCAAGGCTATAACTCATAATAGTGCCACTCTCCTTGCCAAGCATAGTCAAAGCACCATACCTCCCTGAAGTTGAAAGAGTGTGTCAAATTCACCACTGAAAAATATCAATCATGAGTACAAGTTTGAGGTATAGTCCTGGAGATTTCCTGGAGAGCTATTCATTATATATTCATTGTGTTTTGAGAGATGATTAATTTAGACCTCCAGGAAGAAGTTGAAACATTTAAATTTGAGCTATATTTTACATGATAAAATTGATATGACTGAAGGAAATAGGTGGGAGAATACAGTTTGTAGAGTAATATATTTGTGTGTAAACTTTGCAAGAGTTAAAGTTTGGAGGTTAGTTTTTAATTGTTAATTTGTCAAAATTTAGAATCACTGGAGAGGATATTGGAAACATTAACTGAGGAATTGTGTATACCACATTGGCCAATAAGCATATTTTTGGTAAATTACCTTCAGTGCATAATTGATATGGGGATAACCACACCAAAAATAGGTGCCATCTTTTAAGAGCTTCTCATATACTAATGATATGACAGAAGGAAGAATATTTGGTTTTTCTTGTTTGTAACTTCCCTCTTGTTTCTGGGTTAATTTACTGATTACTTCTCCTGTTCATCTCTTCACTACTATAAGGACTAGCTCTTCCAAGATTCCAATTTAGACTGAATAAAGAACAGCTCTTCAGGAACCTTCCAGTTCTTTACATCAGACTGGAATTGCTGAAGTCATTATCTTTACGGAGTAAACCATATTCAGTTCTTGGTTCTAAGCTACTCAAGTAAGCTATAGAGAGAGTATTGTAACTATATTACATAATCAGACTCCATAAATTATTTAAAATATATTCTGTATTATATATACTTTATATTACATATATGTATATTCAATAATGCTTTTGTCCCTCTAGAAAATCTTAATGATGTGCAAACAATATATTTATGGTTTTATTAATTGATATCAATAGGTGTTATGCCTACATATGTGTCTTTGTATCACAAATGTGTGCTTGAGCCATCTTTCTACCCTCAACAATATTTTTCAATAAGGCATAAGAAACTAAGGCACTAACGTAGGAAGATGTTAGGAAACAATTTGATAAATACTATATTTAATATTTAAATAAAAAGTATTTGTGAATGATGTTAAAATCATTAACAAGATTTAAGCTTTAACAAGTTTCTTTAATTTTTATGTTCAGACATTTGGCAAAGACTGAATTTCTTAAATAAGCAAGTAATTAAATTATATATATTTCATTACTGAAAAGTGTCTCAGAGAATTTTAATGATAAATTGAAATTTTACTTCATTGGAAGAGAACAAGATTTTTTTAGTATTTTCTTAGGAAATTCCTGGGATACTTTTAGCGGAAAGACCTACGGTAGGTCTAGGTAGTTTTTTCTTCCTAGTGAGTGCAAGAGAAAATATATGTGGCCAGGAAATGCTCTAAGGAAAAGTAATTCGTTTTATTCTAGATGGTTGTGCTTTTTAAAAAGTTGATGGAAATATTTTAGTATAAAGATTAATATAAGAATGGATTCTATAGTGATACAACTAAAATGGTATAACCTAGTTGTTGAATTCCATAAACTCATTATTTTGCTTCATAAAAACAATTGCATATGAAACTAAAACATGAACTTTAAAGTAGATTATTTCTGACAATGCACTTGAAATTAATATAGTTTCCCACTCCTAAAAACCTAAAAGAAAGACAAGAAGACCAGAGACAGTTGTGACTTTGCATGTGATATCGCAAGCACACTAATTTTTAAAGTGTAAATAGAAGAGTATAAAACAATAAACACAAGTTTGTCTAAAGAACTAGAGCGACAATCACTTGACTGCTTTTCCTCAATTTTTGTAAGGATCATTAATGTTTAATTCATATACAGTATTAAAATATATTACAATCACATGATTTATATAAACATTCATTTTTTCTTGAGCAGATTTCATAGCTTTGGTTGCTCTCAAATATTTTAATTAACATTATATTTATATAATATTTTATATCTTATTTATATAATAATTTACATATATATATGTATTTTATATGTCAACAGAATTTATACCTATGTGCTTTATTCATGAACACTAATGAGTTTATGTTTGGTTTTTTATATGTGTAATTATAAGTGTAGAAATATCAGCTTTTGTTAATACAGAAGGCAGTCTTTCAGTTTTGTTATATCCATTTGTACATTGGTGGTGTGTAGGTATGCTTTGAAGCTTGGTAGTTTTCAAGATTGCATAGTGGCATAGCCATTTAACCATGCAGATAAAACACATCTATCCTTAACCTTTGTTAATATATCAATTATGGAAGGTGTACTGAACTGGCTTGCAAATATACTGTTATATTCAGAAGCAGTACTGCCACAAATATAATACATCTGAAACTAAACTGGTTTTGTTAGCTTTTAAACCTGGAGACATATTCCTAATTACTTAACAGTAATTTGAAAAGTGACTAAAAATAAGAGAAACTGAGTGTGTTGGTTTTATGTCAGCATTAATAAATTATTTAAGTACACTACTCCTGCTGATTATGTGTCTAATGAGTTCTGGGACAAGTTTGATCTTCACTTGCTAGCTCTCTGATTTCATCTTCTTATTCCTTCTGTGCACATGACTGTTTACCAATCCATAAGCAACAACAACCAACAGCAACTAACCGATAGCCCACCCTGCCTCTCAGTTGCCTAGCACTTATATACTCTCTGAAAACTCACGAGCATTGCAAACATCACAGACTTTCAGACTATCTGCAGCTGGCAAACTCACACCCCTACCAAAGCAGAGGCAAAACAGCGAGCACTGCTAAAGCAATACATATCCTCACACTTGGGAGTAAATTGAAAACATATTCTTATTTCTGTTAGTGATTTTTTTAAAGATGTCAAAAGTTCCAATTGTCACTACATTCCTCCATGTCCCTCTGCTTGTCTCTCCAGTCCTTGTCTCTGTTTGCCTCTGACTCTCCATCTTCCTGTCTTTCTGTCTCTCTCACAGACGCTTTTTTCTGTTGATGTATTTTTAACACCTTGAAGTATTTATTTAATTCAGGTCCTTTCTTGTTAACCACTGTAACAATAATATCTGTTGCGTAATGCACTGATAATCTAGAATCTTGAAACTTTATTACATCACAAATTTTAGCAGTGTGAGAATCACAGCTTGTAATTCTGTGTCAATTTAATATCAAATTTTAGACATTGAATAAATTGAAATTTGTAAAAATATGGACATAATGGACAAGAAGAAGAAAAGAAAAACAGAATAGGAATAGATATGTTGTATGTGATGGATGTTTTGCTTAGTTTTAATATACATATATATATACATATATATTATATTATATATACACACACATATGTGTGTGAAAATATAAACTGTTTTTATAGTGTGTGCATAATTTTCACCAAAAATTCAAGTTAACTAATCTGAATACTTAGAGATATGAAGGTGAAGACAGCGTAAATTGTAAAGTTGGAAGATTATTATGTTGAGATATATATTATGCTAGGTTAATGAAAATACAGAAAATAAAATAGGGTATAATAAAATTTGAATGGTATTTTTTGAATACATATTTCATAGGAATATTACCGTATCAGTTGTCTACATACATGACATACACCAAGATTAAATTATAATAATGTTTGTTATGTATTCAATTTTGCTTAAAATTATGATAGTATATAACATCTGGGCAATATTTTATTTTCATGGATAAATTTTGAGAAGTAGAATTTCTATATCAGAAAATAATCATATTTTAAACTTATTAGTTCTTTATAAATAAACTAGAGGTCCTAAACAAAAGTCTTTCTCATTTCACATTGTAACTGAGGAGAGCAAGCCATATCTAGCTTCATGTCTTTCCAAATGTATATGATTTTGTTTTGAAGCTCTCACATTTTGTCTATAAGTATTTACTTGGATTTAAAGTGTAAGAGTAAAGCAAAACAAGTTTGCATACAAATGGATTCTTATTCTGTCTCCTCTTAGCCTGCAAGAGACATGAGTGAAATTTAATGCATGATTTAGTTATTAGTAGCTTGAAGCGACTCAAAATAACATTAATTGCATCAGAACTAGTGCAAATATGGAAATGTGGGCCTTACCTCCTTTTTTTTCCAGTGTTACATTTGAGGCTTATAGCTATGTGTATTTAATGGTCATATAGTTTATAAATAAATGATAGTATGCTGATATTGGAAAATATCTTTAAATATGTATGTTGATATTTAACTTAATGCAGAGATTAAAGTCATTTTGAGTTTTATAACATAAAATATTCAGTAATTTGAGAGGCAAGTTGTGAAACTGTTAGCACTTTTCCTAATTATGAGAGTAGATTGCACATTTTCTTGAGATTATTATCATTACTCATTCGCAAAATATGTATTCACCACCTCATTCTAGAAAGAAGCCCCATCTTTATTTTAGTACTCTGAAAAATGTCATTAATATCATGAAGCTTTGAGGTATATGTTAATTACCACATATTGTAAACATTTTATATACCTGATTTTCATCTTCCAGTTATATAATCATTGTTCGATTTGATGATTATAAGTGAGTTTATCCTTGACTTTGTCCATTGTAATTTCTTATATTCAAATATACAAATCCAAATCCTTGAGTTCATAAAATCTAAAGTGATATGATTGTATTTTGTAAGTATTTATATATTTGATCCATTTGAATTTATTATCTTATGGTAAATATCTGTAATGTGCCTTGTTACAAATGGTAGCTGTGGATGAAGGAAGCAGAAAGGATCGTAGGGAGGATTCAAGCAATTAAAGAAGGATTTAAGCAAGTCCTATTGTAGCAGCAAGGAGGGTCTTTATAGGAGGCGATATTTTTAAATGTGAATCTCTGCTGCTTCTCTTAATGGCTACGGTGACTTAAAGCGAAGCATAGGCCTAGAGCCTCTTTAATATTTGCTCTAAAAGAACTCAAAGAAATTTCTTATGACAGGAGCATATGCAAATATACAAAGAAGAAACAAATGTTTAACTATTCACGAAATAAATAGCTGATGAGTAAAATTAAACCATAATTTAAAACTTTGCCTATCAAAAATATCATTAGAAGTTTAAGCATGCAGTAGACTTGGAAAATATTTACAAAATATATGTCTAAAATGTAATCACATATGTGAAAGTAAATGGCATATATCTTATATTACTTAGGTTATCATATTATATATAATATCATGTATATATTATATAATAATATGCAAGTAACTTGAATGAATAGAAACAATACTAAAGTTTAAGTTGCATGAGAAAAAATGGGAGAATAACAAATAACAGCTGTAGCCAAGGAAAAGCAAAGTAGGAGATGTCACAGAACTGTACCGTAGGATTTACTGCTAAACTGTAAAAGTCATTGTAGAGTTGTTATGGATTTAAATGCATAAATAAAAGAAACCAAACAGACCCAAAGCAAAGAGTGGATTGATAAGAACTGTATTTCAGCTGAAGTGACAAGAATACACTCCCAACAAATGTCAGTGTCTTTAGTAAATAATGATGGAAAAATTAGTGTCAACAAGTGTCACAATAAAATTAAACATCAAACTCTCATTCATTTGAAAAACAAATTCAAAATGAATGAAAATATTAATGTTGGTACATACTCTAAGAAGATATACTGGAACATTATCCAGAGTTTGAAATGAGGAATGTTTTTCAAACAAAATCTCAAAAATATGATACTGGAGTAAATATTCAAAATTTGGAATATCTTAAACAACACTTCTCTGGCACAGTAAAAATAAACAAACAAAAACAGATCAAAAATATACTACAAATGGAAAGAAATATTTGCAAAGGGACATCTGACAAGAAGGTGGCTCTGACATATTTAATAAATTCCTCAGGGAACTTAAATGATTGTTCAGTAATTAAGTGTGCTTGATGTAGAAATGTGAGGACTGGAGTTTGAATTCTCTCTCTCCCCAAAAGACAGACATTATCAGTTGTGACCCCACTGCTGAATGGCTTAAAGGCAGGACTGGTGGGATTTGTGGAATGCTAATCTAAAGGACAAAATCCAATAAAAGGAAAAAAAGAGAGAAAACAAAACAAACAAAAACAAAAACAAAACCCCTGAAGTCCTCAAAACACATTCCATAACAGAAAATAAAATCTCTCCTCCAGAGGCCTTTGGTCCTGAGAAGGGTCAATTCCCCAGTGTAGGGGATTGTCAGGGCACTAAGATGGGAATGAGTAGGTGAGAAAGGGAGCACTCTTACAGAATCAGGGGGAGAGGGATAGGGGGCTTCCAGAGGAGAAACTGGAAAAGGACATAACATTTGAAATGTAAATACATAAAATATCCAATTAAAAATAAAGAAACAAAAACAACAAACAAAAAAATCTCTCCTTCCTTCTGAACTTCTGTTGATAATAAAAATTCCTCAATTTTTTAAAGTGGTTTGGACAAAGGATAGTTTCAACCAGGCAATTTCTCCAGATGCACTAGTCCATAAAAAACAACAGTATTATGAATACTGAAAATCATGTCTCCTCCCCAAATTTCCAATCTCATAAATCTTGCCTTGTGTGAGAATAGCACAGAAAAATTTCCAAGTAAGTCACAAGAATAATTACAGCTATGTTCAAGCAATTTAAAAGTATATAATGTATTTCAACAAAAGAAAAGCAAAGGTTTATACAGCATGAAAATGTCAATCCAATCTACAAAATAGAATTCATTAAGTGGATACAATAACTTGGGGAAATTAACAACTATAATGGAAATGAGAACTTAATAACCCCAAACCAAAATATCATGCAAAAACTCACTAAAAGTATATATGGGACATTTGGTTAATAGAGTGTAATTTGGTGAACAGCAAAATATTTAATCAATAAATTGAAAATTAATTGGAAATTTCCTAAATTAAGAGAAAGAGATGCTCACCTGTGTACAAGAGTCCAATAGTACAACAAATGGATAGGACAGAAAATAACCCCTAGCAAAATATAGTTAACAGAACAAAATCACACAAAGGGACATTGAAGAGTTTTTTTTCCCCAATTTGTAGATTGTCCATTTGACTTATTGAGAGTATTTTTTGCCTTACAGAAGCTTTTCAGTTTCAAGTGGTCACATTTATCAAGTGATAGAGTCTAAAACACGAAATTTCCCTCAGTGCCAAGAAATTCTAGGCTCTTTCCCACTTTCTCTTCTATTAGATTCAGTGTATCTGGTTTCATGTGGAAGTCCTTGATCCACTTGGACTTATGCTTGGTGCAAAGTAATAAATATGAATCTATTTTCATTCTTCCACATACAGATAGCACCATTTATTGAAGATCTTTTCCCTTTTTCCACTGGATGGTTTTGGGTTTTTCATCAAAGACCAAGTGTCCACGGGTCTATGGGTTTATTTTTCGGCCTTCAATTCTATTCCCTTGATTGACCTGTCTGTCTCTGTACCAATACCATGTCGGCTTTATCACTATTACTTTGTAGTGCAGCTTGAGGCCAGGGATGGTGATTCCCTGAGAAGATCTTTTATTGTTGAGAATTGTCTTTTGCCAATCCTGGATTTTTTCCATATAAAGGTGAGAATTTCTCTTTCTATGTATTTGAAGAATTGTGTTGGAATTTAATAGGGATTGCATTGAATCTGTACATTGATTTTGGTAAGTGACAATTTTCCCTCTGATAATCCTACCAATCCAAGAGCATGGGCGATCTTTCCATCTTATGACGTCTTCAATTTCTTTCTTCAGGGAGAAGCCTAGCACAGCTGTTCCTTGAGAGGTCCTAACAGCAGCTGACTGAGACAAATGAAGATACTTACACCCAACCATTGGCCTGAAGCCCTTGACCCCTTCAATTAGGGGAAGGATTGAAGAAGATGAATGGAAGAGTGATCATCAGTCTCAATGAACCTGAATCCTAGGGAGGTCCCAGAGACTGAACCACCAACCAGGCATCATACAGAAGCTGGTCTGAGACCCGTAGCACATATGTAGCTGAGGTCTGCCTGGTCTGGCCTCAGTGAGAGAAGATGTGCCTAATCCTTGAGAGCCTTGAGGCCCCTGGGAAGAGGGAGGCCTGGGAGGACCATCCTCTCTGAGGCAATGAGGGGGTTGGCGGGATGAGTAACTCTGAAAAGGGATATCAGGACAGTAGGCAACTGCTGGAATGTAAATAAATGAATGATAATTTTAAAATAAAAATGAACAGAGAAAATGAAAGAAAAATAGGGGGCATTGAAAGTCAAGTTAAATACAGACAATTATCCTATGAAATATTTTGAAGGCAGGAGCCTGTAAATATGTATGTCAAGTTCGGAAAAAAAAAAAAAAACAGAATGATCAACATTAAAAATCATACTTGTCGGCGGATCCCTGCCCGCAGCAGTTCGCTGCTCCCAAACCCCATGGGAGAGAGACCTCACCGCCTGGTCAGGTGGGCACTCCTGAGACTGCAGAGTGGAAGAGACCACAAACACTGCCCACCCCTGCCGACATCCCTGGCACAAGAGGAAACTGTATACAGCCTCTGGGTTCCCGTAGAGGAGGGCCCAGGAGCAGCAGGTCCAATGCGTCTGAGACACCTCCGGAACCTGAAGGGACCGACCAGATAAACAGTTCTCTGCACCCAAATAAAATGGGAGGGAGAGATAAACCTTCAGAGAGGCAGACACGCCTGGGAAACCAGAAGAGACTGCACTCTGCCCACATTACTGATTCCAGAGGAAAACAGCAAACGCCATCTGGAACCCTGGTGCACAGAAGCTCCCAGAAAGGGCAGCACAGATCTTCCTGGTTGCTGCCCCCACGGAGAGCTCATAAGCAACACCCCACGAGCAAACATGAGCCTCAGGACCACAGGTAAGACAAATGTTCCTACTCCAAGCGACCTGCCTAGTGAACTCAGGACACAGGCCCACAGGAACTCCTGAAGACCTGTAGATTGAAAAAACTACACGCGGGGGCTGGGGATTTAGCTCAGTGGTAGAGCGCTTACCTAGGAAGCGCAAGGCCCTGGGTTCGGTCCCCAGCTCCGAAAAAAAGAACCAAAAAAAAAAAAAAAAAAAGAAAAAGAAAAAACTACACGCACGAAAGCAGAACACTCTGTCCCCATAACTGACTGAAAGAAAACAGGAAAACAGGTCTACAGCACTCCTGACACACAGGCTTATAGGACAGTCTAGCCACTATCAGAAATAGAAGAACAAAGTAACACTAAAGATAATCTGAAGTGAGAGGCAAACACAGGAATCCAAGCAACAGAAACCAAGACTACATGGCGTCATTGGAGCCCAATTCTCCCACCAAAGTAAACACTGAATATCCAAACACACCAGAAAAGCAAGATCTAGTTTCAAAATCATATTTGATCACGATACTGGAGGACTTCAAGAAAGACATGAAGAACTCCCTTAGAAAAACACAGGAAAACATAAATAAACAAGTAGAAGCCTACAGAGAGGAATCACAAAAATCCCTGAAAGAATTCCAGGAAAACACAATCAAACAGTTGAAGGAATTAAAAATGGAAATAGAAGCAATCAAGAAAGAACACATGGAAACAACCCTGGATATAGAAAACCAAAAGAAGAGACAAGGAGCCGTAGATACAAGCTTCACCAACAGACTACAAGAGATAGAAGAGAGAATCTCAGGAGCAGAAGATTCCATAGAAATCATCAACTCAACTGTCAAAGATAATGTACAGCAGAAAAAGCTACTGGTCAAAAGCATACAGGAAACCCAGGACTCAATGAGGAGATCAAACCTAAGGATAATAGGTATAGAAGAGAGTAAAGACTCCCAGCTCAAAGGACCAGTAAATATCTTCAACAAAATCATAGAAGAAAACTTCCCTAACCTAAAGAAAGAGATACCCAAAAGCATACAAGAAGACTACAGAACTCCAAATAGATTTTACCAGAAAAGAAACTCCTCCCGTCACATAATAGTCAAAACACAAAATGCACAAAATAAAGAAAGAATATTAAAAGCAGTAAGTGAAAAAGATCAAGTAACATATAAAGGCAGACCTATCAGAATCACACCAGATTTTTGCCAGAGACTATGAAAGCCAGAAGATCCTGGACAGATGTCATACAGACCCTAAGAGAACACAACTGCCAGCCCAGGTTACTGTATCCTGAAAAACTCTCATTTAACATAGATGGAGAAATCAAGATATTTCATGACATAACCAAATTTACACAGTATCTTTATACAAATCCAGCACTACAAACGATAATAAATGGTAAAGCCCAACATAAGGAGGCAAGCTACACCCTAGAAGAAGCAAGAAACTAATCGTCTTGGCAACAAAACAAAGAGAAGAAAAGCACATAAACATAACTTCATATGCAAATATGACTGTAACAGGAAGCAATAATCACTATTCCTTAATATCTCTCAACATCAATGGACTCAACTCCCCAATAAAAAGACATAGATTAAGAAACTGGATATGCAACGAGGACCCTGCATGCTGCTGCCTAAAGGAAACACACCTCAGAGACAAAGACAGACACTACCTCAGAGTGAAAGGGTGGAAAACAACTTTCCAAGGAAATGGTCAGAAGAAGCAAGCTGGAATAGCCATTCTAATATCAAATAAAATCAATTTTCAACTAAAATTCATCAAAAAAGTTAAGGAAGGACACTCCATATTCATAAAAGGGAAAATCCACCAAGATGAACTCTGAATCCTAAATATCTATGCCCAAATACAAGGGTACCTATATATGTAAAAGAAACCTTACTAAAGCTCAAAACACACATTGCACCTCAAACAATAATAGTAGGAGATTTCAACACCCCACTCTCATCAATGGACAGACCATGGAAACAGAAATTAAACAGAGACGTAGACAGACTAAGAGAAGTCATGAGCCAAATGGACTTAACAGATATTTATAGAATATTCTATCCTGAAGCAAAAGGATATACATTCTTCTCAGCTCCTCATGGTACTTTCTCCAAAACAGACCATATAATTGGTCAAAAAACTGGCCTCAACAGGTAAAGAAAGATAGAATTAATCCAATGCATGCTATCAGACCACCACGGCCTATAGCTGGTCTTCAATAACATTAAGGGAAGAACGCCCACATATACATGGAAGTTGAACAATGCTCTACTCAACGATAACCTGGTCAAGGAAGAAATAAAGAAAGAAATGAAAAACTTTTTAGAATTTAATGAAAATGAAGGTACAAAATACCCAAACTTATGGGACACAATGAAAGCTGTGCTAAGAGGAAAACTCATAGATCTGATTGCCTGCAGAAAGAAACAGGAAAGAGCATATGTCACCAGCTTGACAGCACACCTAAAAGCTCTAGAACAAAAAGAAGCAAATACACCCAGGAGGAGTTGAAGGCAGGAAATAATCAAACTCAGAGCTGAAATCAACCAAGTAGAAACAAAAAGGACCATAGAAAGAATCAATAGAACCAAAAGTTGGTTCTTTGAGAAAATCAACAAGATAGATAAACCCTTAGCCAGACTAACGAGAGGACACAGAGAGTGTCTCCAAATTAACAAAATCAGAAATGAAAAGGGAGACATAACTACAGATTCAGAGGAAATTCAAAAAATCATCAGATCTTACTATAAAAGCCTATATTCTATAAAACTTGAAAATCTGCAGGAAATGTACACTTTCCTAGACAGATACCAGGTACCGAAGTTAAATCATGAACAGATAAACCAGTTAAACAATCCCATAACTCCTAAGGAAATAGAAACAGTTATTAAAGGTCTCCCAACCAAAAAGAGCCCAGGTCCAGGCGGGTTTGGTGCAGAATTCTATCAGACCTTCATAGAAGACTTCATACCAATATTATCCAAACTATTCCACAAAATTGAAACAGATGGAGCACTACCGAATTCCTTCTATGAAGCCACAATTACTCTTATACCTAAACCACACAAAGACCCAACAAAGAAAGACAACTTCAGACCAATTTCCCTTATGAATATTGCTGCAAAAATACTCAATAAAATTCTGGCAAACCGAATCCAAGAGCACATCAAAACAATCATCCACCATGATCAAGTAGGCTTCATCCCAGGCATGCAGGGATGGTTTAATATACAGAAAACTATCAACGAGATCCATTATATAAACAAACTGAAAGAACAAAACCACATGATCATTTCATTAGATGCTGAGAAAGCATTTGACAAAATTCAACACTCCTTCATGATAAAAGTCCTGGAAAGAATAGGAATTCAAGGCCCATACCTAAACATAGTAAAAGCCATATACAGCAAACCAGTTGCTAACATTAAACTAAATGGAGAGAACCTTGAAGCAATCCCACTAAAATCAGGGACTAGACAAGGTTGCCCACTCTCTCCCTACTTATTCAATATAGTTCTTGAAGTTCTATCCAGAGCAATCAGACAACAGATGAAGGTCAAGGTGATACAGATCGGAAAAGAAGAAGTCAAAATATCACTTTTTGCAGATGATATGATAGTATATTTAAGTGATCCAAAAAGTTCCACCAGAGAACTACTAAAGCTGATAGACAACCTCAGCAAAGTGGCTCGGTATAAAATTAACTCAAATAAATCAGTAGCCTTCCTCTACACAAAAGAGAAAAAAGCCAAGAAAGTAATTAGGGAAACGACACCCTTCATACTAGACCCAAATAATAGAAAGTACCTCGGTGTGACTTTAACCAAGCAATAAGAGATCTGTACAATAAGAACTTCAAGACTCTGAAGAAAGTAATTGAAGAAGACCTCAGAAGATGGAAAGATCTCCCATGTTCATGGATTGGCAGGATTAATATAGTAAAATGGCCATTTTACCAAAAGCGATCTGCAGATTCAATGCAATCCCCATCAAAATTCCAATCCAATTCTTCAAAGAGTTTGACAGAACAATTTGCAAATTCATCTGGAATAACAAAAAACCCAGGATAGTTAAACTATCTTCAACAATAAAAGGACTTCTGGGGGAATCACTATCCCTGAACTCAAGCAGTATTACAGAGCAATAGTGATAAAAACTGCATGGTATTGGTACAGAGACAGACAGATAGACCAATGGAACAGAATTGAAGACTCAGAAATGAACCCACACACCTATGGGCACTTGATTTTTGACAAAGGAGCCAAAACCATCCAATGGAAAATGATAGCATTTTCAGCAAATGGTGCTGGTTCAACGGGAGGTCAACATGTAGAAGAATGCAGATCGATCCATGCTTATCGCCCTGTACAAAGCTTAAGTCCAAGTGGATCAAGGACCTCCACATCAAACCAGATACACTCAAACTAATACAAGAAAAACTAGGGCAGCATCTCGAACACATGGGCACTGGAAAAAATTTCCTGAACAAAACACCAATGGCTTATGCTCTAAGATCAAGAATCAACAAATGGGATCTCATAAAACTGCAAAGCTTCTGTAAGTCAAACGTCACTGTGGTTAGGACAAAACGGCAACCAACAGATTGGGAAAAGATCTTTACCAATCCTATAACAGATAGAGGCCTTATATCCAAAATATACAAAGAACTCAAGAAATTAGACCACAGGGAGACAAATAACCCTATTAAAAAATGGGGTGCAGAGCTAAACAAAGAATTCACAGCTGAGGAATGTGGAATGGCTGAGAAACACCTAAAGAAATGTTCAGCATCTTTAGTCATAAGGGAAATGCAAATCAAAACAACCTTGATATTTCACTTCACACCAGTGAGAATGGCTAAGATCAAAAACTCAGGTGACAGCAAATGCTGGCGAGGATGTGGAGAAAGAGGAACACTCCTCCATTGTTGGTGGGATTGCAGACTGGTACAACGATTCTGGAAATCAGTCTGGAGGTTCCTCAGAAAATTAGACATTGGACTGCCTGAGGATCCAGCTATACCTCTCTTGGGCATATACCCAAAAGATGCCCCAACATATAAAAAAGACACGTGCTCCACTATGTTCATAGCAGCCTTATTTATAATAGCCAGAAGCTGGAAATAACCCAGATGCCCTTCAACAGAGGAATGGATACAGAATATGTGGTACATCTACACAATGGAATATTACTCAGCTATCAAAAACAATGACTTCATGAAATTTGTAGGCAAATGGTTGGAACTGGAAAATATCATCCTGAGGTAACCCTATCACAGAGAATCACACATGGTATGCACTCATTGATAAGTGGCTATTAGCCCAAATGCTTGAATTACCCTAGATGCCTAGAACACATGAAACTCAAGACGAATGATCAAAATGTGAATGCTTCACTCCTTCTTTAAAAGGGGAACAAGAATACCCTTGGCAGGGAATAGAGAGGCAAAGATTAAAAGAGACAGAAGGAACACCCATTCAGAGCCTGCCCCACATGTGGCCCATACATATACAGCCACCCAATTAGACAAGATGGATGAAGCAAAGAAGTGCAGCCCGACAGGAGCCGGATGTAGATCGCTCCTGAGAGACACAGCCAGAATACAGCAAATACAGAGGCGAATGCCAGCAGCAAACCACTGAACTGAGAATAGAACCCCCGTTGAAGGAATCAGAGAAAGAACTGGAAGAGCTTGAAGGGGCTCGAGACCCCAAAAGTACAACAATGCCAAGCAACCAGAGCTTCCAGGGACTAAGCCACTACCTAAAGACTATACATCGACTGACCCTGGACTCTGACCTCATAGGTAGCTTTGAATATCCTAGTAAGAGCACCAGTGGAAGGGGAAGCCCTGGGTCCTGCTAAGACTGAACGTGATTGTTGGGGGGAGGGCGGCAATGGGGGGAGGATGGGGAGGGGGACACCCATAAAGAAGAGGAGCGGGAGGGGTGAGGGGGATTTTGGCCCGTAAACCGGGAAAGGGAATAACACTCGAAATGTAAATAAGAAATACTCAAGTTAAAAAAATAAAATAAAATAAAAAAAATCATACCTGTCTCATTATCTATTAAACCTAAAAGAAAGGAAAAAATTTTCGACAATAAATACAGATTCTTTAATTTTGTGACCACTAAGCAATCTAGTGGAATGTATGCTTCCAGCTGAGGAGGTAGATAAATACACAGTAAGGCTGACAAGAGAGAAATAAGAAAAACTCTGAATGTTAATAAAAATATATTTTCAAAATCCCACAGATTCAACAACATAACAGATAAAAAGGAAACAACTTTCAGTAAAAATGTCTAAGATCAACAGTTTAAATTCATTAGTAGACACTGATTAGCAGATAGGATTAGAAAACTTGATACAATTTTTTGTAGCATAAAAGAAAAAAAATTTACCACCAATCATAGCCACTACTTTACAGTTAAGGAATGGAAAAGGTGATTGTAAGCAAATGAAACTAAGAAATAAGCTGATATAATATTCTAATATCTGAGAAAACAGACTTTAATCTGAAACAAGTTGGTGAAGAAGGCCACTGCATAATTATTAAGGAACCGAGTCCACAAGGAGGATACTGAAGTTAAACAACAATAAAAAATACACAAATATTCAAGCTTGTGAAGACTAAACCATATATGTTTAATGATAAATGTGTAACTAAAAGAATCTGGAAGAATCAAAAGGATCCTTTCTGCTATTCATTTTTACATTAAATCATTAATGCACTACTTCTTAAAGTTGTATACACTTTTGAAAATATTTTACAGCATCTCTCTTAAAAATAAATGTATTATAAAAGTTCACGTGCCCAAATGTGAACTTAATACACACAATTCTATTTTTCTTAAATTGTATGCAAAGAACTCATCATAAAATATATAGCCATTATAATTTGGCCAACCTTGGTTAAATTAATCAACCAGTGTAGTGGTTGTGAAGTGACTAAAGATTGATACCTTTACCATCGTTAATCACTGAGACAAAAAGCAAGGATGTACTTCAATTTTCAATGATCTAAACCACGTTTGTATAAACATATAAAACAAGATTTCAATTTGGATGACATTTGCTCAGTTTTTAGTGAAAGTCTCAGTTTCATTATATGCATTATGATACACATTTGAGTTCAATCTTCAGTATAAGATTTTCTCACATAATTCTGGACAAATTAAAACAGCAATAAATAAAGGAATTGTGTGGACATTTATCAAAACACAGAATTAAAATGTATAGTGTGCTTACAGACAGGAGCCTAGCATGACTGTCCTCTGAGAGGCCCATATAGCAGCTCACTGAGACAGAGGTATATACTTTACTTTTCATTGAATAAGTTTTATTTACATTTCAAATGTTATTCCCTTTCCAGGTTTCTCGGACATAACCCCTATCCCATTCCCCTCCTCTTCTTCTAAGAGGGTGTTTCCCCTCCGCAACCACCCTCCCTTGACATACCCCCTGACATTCCCCTGCACTGGGGGTTCCAAGCTTGGAAGGACCAAGGGCTTCTCCTCCAGTTGCTGCCCAACAAAGCCTTCCTCTGCTACATATACAACTGGAGCCATGGGTCTATCCATGTGTAGTCTTTTGGTAGTGGTTTAGTCCCTGGGAGCTCTGGTTGGTTGGTATTGCTGTTCAGAAGTATATACTTACATTCAACTACTGTATTGATGTCAAGGAGCCCTTTGGTTGAATTAGGGGAAGGATGGACTAAGCTGGTGAGGAAGGTGACCCAATGGGAAGATCAGACATCTCGACTAACCTGAACCCGTGGGAGCTTCCAGACACTGAGCCACCAACCAGGAGCATACATGAGCAGGTCCACCCCCCAACCCTGCACATATAGCACAGGACTTCCTGGTCTGGCAGGAGAAGTCTCCTCTAGCTCTCAATAGACTTGAGGCCCTAGGGAGTAGAAAGGCCTGGTGATGGAGAAGCATCCTCTCAAAGGGGACAGCAGGATGGAGGATTGGGATGTGGACCTGTGAGAGTAAGGACCAGGATGGGGATCAATGGCTGGATTGTAAATAAACAAGTAACAGCAACAATAACAATACCTTCAGCCAAGGTAATTATACATTAATTATAACATTACTGAAGGCAGACTTGAAATAAATTTCTAATAACATTTAAAATATTGTTTTAGTTATGTGTGAGTATATATATGCAATTATCTGTGGCTATGTGCACCTGAGAATAGGTGCTTCTGGAGTTTAGAGGTTTCCAGTCCCCCATAGCTAAAGTTACGGATAACTGTGAGCTTGATGTGATGCCTAGGAACTGAACTTGGGTCAACAGGTACTCATAAACGCGGAGCCATCTTCTTAGGTGAAAATAGCCCATATTTCTATTACTTCAATACAAATGATACAAGTAATCCAAGTTACTATGCCAACATCAGTAATAAAATCATAAAGCATAAAAGGTGTTAAGGACTTATTTAGTTACATTTGTTAATGCTAAAGGTGTAGTTATATAATTTGACTCTAAAGCCATCTCAACTAATGCTAAAAGTGTAATTATACAATGTGACTTTAGAGAATACCTATTTAACCAAAGAAAAATACCCACACACAAATATAAAAAAAATATCTTTGGCTGATTATTTAAGATTGCTCCAATCCACGTATGTACTGCATAATTAGAAAGTGTACTTTTTCAGATTTCAACAGAAAAGTTTGCACATTCTCTAAAAAGATAAATACAAGAATAAATATAGGCCAGTCGATTAAGTATACCTAATATCATCAGGAAGAACAGCTTGTAAGTTGTGCTATATTCCTATGATTATATGATGTATATTAATAATAGGTTTATATTAATAAACTATACAAAATTATTTACTGGTATGTTAAAATGTGAATAAATCCTTAAAATATTTTATGAATGGAAGAAACAATACATAGAAATGTTCAAGTCGCCTAACATCGTGTATACATGTGCATATAAAATGTACACACACTGAAGGCAGTGCACTATATGGAGGAATCAGGAAAGGAAGAACAAAGTGATGTCTCACTAGGGGCATAGTTTTAGTCTGATCTGTTTCGATCAGTGAGCACAGTACTTCAGTAATGTGCAAGTGCGCTTCTAGGAATAAGGTTTTCGTGTCAGATTTTTAATAAGGGCAATGTGATATAGCATTGCTGTATACTTTCTCTAGCATATGGAATACATTCAGGAAATTTTGGTTCCTTTGCTTATTCAATTGTTTATGATTATGTACTATTGGAATAATTACATACATGAAATTGTGAAGGAATATATTTTTATTTCTATATGGTAGAGTTATAATAATAGTATTCCAAAAATATTTCTATTCATAAATTTCCCATTTTTAAATTAGACTACTTTTTTATTTTTTTCTCTTTAGCTATTTAGTTCTTGGTTCTCTTAATGTGGTTTGGACATGAACTTGTGGTTACAAATAAGGTGTGGTACTATGTTCTCCTATTCTTTAGGTGGTCTCTCAACTTTTGGATGGGTACCCTAAACAAAAATAATTTTAAATAACATATAAACTTTAATACTAAATAAATAAACTCAACAGTTTCTCTTGCTCATATTACATTTCGAAAATGCCTCTCTCATCACTGAGTTGATTTATCTTTTAATTGAATCCCCAATCATTCTACCTCAGGCTTAATATACCAAATAAACCCCATGCTATTACAGCATTTAATATCAATAAGAGCTAATTGTGTAAAAGAAAAGTGTTTTTCACGAAGAATTATTTTATTTGCCTTCCAGCCCAAGAAATAGCTCTTTTGGCTCTCTCAGCTGGGGTAGACAATAATGCAATGGCAGCTTTACAAGTTTTGCTACTTAGGGAATGAAGATGGAAACCAGTATTCATTATTGATGTGCACAGAAAATATTTATGCCCTGGAGTGCTATGCCAGAGGTCTTATAATTGTTAAAGGCTATTTTAAATTGCACTTAAGCCCCAGGAAAAGATTTTACATTCTACATATTTAATTTTGAGATTTTGTACATGCTGTACTGAAATATTTAATGGTATATGATTAAATAATGACAGAATCCAGTTCATGGCGCCTGTGCCACATGTCATTTAGGAATAGCATATCTGAAAATAATCATAAAATAAATTCAACTACTAGAGATTTTATTCTTCTATTCTAATATTTTAATTGATACTTTAAAATTACATTGTAATGAGGAAAATAATGTATGTATCTGCCAACTAATGAAAATGTAGAGACAAAGTGGAATACATATCCAATAGAATGGTATTTAGCCATAAAATTGTCGATTATATCATTGTACGAGTAGATAGAATTGGATATTAAGGGAATATGCCAGGTACAGAAGGACAAGCATTGCATTTTCCCAGATATATGTTTTGTAAAATGTTGTTTTTATAAAGTTTGATTTTAAATTGTAGTGCAGCTACTAGACTGAAAAGAGAAGAGAGAAAGGAGGTATCTATAAAGTACAATTAAGAGGTAGTAAATGTAGTTAATTTGAGAAACATATTCTATTTTATGATTTGCAAATCAGGGAGAGTAAAATAACAAAGGGTGGATACAATATATGTGTAAGTCAATTAGCACATTATATAATCAACATAAGGAAATTATACATACATAGATGTGACAAACATATATTATATAATAGCTAAGTAAATGTTTGTGGAGATAAATACTTTTATCATGATTTGCACAACACCAATGTTTATATGAGTCAAAACATGGTACTTTTAATTTTTATACATGACATATTTTAGCTTGAGGTGAATTTCTTCTGGACTGGTTTCACTCAGGTTTTCATCATGATGGGATGTTGAATCTCATCAAATCATATGTGTTATTTTTACTTCAATCTGTGTATAATCTAACTACAAGTTTGCTTTGGAACTGTAATTGTGGCTTGTGGTTGAATCTTGACTAATTACCTTTGTAACTGGCTACTAGGATGTTTGTGTGACTAAGGTATTGATGAATCTTGTATTCGCCTTACCAAGGAAATTTGTTTTCAACTTTAATTTTTTTTAACTTTTTATGTCTTTGTCCTAGTTTAGTTTTCTTATTTTTGAAACACTGACCTCATCAAATATATGGGGAAATTCTCTTCTTATTTGGTTTTTGAAAATACTTTCTTAAGCATTTCCATTAGTTCTTCTAATTTTTGTCATATGGTTTAGGATGCCATAGAATATAGAACAACCATAATTTCTATGATGGATTCTTACTGGATGTCTCTTTATTTCCAAAGGTCATATGACAATTCTCCTAGGATTGCTATGGTATGATCTATCTTCAGTTATAGTCATATTTGCTTGTTTATGTAAGCCTTCCTATTGTAGTGATATTTGTGTCATCATCCTGAATTGAGGCCTGAATTGGGAAGGAATAGTTTATCTTTATGGTTTTTATTTACTCCTTTTGATTTGAATCTTTTTTAAAACAGGGCTGAATATGATAACTCCTACCCTTTTTTCCATATTATTTGTGTGGTATATACTATCTCATGCCGTTACTTTCAACTAGGCCATAACACTGAATAATAGTTCTGTCTCCGGATCCTCCTCCAAAGCCATGACTCTCAATCCAGAGATTACTCAACCTCTCAAAGCATGGTCACCTGCTGGAGATCAAGTATTTTAAGACAAGAATGTGCAGAGTGATCACATTTAAGCCATAATAAATAATAATAAAATATTATGCATATGCCCTTGTATGTTAATCATGCTTTGATTTTTAAAACATGATTTGCAAAAGTGTTTGCATCCATTAGTGTGTATGCTTGTGTTTGAGAGTTGACTGCATTGCTGTGTATAAAGGTCAGAATGCTTGGGTCATCGATGCAGGATATTGGGTATGGATTCACATGAGGTCTTGGAATAACAATTTAGATCCTCATTATTATACAAGATTTTTAATTAATTGGTGAGTGGTATGCCAGTCTTAATCCGACCTTTTAATGTCATGTTTTTTATCTTTTATATTGGCACTCTTTAGTATATAAAATAGTTATTTCCATTGTTAGATGTGAATGGATCGTGCACCATATTTACAGACCAAACTAGAGCTTCTTGGATTTGTCTATGTAAATACATTTTTACCAGTACTGTGTATTCTAAATAAAGAAAATTTGAATAACTGCCTTAAGAGTTTTTTACCGGGCTCTAGGCTAGATTCTTCCCACTTTTGTTCATTTGGGCCCTAGGTTTTCTGTAGCTCATCTGTAAGGACAGCTGTTGTGAACATTATTGCTGGCAGGGCTGAATTGCTTTTTCCTTTGTTACTGTCACGTTTTTTTTGAAAGTTTCCTGTGAGTCTCTCTTGTCCTGTACAAATTCCTCAGAGAAGTTGGCTGCCAAATGAATTGGGAAAGTTTTATGAGTTTCCTCCCCTCCCTCCCTTCCTCCCTCCTTTCCTAGCTCCCTCAGTCCCTCCCTCTCTACCTCCCTCCCTTCCTCCCCCCACTTCTCTCTCATTCTCTCTCTTTTCTTCTTGTTTTAAATGGTTCCTACTCATAAGTAAACTCTTAGTGCTTAGATAGGATATGTCTGAGGAAGTTAGTTGAATTTGACTTTACTGTTGACATTTGACCTTCCTGCACATCAATATTAATATCTAACAATATGAAAACATTTCAGTAATCTCTAATCAAGTATTTAGCTTTCTTAATAGCTTTAAATATTGTGTTTTATTGCCTGAGTTTGGAATACTGAGAGTGAAAGTCCTCTCCTGGTTATTAAGTCAACTGCTAATTTAGAACACAACCGAGTCTCTCAGAAATAGATGTACAAAGAGCCTTAGCCATTCAGTGAACCCCTGTGGTTTGTGGGGAAACAGGCTAGTAACCAGGAATGGACTTGAGACTCAAATATTTGTTCTTCATATTTGATCTTCTAATCCTCTTGTTTACTTGTTTGTTGCTGAGAATTTCACTAAATTTGGAGCCTTCATCATGTTAGTTAAGTGCTCTACTAGTAGTCTATATTCTCAGCAGAGGGTTTTCTTGTTTGTTTGTTTGTTTATTTGTTTGTTTTGTATTTAGATAATTGGCCCAATGCAGTCAATCTTAACCTTGAACATTTCGAACGTTTTTCCTGACTTCCAAGTTCTCGGATTATAATTATATGGCAGATATATATATATATATATATATATATATATATATATATATATATATATATATATCAGTCTCTTTTGAGAAACTGTTAATTCTATTTTTTAATTTGATCTATTATAGTATTAATGTACAGTTTGTGCTCTTATTTTTGATTAGTGCCCTTCTTACTTTGAAGGTTTCTGTTTAATTTTAAAGTTAGGAATCTAAGTTAAGATGCCAAAAGGTTTCTCTCCATTTCCATAAGTCTCTCTAGGTTTTCTTAAAACATCTATTTTGAGTTCTCTGATAGGCCACAGATACAGAAGGCTACATGGATGCTTTCCAATGCCTTAGTATTATCATAAGGAAAGATCCGGATCCCCTGAGAACTGATGCTTGGACAGCAGATCTCATTTTACAATGAAACTGGGTATATATTTTGGTCTTTTAAATGAGACTTTAAGACTGTTCTTGCCAAAATTCTAAATAGTCTGTTTACTTCATCTGAAACTGTGGACACTTCCAATATCTCAGCACCAGATGATACTCAATTTCAATTCTACACCAAGCCAAAAGTTGGTGTATTCTCATTCTTTCAGTGAGGAAGGATAAACTAAGCTCCGGTTGATATTTGATCCATACTTGGTATATTATTCAGGAAAAATTAGAAAAAGAATTTAGAGTGTTTCAACCACAGACACTCCTATCTGTGGAAGTACCAAGAGCAAGTTGTATGTAGCAATAGGTAAAGAAAAAGAAACCAGAAATTTGTGAGTGAGAGACCTGTATATGGCAAGATTTGAATGGGAGAAGGGAAAGAAATGCATGATGTAATTATATTAAAATTAAAAATCACATGTTTTATAAAAGCAATGTCTACTTTAGACTTGGGCATCACAGAATTCTATTTGTATCAGAATTTCATCATAATATGTCCAGTCCTCTGTTTCAGGCAAGAGCTTTATTTACTCTTTCACTGTTACCACTGCCTAGCACGAAGGATAGATGGGCTGGACAAAAAATTATAATTCTACTACAAACTTTACTCTGCCTAAACCAACACAGCACCACAGTACACAAAAGGTCATGTTTCTGTGTCATTCACATAAAGCTGAAACTAAGGTCCCTACTTTTGAAAATACCTACACATCATACTGCCTAAATTACTTGAAATGTAATTCTCTACTTGGCTCCACAGCAGATCCAGAGTCTCTAATCATGGACAGAGCCTGGTGACAGGACCATTAGGATCTCTCCTAATTTGGGTTTGCTTAGCCTGAACACAGTAGGAGGAAAATGGCCTTGTCCTTCCCTTCCTTGGCAGTTGGAGAGTCTTATTAAATATTTTGTATCGTGGTTTGGAGAAGGATTAATATCCTGATTACTTAGACTGCTGCTATGCTGCTTACATCTCATTCTCCTGGGAACAATGATGCGAAGACTTTCAAGAGCCCTCTACATATGTGTTAGTTGGAGTGGTATAGGCTGAACCAGGAGAGCATCTTTATGCATGATGTACAAGTCTGGAGATTCTTCCTAGAGTACATGCTTTCAGGTAGGACCTCAATTTCTCTGATATTGTATCACTGTAGAAAAGAGCTCGATGGCAAAGCGCCATGTCTATTCCATTCCTGACTCTCCATGCTGCAATGCTTGCTATGGAGGGAAAGAAAAGTGAATAACTTTTCCCATCGTGTCATTGGGAATGTGTCTTTTAAGATTAGTATGCTAATGTCAGGCAATACAGTTCCTCTCCTGGTTATTTGTGCTCTGATGATAATAGTTTGATGAGTAAATCCCTTTTAATTTTCTTTCATCTTTGTTGAATTGATTGATTACTGGGAATCTTAATCTGTACCATCTTGATCACAATTGAGTAATAGTAATTTTATTAATATTTTATGAGAAGAATGATATTTAGGGACATGTTATATGGATTTTATAGTAACATCAATGTTTTTAAATACACAATAGCAAATGTATAGACATTTTATGACTCCTTTCTGCCTCATTGATCAAATTCAGAATATGATTTTTCTGATACTAGTATGTCATTTAATAAGCGATTATATAATTTTATTGCTAAACCTAATGCTTTTTAATTCAATAAATTTCCCTAGTTAATCCATGTACCCATATTTTCCTCCACCTAATCATCATATTGAATTAAAGTTTGAGATTATAGGAGTGAATAAAAGAGAGGAGCAGCTTTTAAAAAAAAAAAAGAACGTGTCATGATATTAGTACTGACTATGTCTAGAACAGCAAGTCTGTCTGGACTGGAAAATTCTTTGTCTGTTCCCCTCTGCATTATCAAAGCTTGGATTGTGAGGACACAGCATGCTTTACCAACACCTGCTGGTTAGGAATTGAATGGTCTGGTGCCAGGGACATTCATTAGAAAGACCACCTCTGCAATATTAGAGCAGTATTTTCATAGGTCATTTTAAATCAACAAGAAAAGAAGCTGATCATTGTCAAGGGCCTTCTACAGAAGTAAAAGTAGTGAATTCTGTTCTTTCAACAAAATGTACAGTTGCTTTTTATAAAGGTAAATGAGGACTTTATTTTTTTCCTAAAATTCTAGTTCTTCCCTTCAGAACATGTTTACTATGGGAAATATTTAAGATTACAAATATAAAAAAGTGTAGTCCATAATAATCAGGCAAAAGGGAATTGGTTGACATTTGTCAAAGGACTGATAATAAGTATTCTAATAACCAAGGAGAGAGAATCATATTGCAATATGCATGAAAAGAGAAATACGGATTGCAGTATATATACTGCAGAAGTTACTGTGAATACCATCAGATATACATAGCGTAATGCCAAAACATACTGGGAAATACTTATACTTCATAAAAAATCCCCTTCTTTCCAAATTGTTTATACTTGCCATCAAAATTATGTTTAGTACACATATTAGTGTACTACCTATCATGTGTATTAAATATTAAACTAATTTATATAGGTTTTTACTCAGAGTTTGTTTTTTTGTTTTTTTAGCACATAAAAGAGGGAAGGGAGTTGTATTTGATAGAACAACTATCTGAGAAAATTAAAATTTTATAAATGCTTGATTCTAGTTTATGAAATTTAAATTCTGTTAAGTAGTGTGTAGAATATACATTGTGGCCTCCAAGAACATTCAGAAGCGACAGTGGTATTCAACACAGGCACAGAGAAATACAGAGGCAAAGCAGAACATAGAACAAAACGACTATATGGTAGCTTGGCTTCCCCAAGGAAAGTAAGAGGATACAAAATATAAACGACTGATTTTTTTCTACTGCCTTTTAGGTTACAAATTATTTCTGGCCATGTATATAGGAAAAACAGTTAAGTTAAAAACAGTCCTACACATTCTTGGCAGCCACTATTTTTAATTCCTTCTGAAAAGGTCATCATTACCGATTCAGTCCAAGGAATGCTCATTTTACTTCCTTCCCAAATATGTTGAAGTTTTAATTGTGTAAAGCACTCATTTTAAAAGACCTTTTTTTCAAAGCAATGCTGCTTTCCACTAAAAATCATTTCACTTATAATATTATCTGTATTTATTAAATAACTTGGTTCCCACTGATTTTCTTTTAGTAGCCCCTGAAGAAAAACAGGGAAAGACATAAGACATTTTTCATAGACTGTCAGTCCTTTCGTTCTTTCTTTCCATATTCCAGCTTAGGGTTGTCTACTTAAGTCTCTCAAGACAAATATATATATATATATATATATATATATATATATATATATATATATATATATATATATCTGTCTCCTGAGAGGATCTGCCAGAGCCTGACCAATACAGAGGTGCAGCAAAGCATTAGATTGAGAACAGGTCACCAATGGAGAAGTTAGAAAAAGAACTGAAGGAACTGAAGGGTTTTGTAACCCCATAGGAAGAACAATAATATCAACCAACCAGATCCCCCAGAGTTCCCAAGGACTAAACTACCAACAAAAGACTACAGACAGAGTGACTCTTGGCTCCAGACACATATGTAGCAGAGAATGGCCTTCTCAGGCATCAACAGGAGGAGAGGCTCTTAGTCCTGTGAAGGCTTGATGCCCCAGTTAGGAGAGCTTGGAGGCAGGAATGAGAGAGTGGGTAAGTGGGGTAGCACCCTCCTAGATGCAGAAGAAAGGGGGATGGCATAAAAGGTTTTCACAGGGGAAACTTGGAAAGGGGATAACATTTAAAATGTAAATGATGAAACTGTCCAATAAAAGAAGAAAAAAAAAAAAAACCTAAAATGGTTCTCCAGGTGCATGCTTGAAGAAAGCATAGAAAAGAAAAATAACCATTTTTCCAGGATTTTAGCCTCAGTTTTTGCCCCAGAACTGCTCTACATAGAACTTTCTTCAGGATGGGTTTTAACCCAGATCACACAATATAGAAAATGAAAGGAAAATGTGTCCCAACCTGTCAAGACCTCACAGTGTTAGATACATCATCCAAGCAGTTGTCCAATGGAGGAAATATTTAGAAATAAAGATTTTCTAGCAGTTTGCCATGGTAATACATAACAAATGATACAAGATCATTATTCATACCTTGTATAGTTTTCAAAAATGTATTATTACATTAGTGTTTTGTAATGATAATAGAAGGCTGCATCAAATTTTCTTTCAAATATTTACATGCTTCGAATAATAAAAATAAAAATTATATAAAATATCCATTTGAATTATATTCTTTTTAAGAGACACATGATTTTTCTAATAGCACATGTAATGTAACATATGTATAGGTGGTTTGTATATATAGGCATAAAATATTAGCATAGTTAAAGAATTCACGGATTTCCAAAAATGAAGATATTTTTCATAAGAGTATTCATGCAGCACAAATTTTGTTTAGCATTGTGGTATCATCTTGATTTCCTTAGTTTGTAACACAAGTTTCGGTTTTCAACATCATTTTCCATGTTCCCCAGATGTAGCTAACTGTTTTTAAGTAGGAGATTCACTTTCCCCGGGCTCGTCTGAAACTCACTATATAGTTGAAGCTATCTTTCAACTTCAATTCCCATTTTTCCTTCTTGAGTCTCCCAGGCACTGGGATTGTTCAGCTCTTAAAAAAGTCTAAAACTTTAGCAGGACAGTTGTTCCTTCCATAAATAAGTGTCCCTATTCTTCCTTCTTTAGTGCACCTATCCTATAAATAGTGTGTGTGTGCGTGTGTGTGCGTGTGTGTGTGTGTGAGTGTATGTACATATATGCATGTGGTTTTTAAGCAGATTGCTTCTCTCCACATGTTGACTAAATCTCACAATCTCACAATTTATTTCATATAATCCAGATATTTTAATTTACTAGCCTATTTCCATTTCTGAGTCATTTCTTTTTTTTCTAGTAACTGCCTGAGGCAGATCGAAATGTTGTGATGCAGGCGTGAGCACATTTTTCCTTATGTCCTTTGTCATGGGCCCCTCCTAAGCCCAGGTATCATTACAGAAGCAGTACAGTGTGTTAGGAAAAGGTCAGCTTGACTGAACTGCAGACTATGGGTGTATGATTCCACTAATTTGACTGTTTTCACTGTGGCTTATTATTAAACTTTCAGGACACTTTTAGAACAAGAATGAAAATTCCTGAACGTCCTTTTAGGAAGTCCAGTTTCCCAGTTCTCTAATTTGAAGACCCAATAGTTCTCTACTGTTTCATCATTCAACTGTTCATAGACACTTGCTTGGGCTTCCTCCTATCACAACAGTGTTTCTGGGAAGGGTGGAAGAAACTGACAAAAATCATCAAGCCTAATCGTGTTGCCAAGTGAATATGGCCCTAAACATTTATAGACCTGTTAGTTAGAGGATAATGTACTGCTCATTTGCCTTTCATTTCTGTTCTTAGATGATGCTTTGGTCATCTTCTTATAGAAACACTAGTTACAAACAAAGATGTCTATATAGGAATCTAAATAGATTAAAGATTGTCTAAAAGAGGGAAGAACAGTATAAATCTTTCAGTAATGTCTTACTCTAAAAAAATCTGTCTTGATAAAGGAGTCCATCTCAAGGAAAAGAAAATGTTTACAAAATAATCACAATTATCAAGAATTGTGAAAGATTCCATCACATGTATTATTAGATTATTTCACAATGCAAATATAAATATGTTTAATTTTTTCTCAAGTCAAAGACAATCAAGAAGTTACATTTAATGGCATTTAATGACATTCTGCATTCGTATACATCAGGGCTTTGTTCAACCATTATCAAGGTAACTTGCTCTATGGTGCATGGGAACAAATAACAAGATTCACATCCAAATAATAAGGAAAGTGTCAGAGACTTTGGAATACCAAAACAATCTGCAGAGAGTGAGAGACTTCGGAACGCCCAGACCAAACAGATATTTCCATAAAATTCTTTCCCTCAGGACTCAGTGAATCCTTTCAGCAAAGGCAGAAAGAGTATGAAAGACAGAGGTGATAGAGGACAATGTGAATCTTTTATCAACATGATCAAAGCTCATATAAATCCATAGAGACAGAGGCAGCATACACAGTATCTTCAAGGTCCTTTGTGTTTATATTATGGCTTCAATTTCACTGTTTTTTAACGAATCACTGAACTTGTAAATGAGTGAATCTTTGAATCGTGTGCATTTTCTTGGACTCTTTTCCTTCTTTTGTCCAAGTTCAGTGTGCTAGTTTATATTTTATCTCATTAATTTTTATTTTATTATTATTGTTTAGAAGCTTGTATTTTTTTTCTAATGAGACACAGAAAGAGAATGGATCTGGGTTAGAGAAAAGATTTTAGGGACACTGGGAAAAGCAAAAGAAGTAGAAATCATAAGCAAGTTTCTTATGTATATTATGTGAGAAAAATATGCTTCTGTGAATGAGAAGAGCTGGTTACCTGGGTTGATTGTGTTGATCTGCCAATGAAACAGAAGCCGCACCATATTCCTATAATAGTATTATCCATTTCTTCTAGAGATTAACTGACCATCTATGTTTATGGCACTTACTTAGAATAAAACCCAAAACTTTACATGAGACCACGAAACTATAAAGGAGCTGTTGAGATAGAAGGAACGAAGCTTCCAAAAGGGGTGTGGAGTGATTATGTAACACGTCGGATATGAAAGGAGAAAGAAAAATACTGAGAGTGGAGGGCTTTAGTCCAGACAGGGAACAGGAGCCCGGAGATAAATGGAGGGGAGGGCACTGAGGAATTCATCAACACTAAGTAGATGTAAAAGTGCCAAAAAGAAACCTGCTAATTTGTAAACTCATTGAAATTACTAGTAAGATCAAACACAAATTAAGATAATTGAGTTGATGGAAAAAAAATTCACTTTGGAATTTACTTGTATTATGATGACTTGCCAGCTCCTTGAATCAGTAAGGGGTAGTGGTGGAAGATGGAAAGGCATTTTGAAGACCTAATTAGAGTATTATTGTTATGGCAGTACACTGTGGGTCTGAGGAAATGTCTTCTGGAATAGTATAGTCCTGGGGAAGTACTAAATGGTAGAGCAGGCACAGAGCTGCTCCTCACATAAACAACATTAACAGATCCAAGAGTCGTTTGAGCAAAAGGTGAAGTGCCCTCTCCATTACTGCATCTAATGATCCTCCAGTGGAAATTCTGCTTCTCATTATTGAATCTCTGACTCTGCTATTCCAAGAATCTTAGCTTGAGAGAAAAGACAATTTCCACCTTGGGA
Source organism: Rattus norvegicus (assembly GCF_021556685.1). NCBI lineage: Eukaryota > Metazoa > Chordata > Mammalia > Rodentia > Muridae > Rattus > Rattus norvegicus. Next base: position 86,061,893 of record NC_141539.1, on the reverse strand, counting down.
CACAGCAATGATTTTATTAAAGTAGAAAATGAAAAGTGCCTTCTGGTCACTTTGAGCACCTCACACTAGTGAACCACCATGCTCACAAAGGGCTGATTATCTTCATCATTAAGGGAAAGTGAATTAACAACACATCACAAAATTAAAAGTTTCATTTCTAGAAAGTAGGCCAATTTATAAAATACTACTTGAATACCCCACATCTATTTTCTATGAGAGGATGAAGGAAAACTGCAACAATGCAATACAGACAAAATTAGTCATGAAACAGAAAGTCCAGGAAGAAACATCATATTTGACTGAAAATTAAATTATGGGCAACTAACAAACAGTAGCCCAATGATATCTTAAGTGTTCATATGGGTTTTACTTGCTACTCACACAAATTCATTTATTGAAAGTTCATGTCTTACCTAATAATATTAAGACATGTTTTCTAGGGAGACGATTATGTTTAAATTTGGGAAAACGAATGAATGAGCTCATAGTAAAATTAAGGGAGAAAGAATTTAGATATGCTGGCAAGGTTCATCTCGTTGTTACTCTCTTCACATTATATACAGTCCTTCTTCCCAACTGCTATTGCCACTGTCCAACGCACCACATGAACTGTGCTATCAAGAGCCTTCATACACAAGTTGACGTGCATCTCTTACTTCCCTGGAAGACATTCTCCATGTTCCTTCTGAAGCTCAGGGTTGCTTATCAGTATTATAATTGCAGGCTGCTAGATGGATACTAATTTGATTTGCCAGTGCTAGCCATTCATCTCACCTCCTCTGATATGCTCTTTATTTCTTAATATGCACAGGAGCCCTATTTAATGGTCAAATAATGAATGGCATAGACCAGTTGTGTTTCTTAGTTTAAAAAATGTACAGTAAAAATAAACATTCATAAGAATTTTTATATAAAGTAAAGGTATTGAAATTAACAGTGAAAAGATGATGAGAAATAAGACATTAGAAATTAGAAATGGAGGCAACCTTGGAGATAGAGAACCTAGGAAGAAAACAGGAACTGCATGTGCAAGCATCACTATAGAATACAAGAGATGGATGTGAAAATATCAGGCACAAAAGATACTAGAAAAGATATTGATATGTCAGTCAAATAAAACGCCAAAAATAAACTGTTCCGAAACTAAAATACTCAGGATATTTGGAACACAATGAAAATAGAAGAGGGTAAAGATTTCCAGTTCAAAGGGCCAGAAAATATCTTCAACAAAATCAGAGAAGAAATCTTTCCTAACATATAAAAAGAAATGTCTATAAAGGTACAGACCATCATATAGATTGGACCAGAAAAGAAAATCCTCCCACTACCTAATAATCAAAACATTAAATGTACAAAATAAAAAAGATACTAAAAGCTTTTAAGGAAACAGGCCGGGTAACATATAAAGACAGACCTATCAGAATTACCACTGACTTATCAACAGAGACTCTTAAATCCAGAGGATCTTAGACAAATTTGTGCATACCCTAAGGGACCACAGGTGCCAGCCCAGAAAATTATACCAAGCAAATCTTTCAATCAGCATAAATAGAGAAATAAAGATACTGTATGATAAAATAAGAAGGAAAACTAAAAAAAGTAGGGAAACTAAATCCAAAAATTAAATTGGTATCTTATAACCAACCCAAAGAAGAAAATTATACACACATAGGATCATCTTTAAAAAATTACAGGAACTAATGATTATTATTCATTAATATCTGTTGATGGCAAATGGACTTAGTTACCCAATAAAAAAAGATGCACGTTAATTGACTGGATAGGTAGACAGTATCCATCATTCTGTTGATAAATCAATGAACCTCAGCAACACAGTCAGACACTACCTCAGAGTAAAGGCCTGGAAAACCTTTGCCTAGATAATGGTTCAAGGAAACTATCTGGAGTTGCCATTCTAACTACCAATAACATAGACTTTCAGTCAAAAGTAATTAAAAGAGATGAGGAAGGATACTTCATATTCATCAAAGGAACAGTCCACCAATTCATCAATTCTGAATAACTATGCCTCAAATTAAAAGACACTTTCAGAAGCTCAAAATACCCATTGAACACCACACAATAACAAGGGTCGACTTCAACATGGCTCTCTTATGAAGGGACTGATCAACTAAACAGAAATTGAATAGACACAAAATAAAACTGACAGAAGTTTTGAGGCAAATGGATTTAACAGATAACTAGAGGACATTTAAACCCAAAACAAAAGTATATACCTACTTCTCATCACCTCATTGAACCTTCTCCATTATTGACCATGTGACTGGACACAAAAGAAGCCTCAACAGAAACAGGAAGATTAAAATAATTTCTTGAATTCTATCATCAGGTCACCACAGAATAGGAGTGGACTTCAAGAACAACAGAAAGAACAGAAAGCCCATATACAGAGAGAAACTAAACAACTCTCTACTCAATGATAATATGGTCAGTGAAAAATAAAGTAATTAAAGACTCTCTACAATTCTACAATAACGAAAGCAAAACATACCCAAACTTATTGGACACAATGAAAGCAGACTTAAGAAACTTCATAGCACAAAATGTCTTATTAAAGAAATTGGAGATATCCTTTGCTAATAATTTAAGAGCATACCTGAAATCTCTAGAACAAAAATAAGCAAACATGCCCAAGAGGCTTAAATGGCAGGAAATAGTCAAGCATAGGACTGAAATCAACCGATTAGAAACAAAACAATACAAAGGATTAACAAAGTGAAGAGCTCATATTTGGGACAGGGAAACAGGACTGAAGCACTGGGGGCCAGCAGAAAGAATGGAAACAGGCAGCCTTTGGAGGTAAGAGGTGGAGGAACCCTCTAGAATGTACCAGAGACTTGGGAAGTGACAGACTTTTATGACTCAAGGAAAGGGACATTATATGAACTGCCCAACAGTGAGGAGAGGGATCTTGTAGAATCTACTTCCAGTAGAAATGCATGGCATTATGTGGAGAGAAGGGGTTATCAACCCACAGTCAAAAAAACTCTGACCAGAATTATTCCTGTCTAAAAGAAATGAAGGGACAAAAATGGATAAGAGCGAGAGAGAAAGGGGATCCAGTGACAGACCCAAATTTGGATCCAATTCAAGTGGATACTCCAAGGCCTGGCTTCAGTACTGATGATATGGTGTGCTTACAGACAGTATCCTAGCTTAACTGCCTTCCAAGATGCCAAACAAGGAGCTAAAAGAGTCAGATGCAGATACTTACACCCAACCAATGTACAAAAGCTGGGGACCCCTTGGGTTGAATTAGGGAATAGCTAGAAGAAGCCAAGGACCAAGGCAGTCCCATGGGAAGACCACCCATCTCAAGTGAACAGGAGCCCCAAGATCTCTCAGATACTGAACCACCAACCAGGCAATATACACCAGTTGATATGAGGCCCCCAGTACATATACAGCAGAGGACTGCCTGGACTGGCCTCAGTGAGGAAAGATTTACCTAACTGTCAAGAGACTTGAGGCTTCAGGGAATGGGGAGGTCTGCTGGAGTTAGGGAGTTGGGGGCATTCTGTAGACGATATGGAAGGAGATATGGGATGAGGAACAGTCAGAGGGTGGACCAAGAAGGGAATAAACACTGGAGTGTTAAAAAAAGATTAAAGAATAAAAAAAAAAAGAATTCTTTCTTTAAGAAAATCAACAAGATAGAAAAAATCCTTAATCTAACTAAAAGGCAAAGAGACAGTATCCAAATTTTAAGAATCACATATGAAAAGGAAGCCAAAAAAAGAAACTGAAGAAATTTCAAAAAATAAATCATCAGATAATGCTCCAAAAACCTGTATTCAACAAAACCAGAAAATTAGGATGAAAGGAATGATTTTCTAGACAGTAACTATATATCAAAGTTAAAGCAAAGTCAGGTAAACATTCTGAATAGTCTCTGTTCTGTCTGGTTTTGTGTGCCAATTTGTCAGAAGATGGACTTATCAGAGAGAAAGGAACTTCCCTTGAGAAAATACCACTGTGAGATCTGGCTGTAAGGCATTTTCTTGATTATTGATCAAGGGTCGGAGGGCCCATTGTGGGTGTTGCCATCCCTGTGATGATAGTCTTGGGTTCTTTAAAAAGCAAGCTGAGCAAGCCAGGTAAAGGTGAAGCAAGACAGTATGCAGTGTGGTGGCTGCATCAGCTCATCCTTCCTGACCTGCTTGAGTCCCAGACCTGCCTTCATTTGGTGATGAACAGTAATTGGGAAGTATAATCTGATTAAACCCTTTTCTTTCCAACTTGCTTCTTGGTTATGATGTTTTGTGAAGAAATAGAAACATTGACTAAGACAGTCTCATAACCCCTAAGGAAATAGAAGGAGTGAGTAAAAACCTCCCAATAAAAAGCCCAGCCTCTGGTTTTAGTGTAGAATTCTAGCTGACTTTCAATGAAGAATAATACCAATACTCATCAAAGTATTCCACAAAATTGAACAGAAGGAATACTACGTAATTCATGCTATGAAGCCACAGTTACTGTGATACATAAAACCATACAAATACCCAGAAGAGAAAGAAATCTTCTGAGATATTTCTATTATGCATATCAAAGAAAAAATACTCAAGAAAGTTCTTACAGACCAAAATCTTAGAACACACAAAATCATCATTCACCACAATTAAGTATGCTTCTGCCCAGGGAGACAGGAATTGTTCAATAAACAAAAATCCATCTATATAATCTATTGTATAAACATATTAAAGGAAAAATGTACATGATCATCTGAAGAGATACTCAAAAAACCTTTAACAAAATTCAGCACCATATCGTGTTATAGGTCTTGGAGAGATCAGGAATTCAAGTCATATACCTAAATATAATAAAAGCAATATACAGCAACCCAATAGTCAGCATCAAATTAAAAAGACAGAAATCTGACATAATCCCACTAAAGTTATGAACTAGATATGGCTGAACACTCTTTCCTATCTATCCAATGTAGGATTTGAAGTTCTAGCAAGAGCAATAAGACAACAAAGGAGACTCAAATTCTGTGGGGGAGAGAGCTGAACTCCTAGAAGTACATACAATTCTGAAACCTCAGGAGAGACCACCACTTCTGCCCACTTCTGCTCTCATTCTTGGCCCAAGAGGAAACTGCATAGTGCCTCTGGACGCAGGAGTATAGGAGCAGTCAACAGCATGACCCTGATGGTTTCTCCCTGTGCCTGCAACTGAACTGAACAAGTCCCACAGCTCCCTGCACCCAAATCCCTTGGGGGAGAAAGCTGAACCCTCAGAAATGCAAACAATTCTGAGAACTCAGAGGAGAGAACTATTTTCTACCCACATTCCTGACTCAAGAGGAAATTGCCTAGTGCTATCTGTGTCCTCTGAGACCAAGGACATATGAGCAGTCAGGAGTAGAACACTTCAGGTTTCTGCCTGCACCTAGAGTTGAAAGCCAGTCCACAGGACTGCCAATACTCCTGAGAGCAGAGATAATGAAAGAGCGAACCCCTAAACGCTCTGATCACGGGGTGGGGTGCCCCCAGGAATCACGAGTAGCCGTCTTAATGTAACAGTAAGAGGTAGCTTTATTAGCGGGATCCCGGGTCAATACGTATCCCACACAGGAGACAGAGGAATCGACCACGAGCTCCCAAACTCAGGGGTTTATATAGGGGAGGTAAGGGGCATTCACGCGGTTACACATGATTGGTCAATTCAAAAGGTGCACGGTTACTTTCGGCGTGAAATGACATCAGCAAGGAGTACATGCTATCTAGCAGCTCAGCAGTGTGGGTAGGGTGGCTTATCTCACTCAGGGGGATGACACACTTCTGGGGAGTGGAGGAAGGGGAGAAGGTGGCTACGGATGGTCAATGTCCTTGGGGCTGATAGCTGGTCTGGCAGGTCCTATCTCTAACACCCTCTCAGGCACGTCCGGACCTTGTTTATGACTAACTTCTTGAAATTTTAATTCCTCAATAAGACCAACTCTTCTGTGCCAAACAGCCAACCTTGAGGCTTCAGGTCACACAAACCCAGGAGAAGCTCTCTGTTCCCAGACCTGGCTGAAAGAAAACAGGTCTACAGGAGTGCTAACACACAGGTCTACAGGAGGGTCAAGCCACTGTCAGAGACAGCAAGACAAGCTAATACCAGAGACAACCTGATGTCTAGAGGCAAGCACAGGAACCTAACTTATAGAAACTAAGATTACTTGGCATCATCAGTGCCCAGATCACCCACTAAAACACATACAGGGTATTCCAACAGGCCCAAAAAGCAAGGTTTGTATTTAAAAATCACATCTCATGATGATGACAGAGGAATTTAAGAAGGAGATAAATAACTCCCCAAAGAAATATAAGACAACACAGGTAAACAAGTAGAAGCCCTTAAAGAGGAAACACAAAAGTCCCTTAAAGAATTACAGGAAAACACAACCAAAAATTTGAAGGAATTGAATAAAACCACCCAGGATTTAAAAATTGAAATCTAAATAATAAAGAAGCACAAAGGAGACAACAATGGATATAGAAAGTCTCGGGAAGAGATCAGGAATCATAGATGCAAGCATCACCAGCAGAAAACAAGAGATAGAAGAGAGAATCTCAGGGGCAGAAGATACCATAGAAAATATCAAAACAACTATCAAAGATAATGTAAATCACAAAATGTCCTGGCCCAAGACATCCAGGAAATCTAGAACACAAAGAGAAGATCAAACCTAAGGATAATAGGTATAGAAGAGAGTGAAGACTCCCAAATTAAGGGGCTAGTAAATATCTTGAACAAAATTAGCCAACAAAACTTCCCTAAACTAGAGAAAGAGATGCCCATAAACATACAATAACTCTACAGAACTCCAAATAGATTAGACCTCAAAAAATTTCTCCTGTTACATAATAGTCAAAACACCAAATGCACAAAACAAAGAAAGAATATTAAGGGAAAAAGGTCAAGTAACATAAAAAGACAGATCTATCAGAATTACACCAGACTTCTCTCCAGAGACTGTGAAAGCCAGAAGACCCTGGGCAGACGTCATGCATACCCTAAGAGAACACAAAGGCCAACCCAGGCTACCACATCCATCAAAACTTTGAATTATCATAGATGGAGAAACCAAGATATTCCATGACAAAATCAAATTTACACAATATCTTTCTATAAGTCCACCCTACAAAGGATAATAGATGGAAAACTCCAACACAAGGAGGGAAACTATACCCCAGGAAAGCAAAAAAGTAATCTCATTGCAACAAAACCAAAAGAAGAGAGGCACACAAACATAATTCCACCTCTAACAACGACAATAACAGGAAGTAACAATCACTACTCCTTAATATCTCTTAATATCAATGGTCTCAATTCCCCAATTGAAAGACATAGACTAACAGACTGGATACATAAGGAGGACCCATCATTCTGCTTCATACAGGAAACATACCTCAGAGACAAAGACAGATACTACCTCAAAGTAAAAGGCTGGAAAACAACTTTGCAAGTAAGTCGTCTGAAGAAACAAGCTAGAGTCACCATTCCAATATCCAGTAAAATCCACTTTCAACCAAAAGTATTCAAAAAAGATGAGGAAGGGCACTTCATATTCACCAAAGGAAAAATCCACCAAGATGAACTGTCAATCTTAAATATCTATGCTGTAAATGCAATTCATAAATACATTCATAAAAGAAACCTACTAAACTGTCAAAGCACATATTGAACCTCACACAATAGTAGTGGGAGATTTCAACACCCCACTCTCATCAATGGACAGATGATATAAACAGGAAATAAACAATGACTTAGAGAAACTAACAGAAGTTATGAACCAAATGGCTTTAGCATATATTTATAGAACATTTCATCCTAAAACAAAAGAAGATACCTTCTTCTCAGCCGCTCATGGTACCTTCTCCAAAATTGACCATATAATCAGTCACAAAACAGGCCTCAACAGGTACGAAAGAAGGCCTACATATGGAAGTTGAACAATGCTCTATTCAGTGATAACTTGGTTAAGGAAGAAATAAAGAAATTAAAGACTTTTTAGAATTTAATGAAAATGAAGGAACAACATACCCAAACTTATTGGATATAATGAAAGCACTGCTAAAAGGAAAACTTATAGTTCTGAGTGCCTCCAAAAAGAGACTGGAGAGAGCATATACTAGCAGCTTGACAGCACACATAAAGCTCTAGAACAAAAAGAAGCAAATACACTCAAGAGGAGTAGAAAGCAAGAAATAATGAAACTCAGGGCTGAAATCAACAAAGTAGAAACCAAAAGGACAATACAAAGAATCAACAAAACTAGGAGCTGGTTTTTTGAGAAAAATCAACAAGATACATAAACCCTTAGCCAGACTAACCAGAGGTCACAGAGTATATCCATATTAACACAATCAGAAATTAAAACAGAGACATAAAAACAGGGAAATTGGTTTGAAGTCTCTTTCTTCATTGGGTCTTTTTGTGGTTTAAGTATAAGCATAATTGTTGCTTAATAGAAAGAATTGGGCAGTGCTCCTGTTTCTATTTTGTGCAATATTTTGGGCAATATTGATATGAGGTTTTCTACGAAGGTCTAATAGAATTCTGCACTAAACCCATCTGGTCTTGTGCTCCTTTCGGTTTGGAGACTTTTAATAACTGCTTCTATTCCTTTAGGAGTTATGGGAAAATTTAATTGGTTTATGTTGTCTTAATTTTACTTTGGTACCTTGTATTTGTCTAGAAAAATTGTCCATTTCCTACAGATTTTCCAGTTTTGTTGAATATAGACTTTGGTAGTAGGATCTGATGATTTTTTGAATTTCCTCAGATTATGTCTCTCTTTTCATTTCTGATTTACAAGAAGACTCCTACAGCTGATAAAAAACTTCAGCAAAGTGGCTGAATACAAAATTAATTCCAGGAAATTAGTAGCCCTCTTTTATACAAATGGTAAGCAGGCTGAGTAAGAAATCAGGGAAACAACACAAGAATAGTCACAAATAATATAAAATATGTAGGTTTAACTGTAATTGAGAAAGTGGAAAATTTAAATGACAAGAAGAACATCAAATTTCAGAAGGTAAGAAAAATGAAAGGAGAACTCAAAAGATAGAAAAATCTCTCAAATTCATTGGACTGTAGTATAAACAGTGAAATTACCATCTTCCTCAAAGCAATCTACAGAGTCAATGCAATTCCTGCAGAGTCAAATCCAACAGAATGTTTTAAACGCATTAAAAGAGAAATTCTCAACTTCATATGGGAATACAAAAAACTCAGGCTATCCGAAACCATTTTGAAAAATGAAAGACCTTCTGGAGGAATTACCATGCCTTACCTGAGGTTTTACTATAGAGCAGTAGTGATATATACCACAAAGTATGGGTACAGAGACAGACAGGTATAGTGGAATTACCTGTTATTTTTTGATTGGCTCATAAATACATCAAGAAGCTAATCGCTGAGGTTTTTCACTTCCTAAAGAGGAAGAGGGGACATAGGAGAAAGGAAGTGCCATTTCTTTCTTTCTCTCTTTCTTTCTTTCTTTCTTTCTTTCTTTCTTTCTTTCTTCCTTCCTTCCTTCCTTTCTGCTTGTTGTTGTTGTTGTTGTTAGTAATAAGACTGTACTACAACAAATACAACAAAATGGTGAATGTAGAAAAAGTAAAAAAAAAAAAACAAAACTGTCACTCTTTCTCAATATTACCTTGGTATGAGTAGAACTACATTTATCTTTCATACAATATCTTATCTCACATACAAGAAAAACACTTTAAAGAGGCAAAACATCAGATGAAACCAGGGAATCTCCAAAATCTTTCAGTCTTTTTATCATTAGCGATAACCAAAATTGGCTTGAATTATTATATCAGAGCCCAGATTGAAGACTTAGGGCTAGAATCTAAGGGAGGTCACCAGAAAATATTGGGAAGAGCATATTTGCAAGATGCTTCAAGAACAATCTTATTTACCAGACCCTACAAGATAGATAATCATATTTCCCTCCTTAACAATCCCTATTTCCCTAATCAAGCTTGACAGAGATAGCATGTCAATTACTAATTATCACATAATATTATCTCTTATCAGCAGTCTATTTTATAAGTATCTTTGTTGGTGGGGGGCAGTACAGTAAATCCAGGGAAAGAAACATGGTGCTACTGTCAGAACAAGAGAGTCAAGGATGTGAGGTTAAATAAACAGAAACGTAAGAAGTGGAATGAGTTGAAAATTCTGTATGCTTGCTGTGTATGGGCTTCCCTCTGTGGAATGACAAGGGAGGGATGTCTGGAAAAGCTGGGTCTGAAGAGGTGAGCTTGCTTCACATATGTTTTTGATTCTGCTTGGTGAGTAGAACAGAGAGAACTGGACTAGAATCTGCGGCTATAAATCCACTGGAGGAAATTATTTGATTTCCATATTTGTAGGAGAGGTGTTTTCTTTAGATGTAGATCACTATCTAAATTGTATAGTGTATATTTCTATTTCATGGGAGAATTGAAAGAAAATTTATTTATATATTTATTGTGTGCGTGTGTGTGTGTGTGTGTGTGTGTGTGTACTTGATCCATCTCTCATCTAAAGTAATTTTAAAAGATATATGGAAATTGTACTATATTTGAGGTTTTCTGAATAATTGGCTGTATTCTTGTGGTTACTGGTTTTATTTCAAAAGCAGCAGAATGTTTTTACTCATTTTCTAGAATCCTATTAAAAATGAGGTTCAGAGCTAAACAAAGAATTCTCAACTAAGGAATACCGAACGGTTGAGGAGCACCTAAAGAAATGTTCACCATCCTTAGTCATCAGGGAAATGCAAATCAAAACAACCCTGAGATTACACCTCAGACCAATAAGAATTGCTAAGATCAAAAACTCAAATGACAGAAGATGCTAGTGAGGATGTGGAAAAATAAGAACACTCCTCCATTTCTGGTGGGATTGCAAACTGGTACAACTACTCTGGAAATTGGTCTGGAGGTTCTCAGGAAATTGGACATTGAACTACCTGAGGATCCAGCTATAGCACTCTTGGGCATATACCCAAAAGACTCTCCAACCTAAAACAAGGACACATGTTCCACTATGTTCATAGCAGCCTTATTTATAATAGACAGAAACTGAAAAGAATCCAGATGTCCTTCAACAGAGGAATGGATAAAGAAAATGTGAACAAAGAGTCTAACAGGGACTGAAGAAAAGGTCGTCCTGAGACTCCCCCACCTGAGGAAGGGGCATTTTTTACTATGAAATGGAGAGGGAGAGTTGTGCAGGATGTAGGCCAGGAAAGCAGACCTGGTTGTGGCTCCTGCCATTGGAAGAATTTCTTACATAGAACAGAGGGTGAGTTTAGGATAATATATTCTGTGCCCAGCAATGTGTCATTCTGTTTATTTTTAAAATTAAGATTATCTGGTGTTTTCCATTGTCGATGATCAGGGGGGCAGTTGGTGGAGCTGAGCCAGATCAGAGCTCTGGCTTGGAAAAGCTATCAAGGAAAAAGAGATAACAGGAATATAGAGCTGTTTGGCAAGAGCATACCCACAGCTGGTCACTGGGTGGTGAGCTGAAAAGAGAGCTCTTAAGAGGCAGAGCAGGCATTTCTGGGAGAAGCATTGGTTATGAGAAATTCAAGGACTGCAGCCATGGTCTATGGCAGTGGCATGGGCTAGGAACAGACAGAGACCTCCACCAGACCAGGGTAGACTGAGTTAAATGGCACCAAGCTAGCTGTGGGAATGGGTGAGTCTGCCATTGCTGGCACCTAGCTGGGACCAAGGTGGGGTTATAAAATTGCACACTACAGACAGGTCAGTCAATGGAATAGAACTGAAGACCCATAAATAATCATACACACTTATTGACACTTTATCTTTGATGAATTCAGAAGCATACAATAGAATAAAAAGCATCTTCAATAAATGGTACCGATCTAACTGACTGACTGCACAAAGAAGAATGAAAATAAATCCATATTTATCACTGCGCGAAAAGCTCAGGTCTAAGTATATCAAGAATCTCAACATAAAACTAGATACACTGAATCTAATAGAAGAGAAAGTGGGTAATAGTCTTAAGTGCAGGAAAAAATTTACTGAAGAGAACACCAATGGCTCAGGCTCTAATATCAATAACTGACAAATGGGACATTTTGAAAATGCAAAGGTTCTGTAAGGCAAAGAAAACTGTTAATAGGACAAAATGTCAACTTACAGATTGTGAAAAAGTTTTCACTAACCCTATATCTGAATATATATATATATATATATATTAAAAAAATTCAGTATTCCTTACCTTATTCTATTCACATAGAATAAGGTTCTGTATTTATCCAAAGATATAAAGAAATCAAGAAGTTAAATTCTCCCCCCCCAAATATACAATTTTAAAAAATAGGTACAGAGGTAAACAGAGAATTCTCAACAATGCAATCTCATATGGCCGAGAAACACTTAAGGAAATATTCAATATCCTTACTCATCAGAGTAATGCAAAACAAAATGATCCTCAGATTCCACAATATGCCTATCAGAATGGCTAAGATCAAAGACTCAATACAGCACATGCTGGCTAGGTTATGGAGAAAGGGGAATACTCCACCATTTTTGGTGGGATTGCAAACTGGGGCAACCATTCTCGAAATTAATCTGGCAGTTCCTCAAAAAAATTGGCAATGGTTCTGTCTGAAGGCCCAGCTACAGGACTCCTGGGCATATACCCAAAAATGTTCCACAATATCATAAGGATATGTGCTCCACTATGTTCATATCAGCTTTATTCATAATGATCAGAAACTCCAAGCATCCCAGATGTCTCTCATATGAAGAATGAATACAGAAAATGTGGTTCATGTACACAATGGAATACTATTCAGCCATTAAGAGAATTACATCATTATTTTTACAAGTACATGGATAAAACTAGAAAACATCATCCTGAGTGAGTTAACTAAAACCAAAAATGGAATGCATGATATGTTCTTGATAAGTGGATATTATCAAAAATGTGAAGAATATCCATGACACAACTTACAGACCTGAATAAGTTGTAGGACAGCCCAAGTGAGGATGCTTAAATTCCACTTATAAGGGGGTCGGGGGGGATAATTATGGCGGGCAGAGGGAGGAAAGGAACTGGGTGGGAGATGGGAGGCAGAGGGGAAAAGGTGGGCAGGATCATGTACATGGGATACAGGAGAAGGACTGGAGGGCTAGGAGAATGAATCTAATTGTGCAGCTACAGGAATTGGAGGGTGGGGGATCTTCTACAAAATCCTAAATACCTAGGATGAAGAAAGTTCCCAGGGCTCATTGGGCATGAACTTAGCAGAAATTTTCATCAGTGGGGATATGGAAATTGAAGAGACTACCTCCACCAGTTATATATGACCCCCAGTGGAGGGATGCGGACAGGAATACACCTGAAAAACTTTTCAACCAAAATTGTTCTTAAAAGAAATGCAGGGGAGAAAATGGAGCAAAGGCTAAAGGGACACTTGAGCAGTGATAGGCCCAACTTGGGATCCATCACATGGGTAAGCACCAATTACTGACACTATTACTTATACTATGTTGTGCATGTAGACAGGAGACTAGCATGGGTGTCCTCTGAGAGGCTCTACCAGCACCTGACTGAGACAAATACAGATACTCATAGTGAAGTTGGACAGATGTTTGAGACCTATATGGAAAAGTAATGGGAAGGATTGAAGCTACTGAAGGGGATGGCAACCCCGTAGGAAGACCAATAATGTCCATTGACCAGGATCACTGGGCGTAGCGAGAGTCTAAGCCACCAACCAAAGAGCATACAAGTGCTTGTTCAGCAGATGGTAGCACATATGTACAATGTGCTACAATGTGTGACTTTAGTGGGAGAAGATGCTCCTAATTCTGCAGGGACTTAAGGCAACAGAGTTTGGGGATATGGGAGGACACCCTCTCAGATGCAAAGGAGAGGCAGAATTGGCAGAAGAAATCTATAAGGATTTCTGGGAGGGGTACAACATTTGAAATGTAAACAAAATAGTTTTAAAATAGAGTGGTGTGATTTGGGATAGATACAGAAAGGGCAATAAGTCAAGTTTTCAATTTTCTCCTAAAAATTATCATGATCAGATGAAGAAAGACAATTACACTAAGTTATTTTTTTTAATGTTTACAATTGATAGAATTTTCAGGTATGTTTGATGTGAAAATGAGGGGGAAAGAAGTTATTAAAATGGCTTCCTAAATTTTATTTGGAAATCAGTCTGGAGATTACTCAGAAAATTGGATATAGTACTACCTGAGGACCCAGCTATACCACTCCTGGGAATATACCCAAGTGATGCTCAATAAATAACAAGGACACATATTCTACTATGTTCATAGCAGTCTTATTTATAATAGCCAGAAGCTAGAAAGAACCCAGATGCCCTTCAACAGAGAAATGGATACAGAAAATGTGGTACATCTACATAATGGAGTACTACTCAGTTATCAAAAACAATGACTTCATGAAATTCATAGACAAATGGATGGAACTAGAAAATGTCATCCTGAATGAGGATCAAAAAATTAAATGGTATGAACTCACCAAGTGGATATTAGACGAAAAGCTCAAATTACCCAAGATATAATCCACAAACCACATGAAGCTCAAGAAGAAGGATGACAAAAGGGCAGATGCTTCAGTCTTTCTTAAAAGGGGCAATAAAATATTCATAAGAGGAGATATGGAGACAAATTTTGGAGCAGAGACTCAAGGAATGATCATTCAGACCTACCCCACCTACGTTTCCAGCCCATATATAGAAAGCCACCAAACCTAGACAATATTGATGAAGCCAAGAAGTGTATGCTGACAGGAGCCTGATATTGCTGTCTCCTAAGAGGCTCAGCCAGATCATGACCAATACAAAGGGGAATGCTAGCAGTAAACCATTGAACTTAGAACTGGTCCCCATTGGAGGAGTTAGAGAAAGGATTGAAGGAGCTGAAGGGGCTTGCAACCCCATTAGAACAACAATGTCAACCAACCAGAGTTCCCAGGGACTGAACCACTACCCAAAGACTATACATGAAGTGACCCAGGGCTCCAACTTCATCTGTAGCAGAGGATGGCCTTTTTGGGCACCAATGGATGGAGATGCCCTTGGTCCTGCCAAGGCTGGGTCCTCCAGTGTAGGGGAATGTCACAGCGAGGAGGTAGGAATTGGGGTGGATGGAGAGGGGGAGGGACAATGGGATAGGGGGCTTATGGACAGAAAACCCTGAAAGGGAATAACATTTGAAATGTAAATAAAAAAATCAAATAAAAATTTTATTTGTAAGCTGTCATGAATGACAATGGAGAAGAAACTATCTCAGGCAAGTAATTTTGAACAATGTGTTCAAGAAATGATTCACTAGATTGTACCAAGGGAGTGCGGATTCTTAGTAGTTTGATGGCTTAAGGGGAAAAAGGCGAGCAGCAGTGACTTGGGCATGAGCAATATATTGGATAGAGAAATATTTAATTTCTGTTGAAACCTTCAAGTAGAAAAATAAGTAACATTTTAAAAAATGTCCAATATTAAAAATACAACCTTGAACCAAAGATTCAACAAATTATTGTTGAAATGTTTATTGTCAAGATAATAATTAAAGCCTCAAAAAGAATAGAAAGAGATGTGAATAGAATAAGTTAAGGAATATTGGATGTTTGTTCAGAGGATTTTCATACACACCTACTAGAAAGACAATGTTTGTTGAATCACTGTTTTCAAAAGGGAAAGAAAAGCATTAACTCCAAAAATTGATAGAAAGCCAAGGAAACACAATATGAACTTGATTTCAAACAATATTGTAATTATGTATGTTGTGATATTTACCTGTATAATATAGAACAATAAGCAAAATTTTAATTTAGGTAGGAATAAGTAAGGATGAAAAAATTATTTCAAAGATTGTGACAATGAACAAAACATTTAATTTTCTTTAATTATTATTTAAATATTTCATCTGAAAATAAAGTTGCCTATGTTATATAAGATATATCATTAAAATAAAAAAGACAGTATGCCCACTTTATCAATGTGAATTTATATGTTTAGTTAATATTGAAAACTGGTTGTCTTTATAAGACTGAATTTGCTATTGTTTTTTTTCTTATAGTAGCTCATAAGAAATGATAGTGAAATGAGTCTGGAATCAAAATCTCAATTTCTTTGTGTTGTTTTTATAGTGGATTACATTGATTGATTTCCATATATTGAACCATCACTGAATACCCATTATGAAGCCCATTTGATCATGATGGATGATTGTTTTGATGTGTTTTCAGAGTTGGTCTGCAAGAATTTTATTTATTTTGGCATCAATATTCATAAAGGAAACTGGCCTGAAGTTCTCTTTCTTCCTTAGGTCCTTGTGTGGTTTAGGTATAAGCATAATTGTGGCTTCATAGAATGAATTGGGTAGTGTTCCTTCTTTTTCTCTTTTGTGGAATAGTTTGGACAGTATTGGTGTGAGGTCTTCTATGGAGGTCTGATAGAATGCAGCACTGAATCCATCTGGCCCTGGGCTTTTATTGGTTGGGAGACTTTTAATGACTGCTTCTATTTCTTTAGGGTTTATAGGATTGTTTAGACGGTTTATTTGATTTAATTTTGGTACCTGATATCTGTCTAGAAAATTGTCAATTTCATCCAGATTTGCCAGTTTTGTTGAGTATAGGCTTTTGAATTAGCATCTTTTGATTTTTTGAATTTCCTCAGTTTCTGTTGTTAAGGCTCTGCTTTGATTTCTGATTTTGTTAATTAGGATACTTCTCTGTGACCTCTGGTTAGTCTGGCTAAGGGTTTATTTATCTTGTTGATTTTCTCAAAGAACCGCCTCCTGATTTTGTTAATTCCTTGTATGTCTCTTTTTGTTTCTACTTGGTTGATGAACAACAAAATCAACTAACCAGATCCCCCTTCCCCAGAACTCCCAGGGACTAAACCACACTCCCAATAGTATACAGGGATAGACCTATGTCTCCATCCGCATATGTATCAGAGGATTGCATTATCTGTCATCAATGGGAGGAGAGGTCCTTGGTCCTGTCAAGGCTTGTTACCCCAGTGTAGGCGAATGTCAGGGCAGAAAGGTGGGAGAGAGTGGGTCCATGGGTGAGGGAGCACCCTCATAGAAGCAGGGAGAGGGGGATGGGATAGCTGGTTTCTGGAGGGGAAAACAGAAATTGGAATAGCATTTAAAATGTAAATAAAATATATCCAATAAAAGAAAAAAACCCTGAGACACCATTGGAGGAAAAATAGTGAAATCTCAATTTCTGCCTTTATTGGATATAATATACATTAATAATAATTAGTAGCAAATATATAATCATAATAGATAGTAAATAAGAGTAAAATATTGTGATTTCATTATGCAAATCATGAATACAAGAGAAATATGGTAGAATGCACTAAGGTGAGGAAACTTATCTGAAGTTGTAAAACAAGAAAATGACTGTGTAAAATTAATTTCTAAAACGTGTAACAAGAATAGAATAAAAAAGGGAATTTTATGATGTATAAGGCCAACCATTATGTAAAATAAATCATTCTGTTTAAGGAAACAATTAGTTTTGGGGTAGTTGAAAAACTGTCATGAAATCATGTAAGGAAAATTTATGAATAAGAAATGTACATGAACATTTTCTAGGGAAGTCATGAATGATATATATGGCAAGCAAATTGAACCATAAGAAAAAATGATACTGCCATTATTTTAAGTTCACATAAAGGTATGATACTACTTATCCGAGTAAAATGTTATCACATGTTTGGTAATGAAAATGAAGTTTGAAATAGAGGACAGTTTGAGAATTATGATAAAGCTTCAGTGGAGCCCACTAAGTATAAACCCTAATGCAAGTACCCACAGGAGGATGCTGTTGGTCACTTTATACTTATGTCATGAGGAAGAGTAAAGAGAAGCAAGGAGGACGTTTCAAAATAAACGTCTTACGTAGCCATGTTAGTTTTGAGTGTGCTTGGTAAGGAATGACTGAACTCACTGGGTTAGAAGTTGGATTAAGTTAGTCTCCTAAATGGTGTTTTTTAATTCACTGGGTTAGAAGCTGGATCAAGGGAGGAGAATGACTTGTGTTTTCCATATTATAAATGTGCCAATGAAGTTTGGGGAAGAACAAGTTGCCAGGCTCCCAATGATCAGGAGACTCAGGCTGATGTCCTTCAGTATCTAGTGAAGAAAGGGTGAAAAAATGACTTGGTGGTTGAAATGTAGTCATTGTTTTGACCTAAGTTGAAAAAAATTCATATGAATCCTTAACTCTGAATGCAATCTGATGCTTTGAGTCAGAAATTATGGAGAATGAAAATAATCTTGATTCCGTTATCACTAACTCCATCTCTGGTATCAATAAAAACAAAATATGGCAAAAATTCAAGTCATAAATTGACTTACTTTATTTAAGGAAACACAGCCTTATAGATTAATTAATATAGTCTAGAGTAATGGAAGGTGCAAAGCAGAAAGTACGGCGTTGACAAAATAAACCTAATAAAATTGAATTTCAGTCTAAATTATTTTTCTGTATCTAAAATCTTTCATTTCTTCTGACAAAGTTTGTGGCTTAGATGACTGACCTACATATTTTCCTTTGGCTTACAGTGGGCTCATAATAAAACAGTACTTCTTTTTTTTTTTTTTTTTTTTTTTTTTTTGCTGTGAACAGATATAGTTCCCTTGTGGCATGAACCAATTCTCGACATGAAGCACAACCTTGAAGCCAGGGCAACACTGAAGGGCAATAGTTGAAACTTAGGATGAAAGCACACATGGCTAGCAAGCCATGGAAGGTGTTATGCTAAGATCTTTTACTGTTAAAATAGACAAAATAGAGACAAAATATAGAACTAGGTCCTATACTTAGAAATGTCAAAAGCTATAAAAACATGTTGCTATTTCAGAAAATAATGAACAAATAAATATTGTCAAAGGGTTCTAAATTTAAGAAGAAGAGGCAGCATGGTCTGATTAAAATATAATTATTAAAGTGTTATACTGCTGAACTCAGAGATAGGCTACTATTTTGCAATCATGGCTTTAGAAATTTATCTGAACAAAATTGCAGAAGCAGATCATGTCTGGGATATCAAAGTCTATTCAATGAATCTGCCACTCAGGTTTGCATCTACCATTTATTTTTCCTCAGATAAGTTTTTCTGATATATTTTATTGCTGCTTTTTTCAAGCTATCTAGATATTCTCTGTCTCAGGTAAATATATGCATACTAGATATATATGCTTCTGAATTATAAAGGTAGTAATTTTGAAAGATATAGTCTATGTTAACTCATGCATTTCAATTCATATTCTTATACTGTATGGGTCTGTAATTTTCTTCTTAAAAATTAGAAATGTGTGTTACAGATTCCTTTTTGGGGGAAGAGAAATAAAATTATTCTTCTGTGCTAATATCCTAAAATCTCAATTCTTTTACAGAAAATACCCATGCATTAAGCTAAATTGAAAGCTTCAAAATGAATCTGAGTTTTACAAGCTATACCAGAAACAAACTCCTATACAAGAAAAAACATGCCTTATGGTAGTTGTTTATTCCTTGTGTTTTATACAGGCTTAATTGTATTCTGATTATCTGTCTTGGAACATTTTGAAATAGATTAGGCTAATTGATGTTTCCTTAACTATTTTTAAGATAGTAGAATTTCAATCTTTCATATTTGGATAACATCTTTACAAGCTCATTTCAAATCAAACATAATAATTTTTAAAAACTAACAGTTCTAGTAGTATGACATATATAGGTGTGTTAAGTATATTTAATAATCTAATGGTTATGGTCATTAGTAGTTACATGTTACAATTTTTACAGAGATGAATTAAGAAGCCTGCATACTTAGTTATAAGATATTTACAAAATGATCTGATCATGCATTTGTTGAGCCAGGATGAAAACAGCAGAAATATGATCCTCAATTTAATACATATATTCACCACCCAATAGGATTTTATGACCTGTATGACATCAGTAAGCACATGGAAATGATATATCCAGCCAACATCCAACAATCTGAGCATTATCTAAATGTTCACTAGGAGGTAGTGTATCAGATAGGGTATTGACTGTTAAAGACATCTCTGATTAAAAGTTACAATTTTATGCAAGGAAGAAAAAGTACCTATGGCTAAGAGATGACACTAGAGTAGTTTACACACATGTGCACGTGCACACACACATGCACACAAACACAAACACACACACACACACACGCACACACAGTAGTAAATGAATATACCTAGCATGTGAAAGGAATCACAGGAAGAAGTGGCTTTTGAAATACATGCATAATCTTCACAGTGCTGCAAGAAAGCTAAGAAGCAACATTAGCTATGCTATGGTTAACATGAATTCTTAAAATATTTTGTTCTTGTCATATATCATGTCATATCAACAGAAGAAGAAAGAAGTTAACCAGAATTATCATTATATGAAAGAAAGTAATAAAAATTCAAATATTTTGCATATTAGACATTGACTGAATAATAGATGTTGTCACAACTGACTGCCAAGAGGAAAGATTATAAATAATGAATATACCCAGAGATTAAGGAATATTCCTTATAGATTGGCACATATCAATTGAAAGGTCAAAAGTTCATAAAACATAAGCTTTAGCTATTAGACTTTTAAACATAAAGAGACTCTCAAAGCCTTTCTTTTGACCCAACACAGAGATTAAGAAATACCTCCCTCCCTAGCCAAGGCTTGGGGACTTTTTCTTTGTGTATATTGATTCATTAACTATGTTTGAATTTGATATTAAATATGAAATTATAAATAAAATAATACCAGAGATTAAAATTAATAAAGCTAACACTAATACTTGTGACAAAGATACAAAAAAAATGAATATCAGATAGAACAAAACATGTAAAATAGCAATGAAATTATAATAAAAAAAGAACAACAACTTTCAAAGGAATCTTCAGTAGATATATAGCATAATGAGTAAAGCATAGAAGCAGAGAGTAGGAAAACAATGACTAGCTCAACTTGACATCCATGCCATGGGCAAGAACCAATTCCCCACATTATTAATGATTTCATGTTATGTTTGCAAACAGGAGCCTAGCATTACTGTCCTCTGAGAAGTTCCACCATGCACCTCACTGAAACGGATCTATAGATCCACATTCAAGCGTTAGCTGGAATATAAGAAGACATGTGGACAAGTTTGGAGAAGAATGGGGAACCCAGAGGGACTAAGGACTCTACAAGATGACCACTAGAGTAAAGTATCTTGGACCCTTGGGAGCTCCCAGAGACAGAGCCACCAGTCAGGGCTCAGTCATATAAGGGCTGGACCTAAGCTCCCACCTTATATGCAGCAGATGTGCACTTTAGCCTTCATGTGGGTCCCAAAATTGGATAAAAAGCTTTCCTTGACTCTGTTGCCTGGCTGTAGATCCTATTCCCTTCATTGGGGTGTCTTATCTGACCTCACTGGGATAACTAAGTCAGCCTGTAGTGACTTAAGGTGCCCAGTGGACTGGTACCCAGGGTATACCTCCCCTTTCTCATAGATGAAGGAGAAGGGAATGCAATCAGGATATGAAGTAAATAAGGAGATAAAGTAATGGGAAAAAAGAATAAATAATTTGTAGGAAAAGGAAATTAAACAGTTTATGCTATACTCTAATAATGTATGAAGATGATTTAGTGACCAGAATATTTGACTCCAAAATTAAAATAATATTGAATTTTGAATTCTGGTCTGCAATAAAAAAATGTTGTCAGTTGACACTCAATGCAAACAAGTGAAAATCTGAAGACACAAAAGTCAATATCAAATCTTCAGTTTTTCAGAGTTGGACTCAAATTCAATGGTGTATGCAGAGAAGGCTAACTTGATGGAGCACAGAGCACAAATCTCAAAGAATATCTGTCTTTGATTAGAAACAAGTAAGTTCTAACTGATAAGTTCATTGATGGATCTTCAATTTGGATAAGTTTAAGAACTCAGAGTTCCAAAAGACTTTCTTATTCATTGGACAACTGTATAGTTTAATTTTAAGCTGGTTTTCTGAGAAGCAGAGGCATGTAGACACACAGAAACACACACACACACACACACACACACACACACACACACACACACACACACACACACGAATGAAGAACAAAATGTAATGGGAAGCAACAGCAATGCTGTTTACCAGTATTCTATTAACACCCGAGACCATATATCCATTAAGAGGAAAAGGAGATCCTCCCAACTCAGGTTTGGAGGATGCTAATCTGGCCCATCTTGCCTTTCATAAAGAAGTCTCTCTCTCTCTCTCTCTCTCTCTCTCTCTCTCTCTCTCTCTCTCTCTCTCTCTCTCTCTCTCTCTGCCTGCAGACATAGGGAGAGAAAATAGTATTTTTAAAATGAACTTGAATTATTCCATTCTTCTTAACAAGATTTTAAACAACCCTAGATTCATGTAACTTTGTTTTGTTTTACTTTTTTCAGACAAATTGACATGGTGGAAGCAAACACATTGATTTGCACCTGTCTGCTGGGTTGGGGAACATTAAGGATTGTGTGTTGAATTCATAGTGTAAAGGTTTGGGATCCCAGTCATTGATGAATATTCACAGCATTAGAGGTGGTGTCTGCTCTCCAAAATGTAATGCCCTACTGTTGAAGGTTTGCCTAGATCTCCCTACAGCATAAAATTTCATCAAGATCTTTATGACCAATTGTCAAGCAGAAATTTCAAAGATCCAGAAAAGGAAGAAAACAACAATTTACAATTTGGATAGATTCAAAGGTTAGAATTAGATTTTAAAAACCTCTAATTAAGATGTTATTCTCATTAGACTAAAAAGAAATCATGAAAGAACAGCTGGACCATATTAGCAGAGAACTACAATATCAAATACCAAGAAGACTAGGCACAGCTGAAAAGAATTTCCATGATTTAATGGTATTTTAATAAACGCTTTCAAAAATGAAATTCAAATAAAATAAACACTGACACTAACAACATGAGAAAAAAATAAAAACCTTCTAAACTGTGGGACAAACATATAACCTAGAACATATGTAAAATCGAAATGCAAAAGAAGGCCAGATGAAGAAAGAATTAAGCTAAATTTATGACAAAATGTTAACAGAAATGTGTCCTAAAGTATTATAAAATAGAAACCACAGATTTGGGGAGCCTCCTGAAATACAAAAATGTATACCTAGAAGGAAAGTACTCCAAGGCTGAAAGTCAGATAAAGGAAATATCCCAAAGAAAACATGACAGAAATTAACAATTTTAAAAAAGGAAACTTAATTATATCTGATTTATAAATTTAGTGCAAGTAGGAAGGGTAGAGTAAGTCAGAGCATATAAGGATAAATGTGAAAGCCATCAAAAGATAATTCCATCATCTAAAACATGGCAGCAGAGCTCTTCTCTCTGTGAGAAATTACCTTTTAAACGTCAAGTAAAATTAACATTTTGATTTTGTTTTTCAGGTAAAAAAGTTGAGTTTTTCGATTGCCGGCAGACTTGCCTTGATAAAAGTCAGAAACATAGGCCTCATGAGAAATGAGCAATGCTGAGAAATAATATTAAAATGTGCTCATGCTTTCTCATTTTTAATTGTTCTAATTTAATATTTCTCACAATATTTTTATGTCCCAACAAAAGAGACAGGACAGGAGAATAAGGATTATTCTGTGATGGTAATGTTCATGACTGATATTAATATCTAAAAATGTACTTTCGCTATTAATAAGCTAAATATCAATAAAGAAAATAGAGACAAATAAAATAGTAAAATCCACAGCACACATGCAGAACCAAACAAAACAAGACCAACAGATAAACAGGGAGAAAGTCACAAGGCAGCTAGTTTTCCTTTATAGTGAACAGATTAACTGAGATAATATTTTCATGCCAGTAAGGACTATTTGGGTTCCAATTTTGGAGATTTTGGTGCATATCCATCATGCTCCACCGATATGGGTCTATGTTATACCCTCCCACCAGTCCATTATAGGAGTGTCTGACTTAGAAGGCCACTGACACAATATCAGGTTGAAAGAATAAAAAGCAACAATTCCATTTCCCAAAAACACTTTTGGCACCAATGGAACCAATGACCAAAATCCCCAGCTCCACTGACTCATTAAGGGTTTTCATCATCTTCAAAAGTATCTGTCTGAGGATGATGGTTTCATAGTTATTACTCCATCTACTTAATTTTCCCCCATGTATTGGTTGTTTTTCTGATTCTCCAATAAAAGACCATTCATAGAAGCAACTTAGAGAAGCAAGAGTTTCTTTGGGCTTGTTGTTTCAGAGAGATCGTGTCAGTAGACTCAGGAAGAAACTGACTCAAGCAACTGGCGCAGTGGTGGACTAAGCCCTCACATCTTCAAATGGAAACAGGAATCAGAGAAAGAAAACTAAAAGTAGGGTTAGGCGGTATAATCCTAACACTGTCCCCAGTGACATAATGTCCTTTAGACTGTTTTACCTGCTAAGCTTCTAGAGTCACCAATTAAAAACCAAATGTTCAAATCCAAAGTAAATTTGGTTTTACCATTGCTATTTTGCATAGATTATGTTGTTGAAGTTTCTTATTATTTTAAATCACAGGACATAGTAATAAGAGATGACCTAAAGAACCCCTGAACTTCAGGCATGTTTCTTCCTTACCTTCCACTGTGAAAAGTAATTCAATCACTCCTCCTAACACTACTATCCATTTCTAAGGTTACTGAGTTAAGAGCAGCAGAATCCAAAGTGGCCAGGGGAAGTCTTTACTTCCACAATAGTAGAATATTTGTCCCATATCTCTGCATTTGTACCCTGTGCTCTGCCACAAAAACTCCTAGGCCAACAAAGTATAAGATCATGGCATCAGGAAGCACAAAATATGTTAGTAGTTCACTAGAAATGATAGCAGAGTCATTAGCACTTCCCCCTCTTGATTCTTATGCTTATGACTTTGTAAGAGACACAATATATCTGATGCTGATTTACAGTCTATATGCCCTTTTGGAGAATGCTTCTCCAACTCTGGAGACTGACTTCATGTAACTGATGGTGCAATTAGTGGCACAAAAAGACCATTCTACCATTACATCAGGAGAGCTGCTTTGAGACGGCAGAGAATATGGTTTGACAGTATATTCTGTACGCTTGTTTCCATTCTCATATTTCTCAGGCTGTGATGAATTGGAACTTTCTGACTATATCATATGATATAGACTCAAGTTGTGTTTTCCTGAGACAGACACACATGGTGTTTTGTTGAGGCAAGATCAATGGGAGGACACATGATGTTTGGAAACTATAAATAAGACTGAATGGACAGTGAAGGCATGCTTGCATAGCTAGCTTTGAAATGCTTTGTTGGTCTCCTGTCTTCACTGATCTTTGCTTTGTTGCGAGAGGCTGTGCCGAAAACTTCTCTTGGCATCCACACGGAATCTGGTTGCTCCTGCTGACTGATGCCAATTTGGCAGAGGCCTGGCTATTTCTGCTAGATCATGCCACTGCTGGTGCTTTGTGTTCAGTATCCTGACACTAATGAAATGGACTGCTGGTGTCCTAACAGAGGTTGGGCTCACCCCGAGGAATCGCTTTTAAACAAGTTCACATTCCCTTGTCCTGTCTTCCATCTTTTCTCCCTTATCTTTGGAAATTGGGCTACAGGAGGGAGGTGAACTGCTTAAGATCCCTTATTAAAATCGGCTTTAAAAAGTCACACGCTACACTGTGAAGTGAATTCCTTGGTTAAAATTGATGTGAGGGATATCATGAGAGTAGAAAAATTTCACTGGTGGCATAAGCAGGATGTTCATGAAAGGTAACTCCAAAGCCAGAAAAGACAGATTATTTGCCCTTTCCATAAAGGAAGTTAAATGTAATGAGCTTACTATTGAATCACAGGTCATGGACTTTGAGGTATGATGTCATAATCAGGATTCACTGATGGTTTCTTCTACAGGAAGATTTGTTACTAAGAAGCATCTACAGCCAGTTCAGCATTGGTGAGTGAAAGTTCGTGTTTGGGCAGAGGTGATAAGCTCCATCTCTGCCACCATTGTCCATTGACCTTTTTCTTTTCCTTTTTCTTTTTCTTTTTCTTTTTTGTTTTTTTCCTTGGCATATATCTGAGGAAAGATGATACTACCCACAGAACAAGCCATCCTGTCCATTTCATTATTGAATCCTTCCTCTAAATGTTCTACTACTGCTTTGTCAAGTGAGATAAACCCTTGAAACTGAAAATCCTGTATCATTAGGATGATCCACATACCTCTATTCTAACTTACAGAACCTTACGGTTTTTCATTCAATTCATTTTATTTAATTGCAGACATTCTTCAAACTAGGACTTGACTTTTAATTGTAGAGAAGCTTATTTTATAGAGATAAGCTTAAACTCTGGTGACTACTGAAAAGAGTTTCATTCAGGGTCACCCTTGAAAACAGTAGGACTCTCGTTCTGGGGGCCTTAATGATGCCTTAAGAGATACTGGTCTTTAGTGTACATTTGAATCTTAAAGAAGTTGATTCTAAGATCAACATAACAGGAAAACTTTCCAGGAAGAGTAAGAACATGAAGGCCAAAAGCAGTTTCCTTCTTCCCTGTATTTTTTTTTTTTTTTTAGTAACTTGAGTATTTCTTATTTACATTTCGAATGCTATTCCCTTTCCTGGTTTCCGGGCAAACATCCCCCCTCCCCTTCTTTATGGATGTTCCCCTTCCCATCCTCCCCCCATTGCCGCCCTCCCCCCAACAATCACATTCACTGGGGGTTCAGTCTTATCTGGGTTATGTCCAAAGTTTCTGCCAAGATTTAGGGTAGGTATTTACCTGCTTTAAGTATTCAAATCAAGGAATTCCCAGAATAAGAAATAACTAGTGTTTTAGGTTTTGGTAGATTTCAGTGAGGTCAAATTGACAGCCATGATTAGCCATCACACGAAATCATATAAAACATTATAAACTGTGCTTAATTTACCAATTTTGCAAATATATGCTCAAGAATAAGTAGTGAATATTTTGATGCTGGCTATATATGCATTCTAGTTAAGTAAGTTGGCTGTGAAATAAATTATAAATCATGTGAAAGAGCAATTAAAAAGCATAAATTGTCACATTTTCCTCATAACATTAAAAGACCAAGATTAATTCCTAAAGCAAAGAATCAGTAGCATAGCATTATTATAAAATGATGTCTTCTTTAAAGACAAATAGATTGTGTGACCTTTTTTAAACACTTGTTTATATATTTTATGAGTGAAGAATATGTGAATGTCACAGCATGTATATTGATATTCAAATGAAAGTTTGTAAGAGTCATTTCTTTTCCTCATGTGGGTTCTGGAGATTGAAATTAAGTAAACTGGTTTGGCAGAAAGTATCTTTACCAACTCTATTACCTAACTAGCCTGGATATTGTGAATTTTAGATAGAAAGGAAGAAAATTGAGCACCATCAGTATGCCTGTGGGAGCTACTAGAGTAAAACACTTGCTATCTATCTTATAAGCTAGGAGATCGAGATTATCTAACTTCAAGTTGAATCAAAAGAATCCATAGTTGAGTACTAAGACTTAATATTTAGATATAAAGAGGAAAATATTTAGATATAAAGAAGAAGAAGGAGGGGGAGAGAAGAAGAGAGAGAGGGAAAGGGTATAATATTTGAAATGTAAATACATAAATATCCAATAAAAATAAATATTAAGAAAGAGGAAAACATTCTTCTATTTTCTTTCCTGCATAATGGGGGATGATATTAAATTTCTTCTCTCATGTTGTTTCAGATACCAACAAATTACATATAGTTCACTGAATACTGCTTTAGTAGTTCCTTTAAGTTTGTGTAAAGTAAGCTAGCTATGTAGTTGTATGTCTGGAATTTATGACATCTTTGGTTGGATTCCTAGTACTGTATAACATGGCAATACACACCAGAAATGTCAGCACTCAGGAAATACAAGTAATAAGGTTAAAAGTTCAATGCAATCACCCCAGAGTCAAATCCATGACTTTATCCATTAAGAAGCAGAATGAAATCAAATAGGCCTCCAAGTTTGCAGTCTTGGACAAAGGACAGTGATACAGGAGATTAAATCTTGGTGCTTTATTTCCATTGTGTCTTCTTATGCTTTTATTAAGCAAATTGTTTTCTCTATGTTTAGAATCTAGTGCATAACAATGTTTATGGCTGAAGTTTGCCCAGAATCATCTAAACATGGAAGCTGCCATATATCGTTTCTACTGACAGTGTAGAAACATTCATTATGACATAGATGATCAATGAAATCAAAATCAAGAAAATTACCAGACCCGGTGAGAGAGAGACCCAACCGCCTGGTCAGGTGGGCACTCCTGAGGCTGCAGAGCGGAAGAGACCACCAACACTGCTCACCCCTGCCCACATCCCTGGCCCAAGAGGAAACTGTATAAGGCCGCTGGGCTCCCGTGGGGGAGGGCCCAGGAGCGGCAGGACCCCAGCCAGAGACACCGCCGGACCCTGAAGGAAACAGACCGGATAAACAGTTCTCTGCACCCAAATCCCGTGGGAGGGAGAGCTAAACCTTCAGAGAGGCAGACAGGCCTGGGAAACCAGAAGAGACTGCTCCCTGCACACACATCTCGGACGCCAGAGGAAAAAGCCAAAGACCATCTGGAACCCTGGTGCACTGAAGCTCCCGGAAGGGGCGGCACAGGTCTTCCTGGTTGCTGCCGCTGCAGAGAGCCCCTGGACAGCACCCCACGAGCAAACCTGAGCCTCGGGACCACAGGTAAGACCAAATTTTCTGCTGCAAGAAAGCTGCCTGGTGAACTCAAGACACAGGCCCACAGGAACAGCTGAAGACCTGTAGAGAGGAAAAACTACACGCCCGAAAGCAGAACACTCTGTCCCCATAACTGACTGAAAGAGAGG
This sequence comes from Rattus norvegicus, assembly GCF_021556685.1. NCBI lineage: Eukaryota > Metazoa > Chordata > Mammalia > Rodentia > Muridae > Rattus > Rattus norvegicus. The sequence continues at coordinate 86,032,970 of NC_141539.1, read as the reverse complement.
AAAACAGGTCTACAGCACTCCTGACACACAGGCTTATAGGACAGTCTAGCCACTGTCAGAAATAGCAGAACAAAGTAACACTACAGATAATCTGATGGCGAGAGGCAAGCGCAGGAACCCAAGCAACAGAAACCAAGACTACATGCCATCATCGGAGCCCAATTCTCCCACCAAAACAAACATGGAATATCCAAACACACCAGAAAAGCAAGATCTAGTTTCAAAATCATATTTGATCATGATGCTGGAGGACTTCAGGAAAGACCTGAACACACTTAGGGAAGCACAGGAAAACATTAATAAACAAGTAAAAGCCTACAGAGAGGAATCGCAAAAATCCCTGAAAGAATTCCAGGAAAACACAATCAAACAGTTGAAGGAATTAAAAATGGAAATAGAAGCAATCAAGAAAGAACACATGGAAACAACCCTGGATATAGAAAACCAAAAGAAGAGACAAGGAGCTGTAGATACAAGCTTCACCAACAGAATACAAGAGATGGAAGAGAGAATCTCAGGAGCAGAAGATTCCATAGAAATCATTGACTCAACTGTCAAAGATAATGTAAAGCGGAAAAAGCTACTGGTCCAAAACATACAGGAAATCCAGGACTCAATGAGAAGATCAAACCTAAGGATAATAGGTATAGAAGAGAGTGAAGACTCCCAGCTCAAAGGACAAGTAAATATCTTCAACAAAATCATAGAAGAAAACTTCCCTAACCTAAAAAAAGAGATACCCATAGACATACAGGAAGCCTACAGAACTCCAAATAGATTGGACCAGAAAAGAAACACCTCCTGTCACATAATTGTCAAAACACCAAACGCACAAAATAAAGAAAGAATATTAAAAGCAGTAAGGGAAAAAGGTCAAGTAACATATAAAGGGAGACCTATCAGAATCACACCAGACTTCTCGCCAGAAACTATGAAGGCCAGAAGATCCTGGACTGATGTTATACAGACCCTAAGAGAACACAAATGCCAGCCCAGATTACTGTATCCAGCAAAACTCTCAATTAACATCGATGGAGAAACCAAGATATTCCATGACAAAACCAAATTTACACAATATCTTTCTACAAATCCAGCACTACAAAGGATAATAAATGGTAAAGCCCAACATAAGGAGGCAAGCTATACCCTAGAAGAAGCAAGAAACTAATCGTCTTGGCAACAAAACAAAGAGAATGAAAGCACACAAACATAACCTCACATCAAATATGAATATAACGGGAAGCAATAATCACTATTCCTTAATATCTCTCAATATCAATGGCCTCAACTCCCCAATAAAAAGACATAGATTAACAAACTGGATACGCAACGAGGACCCTGCATTCTGCTGCCTACAGGAAACACACCTCAGAGACAAAGACAGACACTATCTCAGAGTGAAAGGCTGGAAAACAACTTTCCAAGCAAATGGTCAGAAGAAGCAAGCTGGAGTAGCCATTCTAATATCAAATAAAATCAATTTCCAACTAAAAGTCATCAAAAAAGATAAGGAAGGACACTTCATATTCATCAAAGGAAAAATCAACCAAGATGAACTCTCAATCCTAAATATCTATGCCCCAAATACAAGGGCACCTACATATGTAAAAGAAACCTTACTAAACTCAAAACACACATTGCACCTCACACAATAATAGTGGGAGATTTCAACACCCCACTCTCATCAATGGACAGATCATGGAAACAGAAATTAAACAGTGATGTAGACAGACTAAGAGAAGTCATGAGCCAAATGGACTTAACGGATATTTATAGAACATTCTATCCTAAAGCAAAAGGATATACCTTCTTCTCAGCTCCTCATGGTACTTTCTCCAAAATTGACCATATAATTGGTCAAAAAACGGGCCTCAACAGGTACAGAAAGATAGAAATAATCCCATGCGTGCTATCGGACCACCACGGCCTAAAACTGGTCTTCAATAACAATAAGGGAAGAATGCCCACATATACGTGGAAATTGAACAATGCTCTACTCAATGATAACCTGGTCAAGGAAGAAATAAAGAAAGAAATTAAAAACTTTTTAGAATTTAATGAAAATGAAGATACAACATACTCAAACTTATGGGACACAATGAAAGCTGTGCTAAGAGGAAAACTCATAGCGCTGAGTGCCTGCAGAAAGAAACAGGAAAGAGCATATGTCAGCAGCTTGACAGCACACCTAAAAGCTCTAGAACAAAAAGAAGCAAATACACCCAGGAGGAGTAGAAGGCAGGAAATAATCAAACTCAGAGCTGAAATCAACCAAGTAGAAACAAAAAGGACCATAGAAAGAATCAACAGAACCAAAAGTTGGTTCTTTGAGAAAATCAACAAGATAGATAAACCCTTAGCCAGACTAACGAGAGGACACAGAGAGTGTGTCCAAATTAACAAAATCAGAAATGAAAAGGGAGACATAACTACAGATTCGGAGGAAATTCAAAAAATCATCAGATCTTACTATAAAAACCTATATTCAACAAAATTTGAAAATCTTCAGGAAATGGACAATTTCCTAGACAGATACCAGATATCGAAGTTAAATCAGGAACAGATAAACCAGTTAAACAACCCCATAACTCCTAAGGAAATAGAAGCAGTCATTAAAGGTCTCCCAACCAAAAAGAGCCCAGGTCCAGACGGGTTTAGTGCAGAATTCTATCAAACCTTCATAGAAGACCTCATACCAATATTATCCAAACTATTCCACAAAATTGAAACAGATGGAGCCCTACCGAATTCCTTCTATGAAGCCACAATTACTCTTATACCTAAACCACACAAAGACACAACAAAGAAAGAGAACTTCAGACCAATTTCCCTTATGAATATCGACGCAAAAATACTCAATAAAATTCTGGCAAACCGAATTCAAGAGCACATCAAAACAATCATCCACCATGATCAAGTAGGCTTCATCCCAGGCATGCAGGGATGGTTTAATATACGGAAAACCATCAACGTGATCCATTATATAAACAAACTGAAAGAACAGAACCACATGATCATTTCATTAGATGCTGAGAAAGCATTTGACAAAATTCAACACCCCTTCATGATAAAAGTCCTGGAAAGAATAGGAATTCAAGGCCCATACCTAAACATAGTAAAAGCCATATACAGCAAACCAGTTGCTAACATTAAACTAAATGGAGAGAAACTTGAAGCAATCCCACTAAAATCAGGGACTAGACAAGGCTGCCCACTCTCTCCCTACTTATTCAATATAGTTCTTGAAGTTCTAGCCAGAGCAATCAGACAACAAAAGGAGATCAAAGGGATACAGATCGGAAAGGAAGAGGTCAAAATATCACTATTTGCAGATGACATGATAGTATATTTAAGTGATCCCAAAAGTTCCACCAGAGAACTACTAAAGCTGATAAACAACTTCAGCAAAGTGGCTGGGTATAAAATTAACTCAAATAAATCAGTTGCCTTCCTCTATACAAAAGAGAAACAAGCCGAGAAAGAAATTAGGGAAACGACACCCTTCATAATAGACCCAAATAATATAAAGTACCTCGGTGTGACTTTAACCAAGCAAGTAAAAGATCTGTACAATAAGAACTTCAAGACACTGAGGAAAGAAATTGAAGAAGACCTCAGAAGATGGAAAGATCTCCCATGCTCATGGATTGGCAGGATTAATATGGTAAAAATGGCCATTTTACCAAAAGCAATCTACAGATTCAATGCAATCCCCATCAAAATACCAATCCAATTCTTCAAAGAGTTAGACAGAACAATTTGCAAATTCATCTGGAATAACAAAAAACCCAGGATAGCTAAAGCTATCCTCAACAATAAAAGGACTTCAGGGGGAATCACTATCCCTGAACTCAAGCAGTATTACAGAGCAATAGTGATAAAAACTGCATGGTATTGGTACAGAGACAGACAGATAGACCAATGGAATAGAATTGAAGACCCAGAAATGAACCCACACACCTATGGTCACTTGATTTTTGACAAAGGAGCCAAAACCATCCAATGGAAAAAAGATAGCATTTTCAGCAAATGGTGCTGGTTCAACTGGAGGGCAACATGTAGAAGAATGCAGATCGATCCATCCTTATCACCCTGTACAAAGCTTAAGTCCAAGTGGATCAAGGACCTCCACATCAAACCAGACACACTCAAACTAATAGAAGAAAAACTAGGGAAGCATCTGGAACACATGGGCACTGGAAAAAATTTCCTGAACAAAACACCAATGGCTTATGCTCTAAGATCAAGAATCGACAAATGGGATCTCATAAAACTGCAAAGCTTCTGTAAGGCAAAGGACACTGTGGTTAGGACAAAACGGCAACCAACAGATTGGGAAAAGATCTTTACCAATCCTACAACAGATAGAGGCCTTATTTCCAAAATATACAAAGAACTCAAGAAGTTAGACCGCAGGGAAACAAATAACCCTATTAAAAAATGGGGTTCAGAGCTAAACAAAGAATTCACAGCTGAGGAATGCCGAATGGCTGAGAAACACCTAAAGAAATGTTCAACATCTTTAGTCATAAGGGAAATGCAAATCAAAACAACCCTGAGATTTCACCTCACACCAGTGCGATTGGCTAAGATCAAAAACTCAGGTGACAGCAGATGCTGGCGAGGATGTGGAGAAAGAGGAACACTCCTCCATTGTTGGTGGGATTGCAGACTGGTAAAACCATTCTGGAAATCAGTCTGGAGGTTCCTCAGAAAATTGGACATTGAACTGCCTGAGGATCCAGCTATACCTCTCTTGGGCATATACCCAAAAGATGCCTCAACATATAAAAGAGACATGTGCTCCACTATGTTCATCGCAGCCTTATTTATAATAGCCAGAAAATGGAAAGAACCCAGATGCCCTTCAACAGAGGAATGGATACAGAAAATGTGGTACATCTACACAATGGAATATTACTCAGCTATCAAAAACAACGAGTTTATGAAATTCGTAGGCAAATGGTTGGAACTGGAAAATATCATCCTGAGTGAGCTAACCCAATCACAGAAAGACATACATGGTATGCACTCATTGATAAGTGGCTATTAGCCCAAATGCTTGAATTACCCTAGATCCCTAGAACAAACGAAACTCAAGACGGATGATCAAAATGTGAATGCTTCACTCCTTCTTTAAATGAGGAAAAAGAATACCCTTGGCAGGGAAGGGAGAGGCAAAGATTAAAACAGAGACTGAAGGAACACCCATTCAGAGCCTGCCCCACATGTGGCCCATACATATACAGCCACCCAATTAGACAAGATGGATGAAGCAAAGAAGTGCAGACCGACAGGAGCCGGATGTAGATCGCTCCTGAGAGACACAGCCAGAATACAGCAAATATAGAGGCGAATGCCAGCAGCAAACCACTGAACTGAGAATAGGTCCCCTATTGAAGGAATCAGAGAAAGAACTGGAAGAGCTTGAAGGGGCTCGAGACCCCAAAAGTACAACAATGCCAAGCAACCAGAGCTTCCAGGGACTAAGCCACTACCTAAAGACTATACATGGACTGACCCTGGACTCTGACCCCATAGGTAGCAATGAATATCCTAGTAAGAGCACCAGTGGAAGGGGAAGCCCTGGGTCCTGCTAAGACTGAACCCCCAGTGAACTAGTCTATGGGGGGAGGGCGGCAATGGGGGGAGGGTTGGGAGGGGAACACCCATAAGGAAGGGGAGGGGGGAGGGGGATGTTTGCCCGGAAACCGGGAAAGGGAATAACACCATAACACCCGAAATGTATATAAGAAATACTCAAGTAAATAAAAAAAAAAAAATCAAAAAAAAAAAAAAAAAGAAAATTACCATTGGGTTTGGACCAGCGGCAATACCTTTTCTTCTCTGTTAAAAATCACATTCCTATTCAAAATTTTAAATGGCATCTAACCATTCCATAGTCTTTAAATTACAAAAATAAACTGTCAAAACATAGCACTTTGAAATGTAGAGTCAAAGAGTCTAGTCTCAGACAATTCTGCCATGAACTACTTGAGTAGTATTGATTTCTGTGTTGCTAATGGCATCATCCTGAGACGGGAAGAATGCAGCTTCTAGTCCATTGGGGAGTTTGACTTTATAAAACAGTCAAGAGAGATGCACAGTAGCTTCTTCATAGCTTGGCTACTCTTGCTGTTCTGTTTGCAAAGCCATTGATCTATTCTCCTGCTGACAACTTCCTTAAGTGCATTTAGTTACAGGACTGAGTTTTCCAGTTAAGTAGATTCTATAAATACCTCATATAGACTTCCCATGTGCATTTCTTATCTTTCCAATTACAGCAAACGTTATTTTAGAGAAAAGCCTGTGCTGATCTTTCCACTATTTAATTTAAAACTAACACTCAATTAATGTTTATTGATTTTCTATAGAAAGTTTTTAACATGAAAAGTAGCATTTTCTGGAAAAGACTAAGGGGATCACCTGAAGAAATCATTAGAAACTATGTTTGCTCTTCTAAGCCTTCCTGTCTTAAGTCTTTTATAGGGGTCCTCGATCTCAGTCCAGTAGTTGGCTGCAGGTATCTGCACCTGTCTCAGTCAGCTGCTGGTAGAGCCTTTCAGAGGACAGCCATGCTATATTCTTATCTACAAACACAATATGTCATCAATAATTGTATCTGGGTTTGGTGCCTGCCCATAGGATAGATTCCAAGTTCGGTCAATCACTGGACAGGCTTTACTTTGGTCTTCACTCCATTTTTGTCCCTGCATTACTTTAAGACAGGAATAATTCTGTTTCAAACATTTTGAAGGTGGGTCGATGTCCCCATCCCTCCAGTGGGGGCCCAGCCTAACTACTGCAGGTGGTCTCTTCAGTTTTCATTTCTCAATTGTTGGGTATTTTGGCTAAGGTCACCCCCACTGAGTTCAAGCTCCCCCAGAGAGGAGTTAGAGGAAGGACTGAAAGAGTTGAAGGAGATGGCAACAGCATAGGAAAACCAACAGTGTGAACTATCCTGGAAACCTGGGCCTCCCAGAGACTAAGCCACCAAACAAAGAACATAGATGGGTTGATCTGAGGCCCCAGGCATATATGTATCAGAAGACTGCCTTGTCCAGCCTCGGTGTGAGAGGATGTGCCTGTTTGTGTAGAGATTTGATGCCCCAGAGAAGACATATATCTGGCAGTGGTGGGGGATTGAAGCAACCTCTCAAAGACAAAGGGGAAAAGGTGAAGAACACTGGAAGGGGGATCATGACGGGAGCAACATTTGGGATGTAAATAAATAATATGATTAATTTTAAAAAAGAATCTTTGCATGCAGCTTGGTTATGTAAGTGTCATTTAAATACAGTGATAAAATTTCTAATGTAGGCATTTGAAGTTATATTTGTGTACACTGCATAGTAACGGTTGCTTCTACCTATCTAGTCATTTTCAAATATTATAAACATATTAGTACAGGAATAAAACCACTTTTAAGGATAGAAAATAAATGTGTTTCCTTTTTATTTCTCAAACTTTAAATATTGAGTTTGCTCTCAGTTCTCTCAGGCTACAGCTATTGGATACATGCTTTGTAATATTGTAGGAAGTGGGTCTTGTTTTCTTTAGTACCCTCCTCATACCTAGATTAGGCCCATATGTTTAATGAATCTCTCCATTACTATTCCAGTGTTCAGGTGATCTGTACAAAATGGAGAAAGGCTCTGAATGTAATTACCTAAAGAATAGTATTATTACCTTAACTTTATTTAACAACTTTTGTTGGTTACCAATATAAAATAATCATTTGTTCTCTAGTAAGTACTAAGAGAGTATTAGTTATAAAATTTCTTAAACAAAACAATATATAAGTACAGAGGTATCCAATTTAATTATAGTTGACAGACAGTGATAGATTATTTGTCCTTCAAATGAGGGAATCAGCAAGAGGATGAGTAGATCCTAGTCTCTATTCATTGCTTAGCAGTAAGCAATGCATCCATTTCAGTTTCCTGGGGTCAGTCCCATTTTCTGTTTTTTCACTCTACTATTTTTCTTCAAAGATACTCTGTCACTGTCTCAAGTTTAAAACTATATACTTTTAATGACATGATTTGTAATGGGAAGTTGAAGAATATTTTTGTTATGTGGTAAATTACACTCTCTTTTGTGTCATTTGCCAGTGCAATTTGTTAACAGATTTTCATTTGAAATAAATAAAGAACAGGAATGTTTTTCACTGATTATGTTCTCCTCCCTGGTTACCATTTGTTTATTTGTTTATTGTATAGACATTTTGTTCCTAAGTCAGCTAATTTTAGTTTGATTTAGTCTTTGTTGCAAAGCATACTTAAGCTCAAAGCTTAAAGTGCTAAAACAGTACACTGTGACAGCATCAAGTGAAGTATATGCGGGTATTGAAGCCTACCCACCCCTGGTAACCCTCATACCAGGAAGCCACCTTGAAAATGTAACATTAACAAGGCACCTTTCAAATTGTTTGGGAATTATGATCTGTTGAGGAAGAGGTGAATAATAATGAATTTTGATGCTATCTCTTGTTCTTAAGGAATTCAGAGATCATTAATATAGATATAGATATAGATATATAGCGATAGAGACAGAGACAGAGACAGAATAGAGCTATTTTTGAATTTTAACTAATATATTAATATGAATATATTGATATAATCATACATACATACTTGTCTCCTTTAAGTATATGCATATAGATATTCTTTGTCTCTCATTATCTGAGACTAAGAGTGCTATACCTCCAAAAGTTATGAAGAACAACAAAATGGAGAACATCACCCATTTCAGTCAAATTAAACTCTGTGAATAAGCTGGGCTTTTAAAGCCTGTGCTTCAGCTAAGCATGTTGAGTTCTCTAGGAACGTACCTGACTGCATCCTTTTTATCATCCCAGAAGTCCTAGCTAAGGTCTCAAAGCCGGTCTAGTAACCAAGACCTCCACCTCTCCTTGAAATCCTAATAATTTCAGGCACAGTTTGGGTCATGAAGCTCATTCACCAGCTCAATACACACAATGACCCAGCTCAAACTCTGTGGTCAAATACATATAGGTAAGTTTATGAAGATCCAAATGGGAATCACCCTCATATACTTTCATTGTTAAAATGGAATTAAAAACATTACTGTCCAAAATGTGTTGAAAGAATGACCTGCTAATATTTCATCCACCAATGTTGATCTGAAATCCACCAAGCTTAGGCAACAACAGGTACAGACAAAATCAAAGTTGTACTAGGTGGAAGCAAACTAATCACATATCAGACACATGACACAGAAAACTTTATATGCACTATAAAACACTGCAAAAACATAACCAATAGGAAAGGCCATAAGAGCATGTCTTCCCACAAACCCCTGGTACTTATCTGAAAGAACAATTATCCACATACTTAAGAATCTAAAGATTCTAAAGAAAACATTTTTAGAATATCAATAAACACAAAATATAGATATAAATCCTTGATGAAGTAAAAAATACTGAATAAAAAGATGGAAAATGATTTGGATTTAAAATTTGAATTCAATAAAGATATAGAAATAATGAAGGTAGTATAAATTGAAGTGAAAATTGAATGAAAAATCTCAATAACCCAATTAGAAAGTATTTAGGAAAAAGAATTATCAGTAGAACTGATCAAACAGGAGGCACATAATGAATACATAAAATAAGATGAATGAATACAATTAGTTAGTTAAAATATGAAAGAAGACATGAAATGAATTTGCAGGTTCATTTTTGGAATTTTTATTTTTAATTAAAAGTAAATGAGTTATTTTCTAATAATTGATTCCAATCAGTGGAGTCTGACTTTTTTAATAGTCATGATCATATGACTAAATTAGGCTGTAATATTCTACAATTCATCTTATGACAGCATGTTGCTTTTGTATTTTTCCATCATGTCTACTAATAGGGGTTTAATTACCTATAATATATTCAGTGACTTAATAACTTTTTAAGACTGGTTGCTTCATAAGACACAGTACTTAGTACTTCTTCTTGTCACTTGGATTTATGTCCTGGAATATTCTATCACTGAACCAGCTCTTTTCTCAGTAGAAATATGACCCGTATGCATGTCATTGATTCACATGAGCAGATCAGACCAACATAATGTTGGGAAGTGAGGTAGGTTGCACACTTGACTGACAGAATACTGGCAGTCAATTTGTAATTTTGAGACAATGACATTTGCTGAAAGGGTGATAACGTAAGATGTTTCACAACAAATGGAATGCCTTTAAAACTAGAGCACATCAAATTTAAGTTTTCTTATTGTAGGCACACCAGGATGCTTATACTATAAAGGATCAGTAGCAGTCAATCAAGTTTGTGCCAATTAAATTTGGGATTTTGCATGCGTTCTCTGGATGTAATGATAGCTTTGTAAAATTTTTATGTTAGGAACTGCTTTTTTGTTAGGTCACCGGTTATATCTTTTTTTCTAAATACAGGGTTAAAAATCAGAAGTACATCTCTAAAAGTGAGACGTCTCCTGGATTATTCACTTTAAAAAAGCAAATTATATTTGAATGATTACATTTCTGTTGCAATAATATGGATATTTATGTTTCTTTTTTGAGAATGAATTAGTACCTTCAAAGTCTTAACACAGCATTGTCTGAATTGAAATGTACGATATTTGGAAAATGTATCAAACAATACTCATAGAGCCTGATTCTACCAGGCACATTTACTTGCAAGTGACTCTGTTCGATGTGTTGCTGAAAGTTAACATGCCAGTTTATGAGGTGATTTAGATTACTAAGCCTTATGCATTGCAATACACCCAGCTCAAATTCATTATATGCTAACTTTTTATTGGGCAGATTTTCTAGAATTCCATCAGGGGAGGCTTGTGTTAAAAGAGAAAGGAAGGCACACAGTAACATGGTGTGTATACTTAGGTCAATGATCTGTTCATAATCATGAAACACTCAATACATCACTTTTGAATTGAACAAAAGTGAAAGATCCATGACGAGGAATGTGTTCATGCTTGTATGCTCTCATGGTCTACACAGTGGACCACAGGAACATGCTAGAATTTTTATAGTGCTATAATGCTTTTAAAAATCCCAATAATAAAACCCAGATTACATGAGTTTATAACTCCAGTGACACCAAATTATAAAATTAAAATAGTTTGAAATGTTAAAGAGAAAATTTAATGTCTTAGAAAGCACACAACCATGTTTATCTGTTTATACTGGAAGGCATTTCTTGTAAGATAAAATAAGACATATACTCATGCATGGAAATGTCTCTAAAATAGGACACATACTGGGACACAGAGCAAATCTTAATTGAAAAAGCTCTGTTTTCTATCACAATGCAATAAAGCTTAAATTTCATTAATAACAAATCTGTAGTAATTACAGGTACTTGTAGAGACTAAACAATACATTAGTAAATGATGAATGAGTCAAAAACATCCAGAAAGAAATAAAAAAGCACATTGAAAATGAATGGAAATGAAAACACAACACAATATAATAATTGCAACACATCGAAAGCAAACCTAAGAGTCAAGTTCATAAATTTAGGTATCTATGTTTTAAAAATGAAGAAAAGGAAAAAAAAACGGGATGTAAAACAACTTAAGGATTGGAAAATTAGAATAACCAAGTCCAGATTTATAAAATAGATAAGAATTATCAAAGCAAGAACAGAAATTAATGAAGAAGAGACAAGAAAACAATAAAAAAAAAAACCTTAACCAATCTAAGGGCTGGTTCTTTGAATAGATAAAGGCTTTACTTTTACCTCAGCAAAAGAGAAACTGAAAGGAATGCAATAATACCCAAATCAAAAGAAAGAGAATACGTAATGAAAAAATTTACAACAGATAATATGAACATCTGAACATTTCAACGGAATGCTTAAATATATATATACTCTATTAAAATAGAATACTTAAATTAAAATAGATAACTTTCTAGATTCATCTGGAACACAAGTGCTTCAAATTACAGAGACACATAAAATATAAGGAGATCAAAAGAGTAATATAGAGCATTCTGACAAAAATAAGCCCAAACCCAATACCAGATCCACAATAGAATCTCCTAGTGTTGCACAGAACCACAACCAATAAATCATATATTTTTAAAAAAGAACTGTTCCAAATTCCTTTTCTAAAGTCAGTATTATTATCATACCAAGACCAGAAATAGATACAGAACAAACAAACTAAACACAATTACAGGCCAAATTTCTTAAGGAAAATAGATTTCAGAAAATACTTGCAACTCTCATCAATAGACAGGTCATGGAAACAGAAACTAAACAGAAACACAGTGAAACTAATAGAGGTTATAAATTAAATGGATTTAACAAATATGTACAGAATATTTCACGATAAAACAAAAAAGTATACCTTCTTAGCACCTCATGGTATCTTCTCTAAAACTGACCACATAATCCATCACTAAACTATCCTCAAAAGATACAGGAATATTTCAATAATCCAATGCATCCTATCAGATCACCAGGACCTAAGGCTAGACTTCAATAACAACAAATTAACAGAAAAATCATATCCATGGAAACTGAAATGATTACTTGGTCAAGGAAGAAATAAAAAAGATTAAAGGCTTCCTAGATTCCAATCAAATGATAACAAAGCATATCAAAATTTATGATACAATGGCAGCAGTACTAAGAAAAATTAATTTCACTATGTACTTTCTTTAAAAAAATAATCAGGGAGATCATACACTAGCCCATTAACAGCACACTTGAAAGCCCTAGAACAAAAAGAAGCAAACACATACAAGAGGGGTAGACAGCATGAAATAGTCAAACTTAGGGCCAAAATAAACTATATAGAAACAAAGAGAATGATACAAAGAGATCAACAAAACAAAAAGCTGGTTCTTTAAAAAAAAAAATCAACAAGGAAGACGAACCCTTAGCTGAAGTAAAGGGCCTATCCATACTAATCAAATTAAGAAAAATAGAAATGAAAAAAGAGACATAACAATAGAAACTGAGGAAATTAAAAAAAATCATCTACTACAAAAGACTTTATTCAACAAAACTGGAAAATATAGATAAAATTGACGACTTTCTAGACAGACAATACTTACCAAAGTTAAATCAAAAGCAATTAAACGACCCTAAGCAGTCCTATATCACCTAAGGAAATAGAATTAATTAATCACCTCCCAGTCAAAAAAATAAATAAATAAAAAATAAAAAGTCTAGGACAGGTGGCTTTAGGGTAGAATTCTACCAGACCTTCAAAGAAGAGCTGATTCTAACACTACTCAAACTATTCCACAAAATAGAAACAGAAGCAACACTGACTAATTCATTCTATGAAGCCACCGTTACTCTGATACCAAAACTACACAAAGACCCAACAAAGAAAGAGAACTTTAGACCAGTTTCACTTATGAATATTGATGCAAAAATATTCAATTAAATTCTAACGAAATGATTCCAAAAGAACATCAAAGCCATCATTCACCACAATCAGGTAGGCTTTATCTGAGGGATGCAAAGTTGGTAAAATTTATGAAAAATCCATTAACTTAATCCACTATATAAACAAAACCAAACAAAACCTCGCATGATCATCCCATTAGATGCTGAAAAGCATTTGAAAAAATACAACACCAATTCATGTTTAAAGAATTGGAAAGATAAGGAATTCAAGGCCCATATCTAATCATAATAAAAGCTTTATACAGCAAATCAACAGCCTATATCAACTGAAATGGAAACATAGTTAAAGAAATTCCACTAAAATCACGGACAAGACTGTCCACTCTTCCCTTATCTACTCAATATAGTGCTCAAGGAACTAGGCACACTAAAAAGACAACAAAAGAAGATCAAGGGGATATAAATTGGCAAAAAAGAAGTTAAGGTATGACTATTTGCAGATGATATGATAGTATAAAGAGTTTACATTATATACATAAGTGGCCCCAAAAAATTCTACCAGAGAAATACTACAGCTGATAAATTACTACAACAAAGTGACTGGTTACAAAATTAACTCAAACAAATCATTAGCTTTCCTTTTACAAATGATAAATGGGCTGAGAATGAAAATAGGGAACACCTTTTCAATAGTCACAATTAATATACAATATCTTGGGGGTAACTCTAACAAAACAAGTGAAAAATATGTGTGACAGTAACCACATGTGTCTCAAGAAAAAAAATTGAAGAAGGCCTTAGAAAATGGAGAGATATCCATAGTTCATGGATTGGTAGCATTAACATAGTAAAAATGACCACTTTACCAAAAACAATGTACAGGTTGAATGCATTCCCCATCAAAACTCCAACACAGTTTTTACAGACAAAGAAAAAGTAATTCTCAAATTCATATGGAAAAACAAAAAACCCAGGATAGTAAAAACAATTCTCTCACAATGATAGAACTTCTGCAAGAAACACTGTTCCTGACCTCAAGCTGCACTACAGAGCAATAGTTACAAAAACTGCACGGTATTGGTACAGAGACAGAGACATGTTAATCAATAGAATAGAGTTGAAAATGCAGAAATAAGGGTTGGGGATTTAGCTCAGTGGTAGAGCACTTGCCTAGCAAGTGCAAGGCCCTGGGTTCGGTCCCCAGCTCCGAAAAAAAAAAGAAAAGAAAAAAAAATGCAGAAATAAACCCACACATTTATGGACACGTGTTCTTGACAAAGACCCCAAAACTATACAATGGAAAAAAGAAAGCATCTTCTATAAGTGGTGCTTGTATAACTGGTAGTCTGTGTGTAAATGAATGAAAATAGATTCATATTTGTTACCTTCAATAAAGCTCAAGTCCAAGGTGGATCACATACCTCAACTTAAAACCGGATATACTGAATCTAACAGAAGAGAAAGTGGGAAAGAGCCCTGAATTCATTGGCACTGGTGGAAATTTCCTAAGGAGAACTCTAATGACTCAGGCTCTAAGATCAAGAATTGATAAATGGGACCCATGAAACTGAAAACCTTCTGTAAGGCGAAAAACACCTTTAATAGGACAAATCAACATCCTCAGGTTGGGAAAAAAACTTCCCTAACCCACATCCAATAGTGAGCTAATATCCAAAATACATAAAGAACTCAAGAAGCTAACCTACCAAAAAACCAAACAACCCTGTCAAACATTGGGGTAAAGAGCTAACCAGAAATTCAAATCAGAGTAATCTCGAATGCCCAAGAAGCACTTAAAAATGCTCAACTTTCCTAGTCATCAGGGAAATGCAAATCAAACAACCCTGAGAGTCCACCTCACACAGTAAGAATGACTAAGATCAATAATTCAGGTAACAGCACATGTTGGTAAGAATGTGGAGAAAGAGGAATACTCCTCCATTGCTGGTGGAATTGCAAACTGGTACAGCCACTCTCAAAATCAGTCTGGAGGTTCCTCAGAAAATTGGAACTAGATCTACCTGAAGACCCAGCTGTACCAGTCTTGGGCATATACCCAAAAGATTTTTCACAGGGACAAGTGCTCTACTGTGTTCCTAGCAGCCTTATCTTTAATTCTTCCCAAAAAGAGAAAGGCTGTCGAAAAATTACTATGGCAGACAGAAAACCCTGGAAACCTGATATAAATCTGGGTGCAAATACACACACACACACACACACACACACACACACACACACACACACACACACACACGCAAAATTGCTACAAGGAAATTTCAAGCTGTACTAGGACCATATTATTAAAAACACCATGGGGTGGTAGAAAAATAGACATATGTATTAAGGAAACAAAATATAAGGCAAAATATGACTGAATCTTTTAGAGCTATCTGATATTTGAGAAAGATAACAAAGTACACATTAAAATCATACCCCTTTTCTGCAAATGGTGTGAGAAAACCATACATACTCAGGTAGAATGGTGAAATTAGACCAGTATTCTATTACTCTGGAAAAAAAATCAACTTTAGGTGTATCTAACACCTCAATATGAATCCTGAAACACAGAAGCTTTTAGGGAAAGAAAGCAATAACCTACAAGATACAAGTTTTAGAAACAATTTTCTGAATTGGATTCCATTCACCACAAATTAAAGCCAACAATGTACAAGTGGGAACTCATAAAATTAAAAACCTATTGTACAGGAAGGAAAAACATCATCCAAGTAATGAGAAAGTACACAGAGGGGTAAACATTTTTTGAAACGTTTTTCTGAAGGATAATTAATATTCAGAGTATGCAAAGAGCTCAAAACACAGAGAATGAAAAACATGTAAAAATGGGACATGAGGACTGGAGAGAAGTTAAGAGTGTTGGCTTCTTTCCCATGTTACCCAGGGTTTAATTCCCTGCATACACTGTATTTCACAAACATCTGTAAGCTAGTACCAGGGAATCTAGGGCTCTTTCCAGCATCTTCAGATGTCACTGCTTGCAGAAAAACACCTATGGACAAAGAGACTTTACCAAGTTTGGACTCTCATTTCAGAAAATTATCAGAGTTGAAGAAAATAAAATTTTCCTTCTGTTTTATGTAAAATTTAATATTATATGTATTTTCTATTAAAATGGTGGTACTCTCCCTAGTACTGTTGACCCTTTAGTACAGTCCCTCATGTTGTGATAATTCCCAATCAAAAACTTATTTTATTTTGCTGGTTCATAACTGTAATTTCACTCATAATATGAGTTATAACAAAAATTGTGTTTTCTGATGATCATAGGCAACCCCTTTAAGCCCTGTAAAAGGCTCATTTTCTGACAAAGGGGTCACATCACCGAATGGGTCATGACCCCAGATGGAATACCACTGTGCTTAAAATAGTGCTCGTCACAGTGCTCAATAAATAGAGTATATCGTTTTTCACTGAATGAATGATCAAGTATGGGTGTTAGAATTTATTTTAATATCTTTTTCTTTTTTCTATGACAAACACCATAACCAAAGCTACATAAGATAAGAAAGGATTATTTGATATGTACTTCTGGGTCCAAGTCCATCTCTGAATGCTTGAATCAATCCATCAATGAATCACTTGAAGGAACTTGGAGAATAAATAATGGTGTAATGCTTCTTGCTGACTTGTGTTTAACTAGCTTTCCTATGCAATGCAAGAACCCCTGCTTAGGAAATATTGCTGCCCACAGAGGCATCAATTAATCATCAAGACAATGTCCTATAGACAAGCCACACAGCAGTATGATATGGACAATCAGACTCTAGATTCGGAATCGCTCCTCAGATGCCTCTAGGCTATGTCAAGTTGATGGTTAAACCGGACAAGGGAAGAAGTCTACTTATTAATAAAAATATAATACTTAGACATATGGTGGTTCAATATAGAAAGAAGCTGAGTTGAATTTCCTGGGATTCCATAATCAGTTACAGTTGTGCTAAGAGTCTAGAGTCACATGGAGTATAGCTTACCATAGCAGTAAGGTATATCAAGATGTAATTCACAAACAAAAAATGAGGAGAGAGCATGAATTCTGACTTCTATTTTAAAATTTGGCTTAGTAATGGTGATTATGCCTGTCAGAAGAATTAGTAACACTGTTCTTAAACTAATGCCACCAATATATCTTTGTCCTTTCCACCTTTTCTATTTTCCTCTCCATCAATAATTCCCATCTCTCATTTCAATTCTCTCATTTTCTTCACAATTATCATCAATCTTTTCTATTTTAACCAAAACAATCTGAATTTAATGTAAACCTTTATCTTGTTATCTTATTTGTTGATGTATATGATAGCTAAGTTTTGTGTGCAACCAGGAGTATATAAACTGTAAGTAGCATATAACCAATCGTTAAGGATAAAACTAGGCTTCCAAGAGTCCTAGAGACAAGCACTTGAAAAGATCCATCACTTTGACTAGCAATGAATTTTTATATTAAAATGTCAGTTGAAAGTATGAATAGTTTCAAAGACCACATTTTATTATAATTTAGAATGTATGGTTATCAAGAACTGTGGCTTTGGGATACTACATGCCTCTGGAAATGTAATCCCAAAATGTTGGCTTTAGTGATTGTTGCCCCTGGAAATTATAGTTTATATTTCTTTCTTCTCACTGTCCACAGTTAATTTTTGTAGGAGGTCAATATTTCATAAGTTTTCTTCAAGCTCATGACAAGATTTGTGGCAAGGCATTTATAAATTTATTATTTTGGGTTTATCCTCTTTTTTTCACCCTGCTCTCATGCATTAAAACAAATTGCTAACAATCCGTACTTACAGAATCCCCATATAGTAGATACTGGTCAGTCCTGCCTGACACCAATGTTCACATATAGCTGCTCTCTGGGATTTTTTGAAATGCAACCCTATTTTGATTTACTCATACCAGCTCCTGGACATAAGGTGGACTTCACCTTTGACTTCCCATATTATTAAAATCAGTAGAATATTTCTAGGCAGATATAATTACTACTCAAAATATATCTCTAATTACCTATGCATACTGCAATCCTCAAATCACTTAGCAAATCTTATTTTTGCACATTACCAAACGTGGATAAGCACTACAAATATTGACTGAGTTTTTATGTTGAAAATACACACATTTTTTTTATATTTAAAGTATACAAGTCCATGTTCCAGTTTTGTTGAGCCTTTCACTAATTTTTACCTTGTACACAATCAATAATTATTAATGAGATGTAATACCAAATCTACTCATTTCCGTTCACTTCGTAATACTATGTAAAAGAGCCAACAATTCTATTATGTTAATATCACTGATTTATCCCATAAAATATATCTTGTTTCAATTTTTATGTTGGTTCTTTAGCACAAATGCTATTTTTCATATATGCATTATGTAATCATGAGTTTCATAAATAAAATATTTTTAATTTATCTTGTATTTAACCATGTGCCACCTAAACTGACTTTGGTCTTCATACTCCTTCCCCACCTCATCACTACCCAGTTGCCTATGAGTCTTCCCTACTGTATTTTCCTTCTGTTTAATGTCATTTGTATATTAAGGGAAATGCATCAAATCTAGGATTGAATGTTCTTTTGATCTATTGGGTAATATATATTTCTCAATAGCCGTATTGTTTACATTTTTTCTTTTAGACAAATACTGATATTTGCAGTTTGTTGCAGAGACATGATGACTTGAGTTTTTGCCCAATAATGCATATAAAAAGAGATGTACATATCATATACTTGTTACCTTGTTCTTGGAAAGGAGTCAAGAAAAGAAGATATTGTGGGGGCGAGTGGCTATATATAAATGAATTCTATGTTCAGTGAGTTCCATGTCTGTCTGAATAAAATATATAGTATGATTAAGAAAGCATTCAATATGCTATAGTTCCCATATGCATGCACATATCCACATCCACAAATGCATATGTCTCAGTGTTTCATTGCTGTGAGAAGATAGTAGGAATAAGGCAATTTGTGGAAGTAAATATTTAGTTAGGGGATTAGTTAATATTTTTTGAGGACTAGTCCATGATTATCATAGTTGGAAGCATACAGTCAGTGCTCAAAAGTAGTAACTGAGAGCTTTGCATCCTTATTTAAAGGCATCAGATACAGAGAAAGAGAAATAGAAAGAGAGAGAGGAGAGGGTACGGGGTGAGACACTGGGCCTGTATGGTCTTTTGAATCTTCAAAGCCAATAATTCTCACCCTTCCTAATGTTGTGACCCTCTAATATAGTTTCTCCTGTTGTAGTGAATCTCAACCCTAAAATTCTCTCATTCCTATTTCATAACTGTATTTTTTTGACCTTCATGTATGTAAATATCTGATATACAAGATATCTGAAATATGAAACCCAAAGGGTCCACAAGGCCAACAGATTGAGAACCCTTGTTCAAGGTCAAGTATCAGTTCTTCCTTCAGGAAGGCCATGTCTATTCCAACAATGTCATACCTCTTAATCCTTCTTAAAGAATTCCACTACCTAGTGACAAACCTGTGCATACATAAGGATATGTATATGCACACAGGCATATAAACATATGCATATGTATGTGCACACATACATGTGCATATGCACAGACATGCATAAACACATGTACATGCACATGTGTACTCAGGCATACACATATGGATCTTTTTCCTACATTTTCCAGAATGACTTAGAGTGATACATACCAACTCCCAATTTTTTTATACCTTCCTTATTCTGGTTGGTACACTCTATAAATAAAGAAAGCCCATGGAGCCGCACAAGGTCTTTCAAGTACTACACATATATTGAACTGATATATATGAGTAAATACATTTTAATCTGTGATTATGATATAAAAGTTGTGATATAATAGTTAAAAAGCTAGTATTCTGTATGTTTTCTTTCCATTTTTAATGGCAATTCTGACCAACGTTTCTTCTGATAATTTGTTAAAAATTCTGAAATATTTACTGACATGCAAAGTCCTCCTTTAGAGACAAAGCAGGCAAAAAACATGCTGTAATCTAATTTTTGTTTAAATTAAAAATACAGAGGCTATTTATTGCATTTTTCTTCTGTAGCTAATATTAGAAATGTTATCCTCTATTTCATGGCTCACACTGATTCCTCCTCCTCCCACCTTCTGCACTGAAAGCATTAACAGCATTAATGGCCTAAAGATATTTATAATAATAGCTAATAAACTGCTGATTTTTAGAATTAATGATCTGACATTTCAAAAAGGAAATGCATAACATTGCTTTTGGTTGTTACTATTATATCAAGTATCATTTTCTGTTTCAAATCATTATAATACAATTAAAATTAAAAGAAGAAATTAAACAGCAATTCATTCATTTAACAAATATATTTTGAGAACTACTATGTTCTAGTACTCTTCTAAGAATATCTTTATAAAAGGGAACATAAACAGGAATATAAATAGCAATATTATATATTCATACATCTGCTTGTGTCCTCTGTGTAGGACCATATTGTAATCTTAATGGTGTTTTCTGTATAAAGCAGGTATAAAATAAATCATGCACACACATTGGCTACCAGGATAATAAAGGTATTAGTATGTGATTTGCTCTGCTAGAAACTCAATTGATAAAAATTAATTACTTAAGGTGACTGATTTTTAATACAAAACATTGCAGGCTGTTTGAATTCAACTGATTTATTCTCTTGCTGTTTTTAACTATATTTATTATCATTAATTAGGAATCTGTAACTACATAACTTTACATTATTTTGACTTCAACAGTAAGACACATTATAAGGTAGAATATGAAATATTTTAAGTGCAGTTTTATATCCAGAAGAACAGAAACAGAAAAAAACTATGATAATATCGTGTTAAAATATCTTTATTAACAGCCAATTTGCTCCTTTTTAGTATTGTTGTCTCTGATTTACATGTAATCAATGCTTTGATTTTCTCTGACAAATCTAACCCATACACATACTCTGTGAAACAAATTCTAAGCAAACATTATTTTTAAACTAAGTCTAAATTATAGACATGAAAAATCAAAGTGCTGACAAAGTATAATCTTATCCATTACTTTATTCAAGATACCACTTAATTACATGCAAAAGTTTTAATATTTTATACATGTAAGTACCATAAATATTAAGGCTGAAAAAATATAGATGCCATCCTCTTAAATTACAGTTTGGTAATAAAGGCTTGATTTTTGATAAATTTTATATAGACTCTTGTGAATTCTTTCCCCATCTATGCACACTTTTTGGCTTCCTTGTTATTTCTTTATTGTTTAGCATTACAAAGAAGTCTACTTTGTCAGTTTAGCAAGTGTTCCTTGCCATCACCAACTGTCCACCCTAGATAGTTGACCAGCTGTCTAACTATGTTTCTCATGAGCAACTCAAATATGAGTTCAATAAAAATAATGTTACGTCAATCTATCCAAATCTTCCACCCATTGCTGTTTCTGTAAACTAATTTCCACCATTCCCAGCTACTTTATTGCAAAATCCCCACTTGTCTCCAGTATATACTGGATTAGGCCTAGTCCTATAACAGCAAATCTTTTCCTTTCATTCAACTCACCTTGACTATGGTCTGTCTTAGGTACTCTTTGTTATCATCCAGCAGTGGCATTCCTTTGTGCTGATTAAGGTGGCAATCAACACTTAACCATGCTGGGAAATAACTTTCATGGATTGGAAAGCAACATGCATCAATCAGTAAAACACGGATTTGTCCCTACATTCTCCTTTGTTCTGTTTGTGAAGTATGAATATGTATACTGGTATAATCACACAAGCAAGTTGAGGAGGAGGACAGAGTCACTTCTCTACATTATTTCTTTCAGGACAGGCTCACTCGCCCCATATTTTACTATTTCTGGCACACTGGATGCTCACCAAGCCGCAGGGACAAGAGCATCCAAGGATCCCTCCACTGGGATAGGATTATATACATATATTAAATTATCTTGCTTTTATGAAGGCACTTGGGACCTAAACTCAAGTCCTCATTATAATACAGTAGAAACTTTACCTAATGAACCATCTCTCCAGACTTAATCTTGTTTCATTTATTATTTTTTTAACCACACCATGTTCCCACATTACATATACCCACCCTCCTTTTGTGTTCTACATCTTAGTGATGACTTCTGGGACACTTTTTGACATAACCATGTCTTTAAAGGCACATTACAGCTGAAAGTTCATAGAAAAGGTAAATAAATTGACTACCACAGAGCTGCCTTCTGTTCTAGTGCAAATCTTATTATCTTTCTGCAGATTTGAAAGAATGTCCTCATTTTCATCACAGGAAATTATACAGTTACTATCGATTATTGAGAGCTGGCAGGGTCAGGTAAAATGTATTTCCCATCACAAATTCCCTCTGTATGACACTTCAAATGAACCTAATATATACAATAATGAGCACATACCTCAAGTTATGAGTTCTACAAGGACACTTTTATTACAGAGAAGAAAATAGAATGAGTCAGCCAAACTGGAAGAATCCAGATAAAACCTAGAGACCTTCACAGTTTCACAGGATCAGAACACTGATCAAAGACTTCTGTCCTTTAAGATAGATGTAGACTTTTCCCTCATATGTGGGTGCAAAAACTGAGAATCTACATTATAATGAATATTAATATTTCTTATAGCGCTGAGAGCAAAGCAAGATGGTTGCATATGTTAGTTACCATTGTAGAATCTTGGTTATTATTTATTTCACCTGCTTTAGATATGTGTGTTATTCCTCATAGTGTCTTTAGGGAAATTTTGTTATTCCATGTTTCATAAAGAGATATGTAAAAAGCTATATGAAAGCCCACTACTCTCATGGCTTTCTAAAGTCTATATGTATATAAACTGATTTTAAATGGAATTACCACATATTGGTGGACACAACACCTCAGATAAAAATTATATGCTACCAAATAAAATCCACAGTACCAGGAATAGATTAGATTATTTGGAGTAATTGGCCAAAGGGGCCTCATAGAACCCTTCTCAAACTCTGTAGGCCATGATTACATATGAATGCCAATACTGCATCTTTAGGAATATTTTGGCATGCTGATTAGTGTTGTGACTCATAGGTATCACAGTTAGATTGTACTGTTGATTGCTTGCCACCTTTGACAACTTGCATAGTACCTTCTGGTAAAATGAAGCCAGGACTACAAAAAGGCAGAAAGCAGAGTTTCAAGATATATTCAATTGGAGCCATTTAAGTCCTGTGCTCAAAGTGTATGATTCTTACCTTTAACTTCTAAGAAGAAAGCAAACTCAACAGCAACAGTATGTACTGTTTCAGAATCAGTTGAATTTTTGAACAACCACTTGAAAAAATTATTTCTTATTTCTAGTAGTGGGATTTCGATAGACAATCTAGGATTATTTTGAGTTATGTTACACCCAGTCCCTCTAGGACTTTTATCATGAAGACTTGTTGGGTTTTTTTCTGTATCCGTAGAGATAACCCTGTGAGTTTTCTCTTTAAATTTGTTTATATTATTTATTACAATTCTTCACTTACATATGCTGAACCATCCCTGTATCTGCAGGGCAACTTGACTGTGGTGGATGAACTTGTTAACTTCCTATATTCTATGTGCTGTTTTATGGAGGATTATTACATATATGTTTAACAGAAATATTGGTCTTTCATATTTTGTTCTTGTTGCTGCTGCTACTGCTACTTTTGTTGTGTTTTTACTGATTTTGATATATGAGTAATATCAGCATTAGAGTTCATGTTTGAAAACTAAAAATAGAAACTTCTGCTTTTTTAAGAATTTGTTCTTAAGTATTGACTGTGTCTACTCTTTGAAAGTCTGGTAGAATTTAATTGTGAATATATTTGCCTGGGTTATTTTTTTTTTGTTTTCATCATGGAATTGTTACATGTGACAACAAAAGATGGGAATAATGTGGAGTAAAAGAATCCTCATTTACTGCTGATAAGTGTACTACAATATGTTTATCCACATTGGAATTTAGCATGAAAATTTCTCAGGAACCTAAAAACAAACATAACATATGATCCAGTTATATTAGTTTTTTGGTCTATGTCTAAAGGACTAAAAATCCTGCTTCACATATATTTGATAAATTATATTCATTGCTAGGGTTTTCACAGAACAAAGACAGTTGAATCAATCTAAGAGTCCTGCAGCTGACATATGCATACAGAAATTCTAGTACTTGTATGTGATGTTTTATTATTCCACTGGAGTATAGAAAAAAAATACAAAAAAAAAAAAAACCCTCAATTGAAGAATCTTGATTGGCCTAGAAGTACCTAAAGAAATGTTCAGAGAGAGCTCATCGCCCAGACCTGTGGGCAGTACTTAGACTCCAGGGCAGGAGAGACAATAACTTCTGCCCACCTTTGCTCACATCCCTGGCCCAAGAGAAAACTGTATAGGGCCTCTGGGAAAAGGAAGATAGGGGCAGTCATGCTGCAGGAGCCCTGCGGTCCAGACAGCGCCCAGATCTGAATGGACCCAGTCAAACAGCTCCTTGCACACAAACACTGTGGGAGGGAGAGCTAGACCTTCTGAGGGGAAGACATGCCTGGAAAACCAGAGGAAACTACACTTTGCCCACATTTCTTACTCTAGAGGAAAACACCTAGGGCCATCAGGGCCCCCTACACACAGGGACCCAGAAGTAGGGGCAGGACCTTCTGGTTGCTGCCTTCACAGAGAGATGAAACCAAGCCTAAGGAGTGACTTTAGGCCCGAGACCAGAGGTAAGACCAACTTTACTGCTCCAAGTGACCTGCATGGTGGACTCAGGACACACACCCACAGGAACAGCTGAAAGCCTAGGGACAGGAACGACTACATGCCTGAAGGCAGAACACTCTACTCCCATTAGTGGCTGAAAGTAAACAGGAAAACAGGTCTGCAGCACTCCTGACACACAGGCCTATAGGAGAGTCAAGCCATGGTCAGAAATAGCAGAACAAGGTAACACCAGAGACAACCTCTTGGCAAGAGGCAAGCTCAGGAATCCAAGCAACAGAAACCAAGACAACATGGCATCGTCAGAGCCCAATTTTGCCACCAAAGCAAACACTGAATATCCAAACACACCAGAAAAGCAAGAACTAGATTTCAAATCACACATGATCATGATGATGGAGGACTTTAAGAAAGACATAAAGAACTCCCTTAGAGAAATGCAGGAAAACACAAGTAAACAAGCAGAAGCCCTTAGAGAACGAAATACAGGAAAACACAATCAAACAGGTGAAGGAATTGAAAATAGAAATAGAAACAATAAAGAAAGCACAAAGGGAGACAACCCTGGATATAGAAAACCAAAGGAAGAGACAAGGAGCCATAGATACAAGCATCACCAAAAGAATACAAGAGATAGAATAGAGAATCTTAGGAGCAAAAGATTCCATAGAAATCATCAATATAACTGTTAAAGATAATGTAAAAGGGAAAACGGTACTGGCGCAAAACATACAGGAAATCCAGGACTCAATGAGAAGATCAAACCTAAGGATAATAGGTATAGAGGAGAGTGAAGACTTCCAACTCAAAGGACCAGTAAATATCTTCAACAAAATCATAGAAGAAATCTTCCCTAACTTAAAGAAATAGATGCCTATAAACATACGGAAAGCCTATAGAAGTCCAAATAGATTAGACCAGAAAGGAAACTCCTCCTGTCACATAATAGTCAAAACACCAAATGCACAAAACAAAGAAAGAATATTAAAAGCAGTAAGGGAAAAAGGTCAAGTAACATATAAAGCAGACCTATCAAAATTACACCAGACTTCTCACCAGAGACTATGAAATCCAGAAGATCCTGGACAGATGTCATACAGAAACAAAGGAACGCAAATGCCAGTCCAGGTTACTGTATCCTGCAAAACTCTCAATTAATATAGATGGAGAAATCAAGATATTCCATGACAAAATCCAATTTACAAATATCTTTCTACAAAACCAGCCCATCAAACGATAATAAATGGTAAGGCCCAGCACAAGGAGGCAAGCTACACCCTAGAAAAAGCAAGAAACAAATCATTTTGCAACAAAACAAAGCGAAGACAAGCACACAAACATAATCTAACATACAAACATGAACATAACAGGAAGCAACAATCACTATTGCTTAATATCTTTCAACATCAGTGGACTCAATTCCCCAATAAAAAGACACAGATTGGATATGCAATGAGGAACCAACATTTTGCTGCCTATAGGAAACACTCCTCAGAAACAAAGAAAGACAACTACCTCAGAGCAAAAGGCTGGAAAACAACTTTCCAAGCAAATGGTCTGAAGAAGCAAGCTGGAGTAGCCATTCTAATATTGAACAAAATCGATTTTCAACCAAAAGGCATCAAAAAAGACCAGGAAGGACACTTCATATTTATCAAAGGAAAAATCCACCAAGATGAACTCTCAATCCTACATATCTGTGGTCTAAATATAATGGCACCTATATACATAAAAACTGAAGCTCAAAGCACACATTGTACATCACACAATATTACTAGGAGATTTCAACACCCCAGTTTCATCAATGGACACATCATGGAAGCAGAGATTAAACAGAGGCATAGACAGACTAAGAGAAGTCATGAACCAAATGGACTTAACAGATATTTATAGAACATTCTATCCTAAAACAAAAGGATATACCTTCTTCTCACAACCTCATGATACTTTCTCCGAAACTGACCATATAATCGGGCAGCAAACAGGGCTCAACAGATACAGAAAGATAGAAATAATCGCAGGCATTCTATCAGACCCCCATGGGCTAAAGCTTGTCTTCAATAACAATAAGGAAAGAATGCCCACATACACATAGAAGTTGAACAATGCTCTACTCAATGATAACCTGGTCAAGAAAGAAATAAAGACAGAAATTAAAGATTTCTTAGGATTTAATGAAAATGAAGGTACAATATACCAAAACTTATGGGACAAAATGAAAGCTGTGCTAAGAGGAAAACTCATAGCTCTGGCCTGAAGAAAGAAACAGGAGAGAGCATATATCAGCAGCTTGACAGCACACCTAAAAGCATTAGAACTAAAAGAAGCAAATACACCCAGGAGGAGTAGAAGGCAGGAAATAATCAAATTCAGAGCTGAAATCAACCAAGTAGAAACAAAAAGGACTATACAAAGAATCAACAGAACCAAAAGTTGGTTCTTAGAGAAAATCAAAAAGATAGATAAACCTTTAGCCAGACTAACCAGAGGACACAGAGAGTGTGTCCAAATTAACAAAATCAGAAATGAAAAGGGACATATAACAATAGAATCAGAGGAAATTCAAAATATCATCAGATCCTACTACAAAAGTCTATATTTAACAAAACTTGAAAATCTGCAGGATATGGACAATTTCCATAAAGATACCAGGTACCGAAGTCAAATCAGGAACAGATAAACCGTCTAAACAACTCCATAACTCCTAAAGAAATAGAAACAGTCATTAAAAGTCTCCCATCCAAAAAGTGCCCAGGTCCAGTTCAGTTCAACGCAGAATTCTATCAGACCTTCATAGAAGACCTCATACCAATACTATCCAAAATATTCCACAAAATTGAAACAGATGGAGCTCTACCGAATTCCTTCTATGAAGCCACAATTTCTCTTATACCTAAACCACACAAATGCCCAACAAAGAAAGAGAACTTCCGACCAATTTCCCTTATGAATATCAACACAAAAATAAATAAAATTCTTGCAAATCAAGTCCAAAAACATATCTAAGCGATCATCCAACATGATCAAGTAGGCTTCATCCCAGGTATGTAGGGATGGTTTAATATATGGAAAACCATCAACTTAATCCACTATATAAGCAAACTGAAAGATAAAAACCACATGATCATTTCATTAGATGCTGAGAAAGCAATTGACAAAATTCAACACCCCTTCCTGATAAAAGTCCTAGAAAGAACAGGAATTCAAGGCCCATACTTAAACATAGTAAAAGCCATAGACAACAAACCAGTAGCTAACATTAAACTAAATGGAAAGAAACTTGAAGCAATCCCACTAAAATCAGGGATTAGACAAGGCTGCCCACTCTCTCCCTGATTATTCAATATAGTTCTCAATGTTTGGAAGGAAAGAAATCAAAATATCACTATTTGCAGATGATATGGTAGTATATTTAAGTGATCCCAAAGTTCCACCAGAGAACTACTAAACCTGATATACACCTTCGGCAAAGTGGCTGGGTATAAAATTGCCTCAAATAAATCAGTATCCTTGCTCTACACAAAAGTGAAACAAGCTGAGAAAGAAATTAGGGAAAAGACACCCTTCATAATAGTCCCAAATAATATAAAATACCTCGGCGTGACTTTAACCAAGCAAGTGAAATATCTGTTTGACAAGAACTTCAAGCCTCTGAAGAAATTGAAGAAGATCTCAGAAGATGGAAAAGCCTCCTATGCTCATGGATTTGCAGGATTGATATACTAAAAATGGCCATTTTACCAAAAGTGATCTACAGATTCAATGCAATCCCCACCAAAATTCCAATGCAATTCTTCATAGATTTAGACAGATCAATTTGCAAATTCATCTGAAATAACAAAAAACCCAGGATAGCTAAAACTATCCTCAACAATAAAAGGACTTCTGGGGGAAACACTATCCCTGAACTCAAGCAGTATTACAGAGCAATAGTGATAAAACTGTATGGTAATGGTACAGAGACAGGCAGATAGACCAGTGGAAAATAATTGAAGACCCAGAAATGAACCCACACACCTATGGTCACTGGATTTTTGACAAAGGAGCCAAAACCATCAAATGGAAAAAAGATAGCATTTTCAGCAAATGGTGCTGGTTCAACTGGAGGTCAACATGTAGAAGAATGCAGATCGATCCATTTTTATCACCCTGCACAAAGTTTTAGTTCAAGTGGATCAAGGAATCCACATCAAACCAGATCCACTCAAACTAATAGAAGAAAATGTGGGGAAGAATCTCGAACACATGGGCACTGGAGAAAATTTCCTGAATATAACACCAATGGCTTATGCTCTATTATCAAGAATCACAAATTTAATCTCATAAAGTACAAAGCTTTTGCAAGCCAAAGGATGTTGCTGTAAGGACAAAATGGCAACCAAGAGATTGGAAAAAGATCTTTACCAATCTTACAAATGATAGAGGGCTTATATCCAAAACATACGAAGAACTCATGAAGTTAGACTGCAGGGAAAAAAATAACCCTATAAAGGATCCAGCTATACCTCTCTTGGGCATATACCCACAAGATGCCCCAACATATAAAAAAGACACGTGCTCCACTATGTTCATAGCAGCCTTATTTATAATAGCCAGAAGCTCGAAAGAACCCAGATGCCCTTCAACAGAGGAATAGATACAGAAAATGTGGTACATCTACACAATGGAATATTACTCAGTTATCAAAAACAATGCCTTTATGAAATTCATAGACAAATGGTTGGAACTGGAAAATATCATCCTGAGTGTGGTAACCCAATCACAGAAAAACACACATGGTATGCACTCATTAATAAGTGGCTATTAGCCCAAATGCTTGAATTACCCTAGATGCTTAGAACACATGATACTCAAACGGATGATCAAAATGTGAATGCTTCACTCCTTCTTTAAAAGGG
Organism: Rattus norvegicus; assembly: GCF_021556685.1. Lineage (NCBI taxonomy): Eukaryota > Metazoa > Chordata > Mammalia > Rodentia > Muridae > Rattus > Rattus norvegicus. The sequence goes on along the minus strand of NC_141539.1, from coordinate 86,002,980 downwards.
GAACAGGAATACCCTTGGCAGGGAATAGAGAAGCAAAGATTAAAACAGAGACTGAAGGAACACCCATTAAGAGCCTGCCCCACATGTGGCCCATACACATACAGCCACCCAATTAGACAAGATGGATGAAGCAAAGAAGTGCAGGCCTACAGGAGCCGGATGTAGATCGCTCCTGAGAGACACAGCCAGAATACAGCAAATACAGAGGCGAATGCCAACAGCAAACCACTGAACTGAGAATAGGTCCCCCGTTGAAGGAATCAGAGAAAGAACTGGAAGAGCTTGAATTGGCTCGAGACCCCATATGAACAACAATGCCAAGCAACCAGAGCTTCCAGGGACTAAGCCACTATCTAAAGACTATACATGGACTGACCCTGAACTCTGACCTCATAGGTAGCAATGAATATCCTAGTAAGATCACCAGTGTAAGGGGAAGCCCTTGGTTCTGCTAAGACTGAACCCCCAGTGAACGTGATTGTTTGGGGGAGTGCAGTAATGGGGGGAGGATGGGGAGGGGAAGACCATGTAGAAGGGGAAGGGAGGGATTGGGGGATGTTTGTCTGGAAAGCGGGAAAGGGAATAACATTTGAAATGTAAATAAGAAATACTCAAGTTAATAAAAAAATGGGGTTCAGGGCTAAACAAAAAATTCACAGCTGAGGAATGTCAAATGACTGAGAAGCACATAAAGAAATGTTCAACATCTTTTGTCATAAGGGAAATGCAAGTCAAAACAACCCTGAGATTCCACCTCACACCAGTCAGAATGGTTTAGATCAAAAAGTCCGGCAACAGCAGATGCTAGCGAGGATGTGGAGAAAGAGGAACACTCCTCCATTGCTGGTGGGATTGCAGACTGGTACAACCATTCTGGAAATCAGTCTGGAGGTTCCTCAGAAAATTGGACATTGCACTACCTGAGGACCCAGTTATACTTCTCTTGGGCATATACCCAAATATGCTCCAACATGTAACAAAGACACATTCTCCACTGTGTTCAAAGCAGACATATTTGTAATAGACAGAAGCTTCAAAGAGCCCAGATGCCCTTCAACTGAGGAATGGATACAGAACATGTGGTACATCTGCACAATGGAATTCTTCCCAGCTATCAAAAATAATGACTATATGGAATTCATAGGCAAATGGATGTAACTGGAAAATATCATCCTGAGTGACGCAATCCAATCACAGAAAAACACACATGGTATGCACTCATTGATAAGTGGATATTAGCCAAAATGCTCTAATTACCCTAGATGCATAGAACATATGAAACTCAAGAAGGATGACCAAAATGCTGATGCTTCACTCCTTCTTTAAAAGGGGAACAAAAATACACTTGGGAGGTTATAGGGAAGCAAAGTTTAGAACAGAGGCTCAAGGAACGCCCATTCAGCGCCTGCCCCACATGTGGCCCATACATATACAGCCTCCAAACTAATTAAGATGGATGAAGCAAAGAAGCGCATGCTGACAGGAACCAGATGTAGATCTGTCCTGAGATACACAGCCACAATACAGTAAATATATAAGCGATTGCCAGCAGCCACCACTGAACTGAGAACGGGACCGCCATTGAAGGAATTGGAGAAAGGAATGAGAGAGCTTGAGGGGACTTGAGAGCCCATATGAACAACAATGCCCACCAACCAGAGCTTCCAGGGACTAAGAAAGACCTGACCCTGGCCTCCAACTGTGTACGTAGTATTAAATAGCCTAGTGTGGGCACCAGTGGAAGGGGAAGCCCTTGGTCCTGCCAAGGCTGGACTCCCAGTGAACGAGATTCTTGGGGAGGGCAGTAATGGGGGGAGATGGGGACAGGAACACCCATATAGGAGGGGGATGGAAGGGGTTAGCAGGATGTTGGCCTGGAAACTGGGAATGGGAATAACATTTGAAATGTAAATAAAAAAACATCCAATTTAATAAAGATGGGGAAAAAAGAAAATGTTCAACAGCCTTAGTCATCAGGGAAATGCAAATAAAATGACCCTAAGATTCTACTTCACACCCGACAGAATGGCTAAGGCCAAAATCTCAGGTGGCATCAGATGCTGATGACGATGTGGAGAAAGAGGAATATTCCTCCAATTGTTGGTGGTATTGCAAGCTGGTACAACCACTCTGGAAAACAGTATAGTGGTTTCTCAGAGAACTGGACATAGTACTTACCTTAGGATGCAGCTATACTACTCCCGGGCATATACACAAAAGATGCTGTAACACATAACAAGGACACATGATCCACTAAGCTCATAGCAGCCTTATTTATAAAGCCAGAATCTGGAAACAGACCTAATGTCCCTCAACAGCGGAATGGATACAGAAAATGTAGTGCATTTACAAAATGGAGTATTACTCAGCAATTAAAAACAATGATTTCAGGAAATTTTTAGGCCAGTGATGGCACTAGAAAATGTCATCCTGAGTGAGGTAACAAAAAAACATGCATGGTACATAATAACTGATAAGTGGATATTAGGCAAGAAGCTAGGAATACAAACAATGCAACTCACAGACCATATGGAACTAAAGAATAAGGAAGACCAACTTGAATATGCTTCAGTCCTAATTTTAAGGGGGAATAAAATAATCACAGGAGGTAGAGGGTTGAAGAGACTTGGGAGGAATACAGAAAGGGGAGGGAAAAGAGTGCAGGATCAGTATGGGAAGAGATGGGGGTAATGTACAGAGGGTCAGGAAAATGAACAGAGTTGTGTAGCAATGGGGATGGAGTAATGATGGTAGCCACCAGAAAGTCCCAGATATCAGGAAATCAAGAGGTTCCTATGGATCAAACAGGGATGAAAGCTGAAATACCCAACAAAGGTGAGACAGTACCTGTAGAGACCATATCCAGAGGTTAAGCACTGCCCCAAGTTGAGGCCAAATCATCTCCAAAATTTTAACCCAGAATTGATTCTGTCTAAAGAAAATACAGGGACAAAAAGTGAAACAGAGACTGAAGGAAAGGTTATCCATAAACTGTCCCACCTGGGGATCCATCCTATCTTCAGACAACAAACCCAGACACTTGCTGGAGCCCAAAAATGCTTGCTGACTAGAGCCTGATATAACTGTCTCCTTAGAGTCTCTACCAGAGCCAAACCAACACAGATGGGGATCCTTGGAGCTAGCCATTGGACAGAGCATAGGAACCCCAAGGGGAGAGTTATGCGAAGGACTGAAGGAGCTGAAGGGTTTGCAAACCCATAGGAAGAACAACAATATCAACCAATCAGACCATCCCCTCCAAATACCCAGAGTCCAAACCACCAACCAAAGAGTATACATGGAGGGACCCATGGCTCTACCTGCATATGTAGCTGAGAATGGACTTATCTGGCATCAGTGGGAGGGGAGGCACTTCGTAGTATGAAGGCTCAATGTCCTAGTATAGGAGAATGCTAAGGAGGTGAGGTGGGAGTGGGGACATGGGGGAGCACCCTCATAGAAACAGGGGGAGTGGGATGTGATAGGAGGTTGGGGGAAGGGAAGCTAGAAAAGGGGATAACATTTGAAATGCAAATAAATAAAAATATCAAATTAAAAAAGAAAAGAAATAATTTGTGAGTAAACTAATAGAACTAGAAAACATTATGTTAAGATAACCTAAACAAAGGGAGACAAGCTCTGCATGTTCTTTCTTAGCTGTGGTTCCTAGCTTTAAATATTCAGCTGTAATTTTTCAACCCAGAGTTTGTACAGAACCAAGAAGAGTGAAAAGAGACCACGGCGGTGGTATAGATAGAGGAATAGCGAGACACATGTAACAGGAAGAGGAAATGTGAAAACTGGGAAATGGAGATTTAATTAAAGTATAAAGAGATCATTGCAGACAGAGAAGAGGGAAAAATAAATGTCTTAAATGAAAGTGAAGTTACTTAAAAGTTCCTGAGAACGATTAACTTCACTTGGTAGTGTTAAAGAAGTGACCTTTCATGTTAGAAATGCAATACTGTGATGATAATGTAACAGATTATTATTATTTATCTTGTAACTTAGAGATAGAGTATTTATATGTTATGATTGCATATTGTTGATCCAAGTTAATCTCTAGCAGTAAAGATTGTCCTTCTCTCACCCGAAGTGCCGGTGGTCATGTATGGTCTTCACTGACAACATATCAGAAATGGTCCTATGTGAGCATATTCATACCAATGTTATATTTAGTACTCTTGAATGAACTGATAATTCAAAACAATAAAATGCACAGAATTTGTGATGCAAATACATATTTTCTAGTAAACAGTTGCAGTGACATTTTTGGATGTATTTATGTGACCTAATCAGCAATAAAAGATAATAAAATATACAACACTTACAAAGTGAGTATTTATATTCTAACAGGTATAATATTATAAGATACTTTTATCTATTTATGAGACTAAAGCAGTGGTAATCAATAAAGAGGGTAATGAGCTAATGAACACAATTCCTGATGGATTTGACATGATTTTGAAGACCATTCACATTAATCATTTACTTCCAAAAGAATACAATTTTTTGGACATTACTGGACAGCAAATGAAAAATGAGACTTTTTTTCAATGATACCTTTTATTTAAGAACCCAACAGTAGTTCCTTGGTTGAAAGGTAAAAGCAAAATTTTTTCTAACATTTTCAGGACAGCATCACTACCAAATAAAGAAGGTTCACAAACAAAATCAGATATTTATCAACAACAAACCTGAAAGGTATCTTCTGACATTAAGAGGGAATGTTACAAATGTGAGTTATTTGTAACAAAAGGGAACAATATATTTATTTTGGTCATGGAGTGTTTTAATCTAATACATGTGACAGCAATATTTGGAGAATGTTAAATAAAAAAGTCACTCTGACAAGGTATATAATGTGAGAAATGCCACCAATGCCACTTAATATTATTTTATTAGAGGATAGAACTAAACAAACAAGCAAATCTACTAGTTTATGAAATAAGCACTTTTATCTAAATCTGCTGCTGATTATCATCTCAAGACCCAAAAAGAATATGCATGATTGAGCCATAGTTCACCTTACTTCCAAATGATTGATACCATATATATTTCATAATATATGTATCATTGAGAATCTAAGCTAGAATTTCAAGGAAGTTTGAATGACTTCAAATATAATAATTTTGAATTATTTTGAAATAATAATCAAATAATCAAATCAAGGTACATGCATATGATGCATCTCAAATGGTAATTTATTTGGAAGTCTTTCAATTTCAAATGATATAGAAAGTTTTCCATCTGAGTAAGGAAAAACAATATGAATTAAATAAGAATTACTAAGAATTGAATAGGATGGAAATATTATGAAGACTTATTTTCAAATCAAGAACAAGTCTATTCTCTGATGTAGTTACTACATACCTTGACATATGACCAAAGGATCCAAAAATACTTGCTCAGACATTTCATTTCTGCCCTATTCACAATAGCAGAAAAGAAAAGTGACCTAAATGTCTTTACCCAATGAATTGATAATGAAAATGTGGTACATACACAAAATGGAATACTATTCAGCTGTAAAAAAGAAAATAAAATCATGAAGTTTAGAGGAAAACCCACTGTATTCGAAATTATATTGATTGATATAGCCCAGACACAGAAAGACAGACTTTACATGTTCTTTTTTTTTCTCCCCACCAAAGGCTTATTTTTTTATTGTATATTTTTATTTGCATTTCAAATGTAATTCCCTTTCCAGGTTAGGAGTCCATAACCCCCTTTCCCATCCCCCTCCCTCCTTATATAAGGGTGTTTCCCCTCCCTAGCCACACCCCCTTCCTGCCTCCCTACCTTGACATTCCCCTACAACAGTGTGGGTGTCCAGCTGTCACTCCTAATTCTGAAACTTCAGATATGAGTGTAGCTTCCACGTCTCATCAAAGAGACTCTTTCCTCCAGCAGATGAAGCTTACACAAAGTTACAACTAGTCATAATACAGAAATCAGTGTATAGTGGGGATTCCAGCCATAATGAACAAGTCTACATCACATGTTATTTTTTTCTGGGACTACCAAGATGGGCACCAAGCCTAAAGTAAGGAGTCATCCATGAGTCCATACACACACAAACAACAAAGATATACTCAGGATTATGTGTTTTATATATTTATGAAAATATATACTAAATATATATATACACATATATAATCACATCTACAAAATAATGCCAATAAATTGGGAAGAGACAAAGAAGAATTGGAGGGAGGAAAAAAGATTTTTGAAATTCTATGCAATATAATTTTTGTAAGTTAATAGTTATAAAATTATATTGTAATTAAAATGTATTTAATATATGAATCTATTAATGCACATGAAAAATAAAAAGTTTAATTAACATCAGGTATAAATTTATAACATGTTTTAGAATTTTGGAAGAAAACTTCGAACTCAACACCCCTTCATGTTAAAAATATTGAAAAGATAAGGAATTCAGGGCCCATACCTAAACATAATAAAATTAATTTACTGCAAACAAAACAGCCACTATCAAATAAAATGGAAAGCTATTTGAAACAATCCCACTAAAATCAGGGACAAGACAAGGATGCCCACTCTTTCCATATCTATTCAATATAGTACTTGAAGTGCTAGCTTGAACAAGAAGACGACCAAAAGATAACAAGGGGATAGAACCTGGTAAAGAGTAATTAAAGGCATCACTATTTGAAGATGCTATAATAGTATATATAAGCAAACTCAAAAATTCTAACAGAGAACATCATCAGCTTATAAACAACTACAGCAAAGTAGATGGATATAAAATTAACTCAAATAAATCAGTAGCCTTCCACTATACAAATGATAAACAGTTTGAGAAATAAAATAGGGAAACAATTACATTCACAATAGCTACAGGTAATATAAAATATCTTGGGGTAAATCTAGCCAAACGAGTGAAAGATCAGTATAAGAACTTCAGATCTCTGAAGAAAGAAATCAAAGAAGATCTCAGAGAGATATCCAATGATCATGGGTTGGCAGAATTAACATTATAAAAATAGATATCCTAGCAAAGACAATCTACAGAGTCAATACAATCCCCATCAAAAGTCTAACACAATACTTCAAGGACATGGAAAGAGAAATTCTCAAATTCCTCTGGAAAGACAAACAACCCTAGAATAGCAAAAACAATTCTTAACAATAAAAGAACGGCTGAGGGAATCACCATCCCTGATCTCAAGCTATACTACAGGGCAATAGTGATAAAAACTGCATAGTATTGGTACAGAGACAGACAGGTTGATCTACAAAATTGAATTGAAGACCCAGAAATAAAACCATATACTTATGCACACTTGATCTTTGACAAAGAAGCCAAAAATATACAATGGAAAAAAGAAAGCATCTTCAATAAGTGGTGCTGGTCTAACTGGATGTCTGTATGTAGAAAAATGAAAATAGATCCATATTTATCACCATGCACAAAGCTCAAGACCAAGTGGATCAAGGACCTCAGCATAAAGCCAGATACATTAAATCTAATAGAAGAGAAATTTGGAAAGAAGCTTGAACTCACTGGCATAGGGGGAAATTTTCTAAACAAAATTCCAATGGCTCACACTCTAAGATCAACAATTGCTAAATGGGACCTCAGGAAACTGGAAAGATTCTGTAAGGCAAAGGACATAGTCAATAAGACAAATAGGCAACCTAGAGATTGGGGGAAAAATCTTCACTAAAACACACATCTGAGAGACGTCTAATGTCCAAAATATATAAAAAACTCAAGAAGCTAACCACTGCAAAACCAAGCAATTCAATCAAAAAATGGGGTATAAAACTAAACCTAAAATTCACAACAGAGGAATCTCCAATGGCTGAGGAGCAGTAAAGAAATGTTCAAAGTACTTAATGATCAGAGAAGTGCGAATCAAAACTATACTGAGATTCTACCGTACACCACCCAGAAAGGCTAAGATCAAAACCTCAGGTGACAGCGGACTCTGATGAGGATATGGAGAAAGAAGAATACTTCTCTATTGCTGGTGGGATTGCAAACTGGTACAACCACTCTGGAAATCAATTTGGAAGTTCATCAGAAAATTTGAAATAGACCTACATAAAGACCCAGAAATACCACTCTTGGGGTTATAGCCAAAAGATGCCCCAACATTCCACAGGGGCACGTATGTGTCCCACCATGTTCATAGCAGCTTATTTGTGATAGTCAGAAGCTAGAAACAACTCAAATGTCCCACTACAGAAGAATGGATACAGAAAATATGGTTCATTTTAACAACAGAATACTACTCAGCTATTAAGAACTACCCATCCTGAGTTTTGCAGGAAAATGGATGGAACTAGAAAATATCATCCTCAGTGAGGTAACTCTGATCCAAAAGAACATGCAAGGTATGTTCTCACTAATACATGGATATTAGTCATACACACACACACACACACACACACACACACACACACACACACACACACACACGAATGTAGTACAGAATACCCAAGATATAGTCCACAAAACTCAAAATGGTCAACAAACTGAAGTGCCCTAGCGAGGATGCCTCTGTCCTACTTAGGAAGGAGAATAAAGCAACCAAAAGGCAGGAGGGATGGAGGGACAGTGGAGAGAAAGGTGACTGGAGTAGAGGGAGAGGTGAACATGATCTAGTATTGGGTGGGACTGTACCCTTGAGAGCCAGCAGAAAGAATGGAAACAGGCGAACTCAGGAGGAAGGAGTTTGGAAGGACCTCAAGAATGTATTGGAGTTCTGGAAAGTGAATCAAAAGGGAAGCCCCTAGATGAAATTCCCTACAGTGGGGAGCGGGAAATTGTTGAGCCCACCACCAGAAGAAAGACGGAATAAAATGAGGGTCCGGGTTGGGTCTGGGTTGCTATCCCATAGTCAAAACTCTGACCTATAGTTCTTCCTCTCTGAAAGAAGTGCAGGGATGGAGTTGGAGAGGAACCTGAGGAAAAGAAAGTCCAGCGACAGGTCAAGGGGAGACCCCAAACCCTGACACCATTACTGATGCTATCTGGGACTCACAAAATGGGACCTATCATGACTGCCCTCCGAAATATCCAACGAGCAGATGAATGAGTCAGTTACAGATATTTGCTGACACCTCTGGTTGAATTAGGGAAAAACTGGAGGAAGTTGAGGAGGAGAGCAACCCTGTAGGAGGACCAGCAGTCTCAATTAATCTGGATCCCCAAATTGATCAGACACTGGATCATCCCCTGGCTACATAAACCAGCTGAGATATGGCCCCCAACACATATACAGCAGAGTACTCCTCGGTCTCTGTTTAGTCAGAGAAGATGCACCTAACCCAGTCTCTCAAGAGACTGGAGAGCCAAGGAAGTTAGAGGTAAGTGGGTGGGGACATCCATGTGGAGACTGGGGGTTGGGAGAATGGGGAGGAGGTATGGGATGTGGTGGAACAGTCGGAGGGTGGACCATGGACCTGGAGGGGAATAAAATCTGTAGTGTATACATACATACATACATACATACATACATACATACATACATACATACATTAAAAAATCAAAAATACATTTAAAACTTAACAGCTTAGGAGATGTGTTTTTGTTTTTAAGGTAGAAATTTGGTTAATATGTAAAAGTCCTTTGTTCTGAAACCTTCACATGCTCTTGGTCAAAAGAGACATTTTTAATAATAGACAAGGGATAAGCTGTATTTTCAATGGTACAGCATTTTGCCTAACATCAAATACAACCACCTAAATAAGAGAGCAAATGGATACAGAAAATGTGGTTCTGTTAAAACAGAAAATTTAACATTGTTTTTTATTATGTTTTCTCTCTTCACATTAACCTCCTCCTTCTTTTCCCCACATTTTGTACATATGAGTTTTGCTGTGTGTGTGTGTGTGTGTGTGTGTGTGTGTGTGTGTGTGTGTCTGTCTGTCTGTCTGTCTGTCTGCCTGTCTGTCTGTTTATCTGTCTGTCTTTGTTGGTATATGTGTGCACACACATGCTTGCACATGCTCTAGCTCAAGCAATGAATGTTTCTAAAAGAGACAGCTTTAAAACCTGGCTTTAATTATCAATGAAAACATAGAGAGAATTGATAAGACAAGGATAGGGACTTTGAGAAGTTGGATGCGAGTTGAGAGCAGGCTGATGGCAAATGATGATGATGGGAATGCCTCTGCTGGATCTCCACATAGAAATAAGGACCTAGGGTTCTTTTCCGGGCTTACTTTTCATTTTCTCTGGAAGTCAGGAAATATGAGAAACCTTCTCTCTTTAGAATACTGCATATTGCTTTCAGACAAATAAAGGAAAGATAGAGTCCCTTTTTGTAACTTCTTTCCAATTACCCTAAGGTCAAAATAATCACTTTCTCAAAAAGGGATAGTTTGGAGCACCATGTTCTGTTCTCCAATAACTGAGAAAAATCTATCACCATCAAACACTACAAAAAATTAAGATGACTATGAGAGATAATGAGCAGTATTATTTTATGTATAACTGGATTCTCAGAATTACCTTTATATAGCAGGGAATTCAATTTTCAGAAGTACATCTCTTAACCCTGGCACACTAAATTTTTAACATAGAGTTTTTCTAGGGAAGCCATAATAAAATGCAATTTACTAAGCGGCTTAAATGAAGTAGCTGTATTTTCTCTTTTTCTGAATGAAGTTCGAAATGAGTTCAATTTAATTGTGTGTGAGGGTTATCTCTCTGCTAGCAAGTAGCTGACTGTTCTCTACATCTTTATTGGTTGAGGATGCAGATAGGTAGGTAGGTAGGTAGATAGATAGATAGGTAGATAGATAGATAGATAGATAGATAGATAGATAGATAGATAGATAGATAGGTAGGTAGGTAGGTAGGTAGATAGATAGATAGATAGATAGATAGATAGATAGATAGATAGATAGATAGGGAGAGATTATGATTTTTATTCTTATAAGACACTGTGGTTAGGACAAAACGGCAACCAACAGATTGGGAAAAGATCTTTACCAATCCTACAACAGATAGAGGCCTTATATCCAAAATATACAAAGAACTCAAGAAGTTAGACCGCAGGGAAACAAATAACCCTATTAAAAAATGGGGTTCAGAGCTAAACAAAGAATTCACAGCTGAGGAATGCCGAATGGCCGAGAAACACCTAAAGAAATGTTCAACATCTTTAGTCATAAGGGAAATGCAAATCAAAACAACCCTGAGATTTCACCTCATACCAGTGAGAATGGCTAAGATCAAAAACTCAGGTGACAGCAGATGCTGGCGAGGATGTGGAGAAAGAGGAACACTCCTCCATTGTTGGTAGGATTGCAGACTGGTAAAACCATTCTGGAAATCAGTCTGGAGGTTCCTCAGAAAATTGGACATTGAACTGCCTGAGGATCCAGCTATACCTCTCTTGGGCATATACCCAAAAGATGCCTCAACATATAAAAGAGACACGTGCTCCACTATGTTCATCGCAGCCTTATTTATAATAGCCAGAAACTGGAAAGAACCCAGATGCCCTTCAACAGAGGAATGGATACAGAAAATGTGGTACATCTACACAATGGAATATTACTCAGCTATCAAAAACAACGAGTTTATGAAATTCGTAGGCAAATGGTTGGAACTGGAAAATATCATCCTGAGTGAGCTAACCCAATCACAGAAAGACATACATGGTATGCACTCATTGATAAGTGGCTATTAGCCCAAATGCTTGAATTACCCTAGATCCCTAGAACAAACGAAACTCAAAACGGATGATCAAAATGTGAATGCTTCACTCCTTCTTTAAATGAGGAAAAAGAATACCCTTGGCAGGGAAGGGAGAGGCAAAGATTAAAACAGAGACTGAAGGAACACCCCTTCAGAGCCTGCCCCACATGTGGCCCATACATATACAGCCACCCAATTAGACAAGATGGATGAAGCAAAGAAGTGCAGACCGACAGGAGCCGGATGTAGATCTCTCCTGAGAGACACAGCCAGAATACAGCAAATACAGAGGCGAATGCCAGCAGCAAACCACTGAACTGAGAATAGGTCCCCTATTGAAGGAATCAGAGAAAGAACTGGAAGAGTTTGAAGGGGCTCGAGACCCCAAAAGTACAACAATGCCAAGCAATCAGAGCTTCCAGGGACTAAGCCACTACCTAAAGACTATACATGGACTGACCCTGGACTCTGACCCCATAGGTAGCAATGAATATCCTAGTAAGAGCACCAGTGGAAGGGGAAGCCCTGGGTCCTGCTAAGACTGAACCCCCAGTGAACTAGTCTATGGGGGGAGGGCGGCAATGGGGGGAGGGTTGGGAGGGGAACACCCATAAGGAAGGGGAGGGGGGAGGGGGATGTTTGCCCGGAAACCGGGAAAGGGAATAACACTCGAAATGTATATAAGAAATACTCAAGTTAATAAAAAAAAATTAAAAAAAGAATATTAATCCATTTCCCAAAGCACCATTCTCATGAACTCATTATTTCACTTATTAAATATCTTATCTCTAAACAACATTGCACTCTGGGGTTGGGATTCTCTAGAGAAATTTTAATCCAGCAACATGGAGTAAAACATGCCCTCAGTACACATCTTTAATCTCTAACAATGAAAGTATAGGCAGATGCCAGCAGCAAACCACTGAACTGAGAACGGGACCCCCGTTGAAGGAATCAGAGAAAGGACTGGAAGAGCTTGAAGGGGCTCGAGACCCCATATGTACAACAATGCCAAGCAACCAGAGCTTCCAGGGACTAAGCCACTACCTAAAGACTATACATGGACTGACCCTGGACTCTGACCTCATAGGTAGCAATGAATAACTAGGGTAAGAGCACCAGTGGAAGGGGAAGCCCTGGGTCCTGTTAAGACTGAACCCCCCGTGAACGTGATTGTTGGGGGGAGGGTGGTAATGGGGGGAGGATGGGAAGGGGAAGAACATGTAGAAGGGGAAGGGGGGTTAGGGGGATGTTGGCCCAGAAACCAGGAAGTGGAATAACAATTGAAATGTAAATAAGAAATACTCAAGTTAATAAAGATTAAAAAAAAAAAAAGTAAAGTTAGTTCCTAGAAGGAAGCAGGCATGTGTGAAAGTGACATTTAATTGAGTTGACAAATCGAAGATTTGACAGAATGAGTTAGAGATAGGATCCACCCAAATCACACATAAACAGCTCTTAAGCCGCTACTTAATAGCAGCAAGAGAGAAATGAGCCAAGAAAAATCAGATTGAATTAGTCATCTTGGAAGGTTAAATTATATGGATGCTAGAATCTTCCAGGCCTAGACCTAGGGATATATAGTACAGAGAAGTATATACCCTGGGACAACCAAAGTTGGATATTTGCAAAGCTTATGTACACCTTTCATTTAGTCACTTCTTCTGAGGAAATAAAAGCAACATTTATAGGATACTGCAATATAATACAAGTTAGGCTACTTAGATATAACTGTCTAAAATCACACACAAGCCTGGGATGGGTGTGGTAGACACAGTCTAAAAATAACAACTTTATAAGTATTCAAAGCAAAACCAGATTGTTGAAATGAGCAAACAATAAAATATTCATGATTTTATAATTCACAATAGTCATTAAGGCAAAAATAAGAGTGTTCTGCTTCCAGTTATAATAGCACAAAATTGCTAGAGAAGTTTCTCTGACTGTGTAGAGCACCTGAAACCACGACGAGGAGATGTAGCGTTCTCTCCCGAGCATGAAGCCGGCTTTTAGTGTTGCTTCCTGCAACTGCTATTGGCCATTGATGATCGTTCTCGATCCTCTCTGAGGTTCGAGAGGGAGAGAACGCAGTCTGAGTGGAAAAAATATAATAATGGCACAAAATGAACCAGTATTTCCTATCTTGCTTTTTAAACAACTAAAAAATTAGAAAATATAACACAACCCTTTCATAGCTTGATATCATGGAATATGAAACTGCAAATTAAAAGACAGGCAACAGATTCTCATTGAAGCTGTATCTAGAGAAATTTTTCATTTTTTTCAACAACACAGGAAGGATGACACAAAGTGACAGAGTAGCTTTGAAAGAACACAGAACATAGAAAATAGGAAGCTTAGAGTTCTAAACTATATTTTCAGGCATGAAGGTACACGCAGAGGAAAATTTACCAGAATTTAATTTTCATTCAAATCATTATGGATGTTTTTTTGCTAAAAATAGCCAAGACCATTGTACTAGAAGTAGAGATGACTTGACAAAAGGTGGAAACATGATCACCAATAGGATAGAAGTGACCAAGGGAAAGTTCCACAGTTCAAAATTATATAATCAGAATGAATAGCACAAAAGATAGAATTTAACCTAGATTAGACATGATGAAAGTAATGTTTTAAGACAATAGAAGAGTAGCAATTAAAGTGATCTAAAATGAGATGCTTAGAGAAAAAGGACAGTAAGATTAAATGATCAAAATCATAGGTGCTTGTCAGTGTGATGTGGGACTATTAAAGAATCTAACTTGGAACAATATTTATAAGAGGATGAACTAAAACTGATTTTGAAGCATTAGTGGCTTCAGTAGATCAAAGCGAATTTTAATATAATCATAAATCAAAAGATGGAAAACTGAAGTTTAACAAATCTTCAGTGAAATATTTATAAAAGAACAAAAATAAAGGCACAGCATAAACCTTTTTTACATAATGATTGAATAGGAATAATGTCAACAAAAGGAAAAATACATATACATACCATTATATATGCTTTAAGTCAAAAAAAGAATGGAAGGGTCTCAGGCACCACATAAAAAGGAAGGCATTGAAGAGGCATGTCAAAGGGGATCTCTACACATAATTTTAAAAGGACTATGTATTTTTAAACAAAAATGGCAATGAAATATATGGATTTGCATTTTAAAAGACAGGGACAGGATTCCTGAAGTTGATTGGCAACCAGTCTAAGTTATGGCTGTGCTTCAGGACAAGGACAGTCACTGTATCAAAGGATGAGGACACTGTTACTTATGGTATGTGACCCTACAGTTACCACATATGCATGCTTACACATGTACACACACACACACACACACACACACAGCACCCCACACATACTACATACACACCAAATACACACACACATATGAATACCACAAACACACACACTATACACACCACTCACAAAGACACATATACATATACAACATACATACACACACATACATACATACACATACAGAGAGAGAGAGAGAGAGAGAGAGAGAGAGAGAGAGAGAGAGAGAGAGAAGCAAAAACATTGAAACTAGAGAAATCTCAAATCTCATTATAAGGCGAGCAAAAAACAAACATGAGAAAAAATTTGGTCTTCCATTAAAAAATTTAACTTCCATTAAAAAATATTTTTAAAAAACACATATGTTTAACTAGTTGAACATAATTCTTCACCTTAAATATTTCTATACACAAAATATGTTTGAATATATAAACAAGATACATGTTTTGATGATATTCACCTTCCTCCCCCAATTTTTCCCATATCAACCCTCCCTGTTCTCATATAGCCACATATAGTTGATGATGTAAACTCTGTTTTGCATCACTTATCCATGAAGTGTTATTATGCTAAGCATCCTCATTAACTTGTGGATAATTGTCGTATCTTAATAAAATCAAAAGGCCTTTAATTATGAAAAAAAAAAAAACAAGATACATGAAAAGTCAAGAAGAGAAAGAATTCAAAGTTACAAAGCAATAATGCCAATAAGATAGTTTGGGCTTTTGCAATTATCATGCACAATGTGCAAGATAACTAGAATTAATTACAAAAATTAATTAATTCTAAATAATTAATTAATTGAGAAATTGGTGATATAAGAAGGGAATTAAATGAAAAAATAAAGGAATGCCTTCTATTGAATCAACTCAAAATGGCCATAGACATAATTTTTAAACATGAACATATGAAGATAAAAACAGTTTATTGAAATAAATGATTCAGATAAGGAAAATAAACAAAACATATTATTATATGAGAACTGAGAAACAATATTGAAAGTAAATATTTTGCAAATGAAATGATATAAAAAAGAGAGAACAAGAAATATGTGTCAGAGATATTTTTAATTTTAAAACAAACACTGAATGAAAGATGCTGTACATTCAGAAATCTTCACAATCATGACTGTCAAGTGGAAATGAAGTATTGCCTATAGAAATCAATATTCAAATTATAGGGACCCTGAAAGACAAAAATGTTGAAGGAAACCAGACCATGAAATGCATTTTAAATAAGAGCAAGTGTTAGGCTTTCATCAGGAATGAGAGAAAAACAAATTAAAGAAAATTTCTTTAAATCATTGGATGTGGCAGACTTGCCTTCTCCTAAATCCAGATGAAGGGTATAAAGATATAATTTGTTACTAGATGCATGCCTAGGGTATAGGAAGCTCTATAATTATTCACTGAGTTTATAAGAACAAACAAAGGTAAACAGATATATAAAATATCAGATCACCTTAGTAAATATGTAAAATTCTCATATAGTAACATATTTAACAATGAGTCTATATAAGTATATATGCTCTCACTCAGAATATATTCCATGCATAAAAAGCTAGCATGAACAATGAAAAAAAACATGACATATTATAAGATCAGGCAAGGTTTATATATGTTAGTTATAACTGTATCCTTATGATGTAAAATGAAAAGAAAATATGTTATTGTATGTTTGAGACCATTATTAAACTTTGGGCTTTTAAGAAAAATAAGGTAATCATAAATATTGAAGGGCAAATAATCATGAGACTGGTCTACTGAGTGAAGGCTGAATATCTTTTCACATTGAACTTTCTAAGATGGACACGGGTTTCATAAATCTTTATATATATATATATATATATATATGTGTGTGTGTGTGTGTGTGTGTGTGTGTGTGTGTGTGTGTGTGTACAGCAATAAAAGAAGAACCCTGAAGGATTTTCCAAGGCATAAACTCTCAAAAATAAGAATAGACAGGAATGTATGGAGGAATAAGACAAAGAGACAAAACAAGGCATTTCATATACAAATAAATTATGGAAAGCACTATTAAGTTTGGAAAGTTACACCATTGAAGAAAAATAAATTCCAACAATTGGAAAACTGATAAGAATAGCCTATTCTTAGCACCCAACTTTCTAATTGCTAAAGAAAACACATGCTTTCCTGAAATTCTATTCAGTCAAGAAGTATATTCATATATGTAATGACTCATTAAATATTTCCTATTAATATAGTTGAGCAAATGCCCTTGTGGTATGATGGAGCATCCTTTGGGTATATGCTGAGGAGTAGCATAGATGGGTTATGAGGTAGAACCAATTCCCAATTTTCTAAGAAACTGAAAACTGATTTCCAAATTAGTTGCATCCCATCAGCAATGGAGGAGTATATTCTTTGCTCCACATTCTTACCAGCATGTGGTATTACTTAAATTTTTTGTTCTTAGACATTTTAACAAGAGCAAGATGGAATCTCAGAGTAGTTTTGATTTGTATTTCCCTGATGACTAAAGTCATTGAACATTTTTTAGAGAATCTTCTGTAGAGAATTATTTGTTTTGTTCTATAACCCATTTTTAATTTGATCATTTTGGTTGTTTGTGTCTACTTTCTTGAGCTCTTTATGTATCTTGGATATTAGTCCTCTCTTGGATGTAGGGTTGGTAAAGATATTTTCCCATTCCATAGGCCGTCCTTTGTATTTTTGACCATGTCCTTTGCTTTATGGAAGTTTTGTTTTTCTTAGTCACTTTCATGAGGTCCCATTTATTAATTGTTGATTTTAAATACCTGACCTTTTGTTGTTTCATTCAGGAAATCATCACCTGTACCAATGCTTTCAAGGGTACTCCCCACTTTCTCTCTATAGATATAGTGTATCCAACTTTAGCTTGAGGGCTTTGATGCACTTGGACTTGAGTTTTCTGTAGGTTGATATGAATCTATTTGTATGCTTTTAGGTGCAGTCAACCAGTTATACCAGCACCATTTTATGAAGATGTTTCTTTTTACAATTTATTGTTTTGCTTCTTTTTAACAATCAAGTGTCAATGGGCATGCAAAACAGACGGGGTGATGGATGAACTTGAATTGAAGACCCAAAAATAAACCCTATCACCCCGTCTGTTTTGCATGCCAATATTGTGGGGTTTGCAAGATGTGTGTGGATAAACATAGAGCAGAGTTTGAAGGAATGGCCATTCAGTGACTGGCACAAATTGAGACTCATCCCATGGGAGAGAGCCAAAATCTGGCACTACTAATAATCTCTACAGGAGTCAAATACAACAGTTATCTGAGAGGCTTCATCTAGAAGCTGATAGAAACAGTCTCAGGGATGCACAGACCAACAATAGGAAGAACTTGAAGAGTCTTGTGAAAGAGTTGGGGAAAAGACTGAGGGAGCCAGAGGGGTCAAGGACACCACAAAAAGACATACAGAGCCAAATAACTTGGCCTCATAAGGGCTCACAGAGACTGGGTTACTAACCAAAGGGCATTCATGGCCTGGACCTAGACCAGCTACAAATATGTAGCAGATGTCTCCCTTCCAATAGCCCAAAAATTAGAGTGGTGGATGTCTCTGATTCAGAATTTTGCTGCCTGCCCTTGGAGCACTTTCCACTTGCTGGATTGCCTTATCTGGCTTCAGTGGGAGAGGATGCACTTAGTCCTGATGAAACTTGATGTGCCAAGGTGGGTAGATACTCAGGGGGCAGGGTTTTCTTCTCTGAGGAGAAGGGGGGTATTGGTGAAAGGGGATCGGGTAGTGGAATTGGGAAGCGAGGAGGCAAAGGGGCTGTGATCAGGATGTAAAATAAATAAATTAATTATTGAGAAAAACATTTCCTATTTCCTTGTAGATTTAGACTAGAAAGAAACTGGATCATTTATTTTTACCTATTACAATTTTATATTTGGCTATCCAAAATCTCTTTCTTGAAGAATATAGTGGGGTCATGATTTAGGAACAAGTCTATTAAGGCAAATCACATTATATCCTGAGTTACTTTACAGTCTATGACATTTCTTCCTGAGAGTATATCCCATGAATTTCTGTCCCATCATTTAATGTTAACTGCAAAGAAGTTGGGAAGAAGTACAGTTTTAAATACCTAGAAACAGTCTCAGAGAATATGAATTCCAACATTAGATATATTAAAACTGAAAGCTGGTAACTGAAGTAGTTATCCTACAATGTTCCCATGCAAAAGATGACTCACGGTACATTGTGAGTTACAATAAGAATAATATTTGGGTCTCAGTAACAGATTACTTACAGAAACTATGAATGATATCAAAACACAGAAAGTAGTACTTGTAAGTCACAGAAAGACTAGAGATAAAGTTGAGTTAGAACTTAGTTGGCATGTGCGAAGCCACAGTTTCAATTACAATATTAGAAAAAACTAGAAAATTTAAACAGGACATAAAGAATTATAATATGTCTTAGACATATGTAGGCTACATAGAGTTTTCGAGGCCAGGTTGAGCTACATACTATAACCTCAATTCAAATTAATTAATTAATTAATTAATTAAAATTAATTATTAACAAAACAGAGCATTATATAAAACATGGGTAGTTTAGATCACAATGCAGTTTATTTATGTTTATTGTTTCAGTAGCGTTTCTTATTCAATAGGTAATGATATTGTATGGAACAATGTTGTCATCTATATTGTACGTACAATTACACTTCACTTAAATGAGTTTTAACTGGTACATAAATTGTAAGACTCTGCACATTAATGGGATACCACATGATGTTTCATTATATGTGATTTCACGGTTTGTAAACTAGAAATTATTAGAGCTACTAATGACTTGGCGGAGCTGTTTAGAAGACATAATGACAAAAGGCAGCATAGCTTGTCAGACACAGTTTCAAAATGTAGTTTTATTTCAAAAGTCCAGTCACAAAACACCAAGCAGCTTCACTTATGACAAAGTGCAAGGAGGATGTCAATGATAGCAGGAGGCAAAGCTTACTATAAGATTTGTGGAAGACAATGGAGATATTTAATACCTTAAAAATAATAAAAGATCCTTTCCCAAACTAAAGTAAGTGATACACATGGTTCCAACAAAATTTACAAAGTAATTTCAAACACTCTTGGTTACTACCAAAACTGAGAGACTAAATGTTCAGCAATAGTTGAACAATGCTGAAGATGAACAAAAGGTACTGATTTTCCATTTCATAACCTACAGAAATGCACATGACCAATAGAACTATCCCATCACTGTAGTTGCTGAGTGCTATTCATGTGATATGATAAAACAAACAAAGAGATAAAACAATGAATCAGGAAATGTTCATACACATATGAAAATGTGCGTGTCAGAATATGAATGTTGGTTTAATTAGAATAGGATCTATTCTTCAATGAACAATATATTGGAGCTATCAGTTACCATGGTGTTAACAGTAGACTAGAACTGAAGTGCACTCTAAATCTAATTTTATTTCTATACTACACAATTGATGGAAACAAAGTTTACAAAAGTTGCTGTGCTGTGAAATACATTTCTTCAGTGTTAGAGACTAGGTCAATTATCTCAGAAAAGCATGCCTGCATATGAAGCATTTTTACACAATTGCACATATGCATACACTAAAAACAAAGTGCACAAAAGATGCAATTGACAGCTTTTCCTTATCGAATGGACATTTTTAAAAATCTTAGCTATTTTTCTGAAGCATGGGGTGGTCTTAGAAAATGAATCTGTATAATGAAGACCACCACCAATGTCATTGAGTTATCCCCTAAAGAATTTTAACACTTATGAAAAATCATTAACTAATAATATATCAATGCTATATACAAAATGATAATTGTGCCAGTGGCAGAGAAGTTTAAACAGTCTCACTAGCTTACTGGGCCCAACACCCGTATATCTTCAAAATAAGATTCAGGAGTACTGTTAGATACAGACATGGAACAAGTACTTATGAAGAAACAGCAGTAGAGCAGAGAGCAACATTATCTCAAACAGACCCCTGAAGCACTGGAGAGGAGCATGTTTACCTATCACCATATAACAAAAGATTCCTGGAGATTGGCAACATATGGAAACAATGTCACAAGGCCCACTGTACTCTAGGTAAACTGTGTGTGAGCCATTTGGGCATGGAAAAAGGCTATGACCTACAGTTTCCCTCTCATCAGCATATTTTCATGACTAATGCCAGTCAGTAGCAGTGAAATTGTCTTGTCTGTTACATGTGTCTTACCAGCCTGCATGTATTATACCTGTGGAAAATTAAATTACCATTCCTAAATATGAGATTTTGCTGTTCAGTAATAGAACATGATTAAAATTAATCAGTAGCTACTGATAAGAAAACTGTGTAGGACCAACCAGATCCACCACGACTTTAAATGAAAGATAAATCTTTTCAACAATTTCCCATGATGCTATAAGAAAATGGAACCTAATTAATATTGACTAGATCAGAATTGCACTCAGATTTAAATCTGAAAGCAAAAAATCCACACAGAATTCAGTAGTGCCAAGAGTCAAATAAATTGAAGGATAATGTAATGTCAAAGAGTTTTCTATCTCATAAAGTAAATACATACATCTTGTACTATTTCAAATACTGTAAAGAAGCTTTTTTTACTGTATGAAGGAAATGAAGCTCAATAGTAGAACTATGGAAGCATTGATAGTGTCTTTAGGCTACATTTGCATGAAGATTTCTTTTAAGCCCCAGTGTTTACAATTATTCAACCACAAAATGCAGTCATTTAAATACTTGTGTTTATATGATATTCATGTAATCTCAGGAAACCTTAATTCAACTTTCACAAATATTTTTGAATTTCAGCAACTGTCTGTTCATACAGAAATGCTTAATTTATAATTAACATTAAGGTGAAAAATTTGTATGTTCACAGACTATAATAATGCATTTCATACTAAGAAGATGAGAATATGTAGAGTTTCTCATCCTTTATACCTGCCCCACATGAGGACCATATTTATACAGCCACCAAAACTAGATAAGACTGTTGAAGCTAAAAATTGCATGCTGAAAGGAACCGGATATAGATTTCTCCTGAGAGACACATCTAGAGCAGGTCAAATTCAGAGGTCAATGCTAGCAGCAAACCACTGAACTAAGAACAGGACCCCCTTGGGGGGAAATTAGAGGAAGGATTGAAAAAGCCGAAAGGGCTTGCAATCCCATAAGAGAAACAATGCCAACTAACAAGAGCTTCCAGGGACTAAACCTCTACCCAAAGACTATACATGGACTGACCCACGGCTCCAATTGCATGTGTAGCCTTGTTTGGGCACTAGTGGAAGGGGGGAGTTCTTGGTCCTGCCAAGTTTGGATCCCCAGTGCAGGGAAATATCAGACTTGGGTGGTAAGGGGTGCTGGATGGGGGGAACGCCCAGATGTGGGAGGGGGAGGGGATGGGGTCTTATGGACTGGAAACCAGGAAATGGAATAACATTTGAAATTTAAATAAAGAAATATATCTAATAAAAAGAAAGATTCCGGTGTTATTGTGTTATGTTTTTAAACTGTGTACCACTAATGTGTTATTTATATCTTAAACTGTGCCATCGTAATCATTCTCCTTTATAAAAGCATTTAATATATTATTATTAATAATATATTTGTGCATGTGTGCATATGATATGTGCTTATGTAAGTATGGACATGCAGTACACCAAAGGGTTTGAGTACAGCTTTTAGAATATGGCTCCCTCCTTCCAGTGTGGAATCCAGGTTAAGTCAATATGCTAGAAATCAAAGTAACTTTACTGTAGAGTGATCTCTTCAACACTACCCATTTCTTTTTTTGAATGCATAGAAGCACAAAACCATACATATAAATGAAATTCCTTATGGTGTTTCTACAAAAGATTTTATAATGTTCAATTTAGTATATGTACATCAATTGCCATATTTGTCATTTCTCAGGAATGAAAACTTTCAAACTTAGAGCCCTAATCTCTGAAATGCCAGTAAGCCTCTGATGTGCAGTTACCATAATCTGTAATACGAAACCATCACTACTCACTCCTGTCTAATGGAAATTCATTAGGTAATGATCAACAGTTGCATTTCCTCCTTTTTCTGGCTGGCCTCAAACTTTCCTCATTCCCCTTCTCCTCTGATTTTTATATTTCATGGATTCCAAATATCAGTGAGATCGCATGGTATTTGTTTTATTCTCGTCAGCCTAACCTATTTCATTTAACATGGTAACCTCTTTATTTCTTAGTATTTCAAGTGGCAGCTTTAATTATTTCTCCTGTGTTGTTTATTATTTATTTCCTATACATGTCATACTGCCTTGTATATATATACCTGTTGAAGAATGGTATACTTTTTATAGTAAAACTGATATTTATTTACTGTTTTCCTCATTTATATTTTTTACAAAAACATTATTTTATATTTAAATTATTATGTAAATATTGATTTTTTGGTGACTTTTCTGTGAGTTGGTCAAAATTGTATGTCATATTATCTGTGATATGAACCAAAGTGACTATGTTTTTCATGTTTAAACTGATGTACAGAATTGGCTCACAAAAGAACATCATTCCCAGAGGTAAAATGCTATACTTTTTTATTTACATGAAACATGTGTCTAAGTCTACATAGCAAACTTTATTCTTGAGATTTAAAGTATACAAGAACAGAAGGTCCTACTTAATTCTTATGGACATCCTGTTCAAAAATAAATTAGAATGAAACTATCAGAACAGGCAAAGCGCAAATAAGATATAGCTGATGATTCTTGTATGACATTTCCTTTTGTGTTATCTTCATCAATCATTACTTTCCTCCTGAGGCTTTATAAAAATCTGTTAGACAAATAACCTTATATAACTGCCTACATTTCTAAATTTTGTCTGTAAATAGTACAGAAATTTTTATTTGCAGTCTAATAGCATTCCTCAAACAAACTAAGCATTCTGCACAATCTCCTTATGCTGTGTGAATAGATAAAGAACCGGAATCTACCTTACAACATCTCAGATGCCTGCTGGTGCCCTGATGGCATCACTATATCTGATGCCATTTTCTTTGGTCTATTTTCCAGGTGGA
This sequence comes from Rattus norvegicus, assembly GCF_021556685.1. NCBI lineage: Eukaryota > Metazoa > Chordata > Mammalia > Rodentia > Muridae > Rattus > Rattus norvegicus. The sequence continues at coordinate 85,978,936 of NC_141539.1, read as the reverse complement.
AGCATTTCTGTCTGACGACATAAAAAGCTCATCAATGCAGAGATGCACACTCACTAAAACTGTACAGACCAAACAGAATCACTCTTTAATAAACCTGGTACAGGGTTGGGAAAATCTACTGTTTTGTTTAAGCATGAATATAAGACACATTAGAAAAGTCTAACAATATAAACCTGATAATACGTACTAAAAATCCACATAATAAAAGTTGTGAGCCTATGTTACAAGCCCTCTTTTGACACAGAAAATTCTTGCTGTATTTATTTTTTTACTGCATAAATAATAAAGTCAGATTTTCAAGTTGTGAATTATTTCTTTGTCTGAATCATTACCATAGAAATCACTGAAATAATCTAAGTAGAGCTCATTTATTTTAATGGAACTCTATACTCAAATCATTAATAAGTAAGTCAATGCTAAAATGTGGTTTGTTTTAGATATTAAGCAATATGTTAAGGATACAAAACTTATCATATCAATCTCTATCTGTGTACAAATTATCAAAAGGAAACCTTGATTCTTATCACAGATTTAAGCTTGCCTGGGATCAGGGGAAAATACCACCTTACAAGACACAGATGAGTCGAAAGCAACAGAATCCTCAATCTATAGCCTAAGCCAATGCTCCTGCCTTGGGTATGTCAGGCTTATCATAGAAACTTATTTTCATGCCAAGTCAATCACTTCTTGAATATTACCAAGTCCAAAATTGAGGTTAATTAGACATGGATACAAATTACCACCATCCGATGTCACAGACAGACAGTATGTGTGGGTGTTCAGCAGGGACAAAGGAGGTGATCATTGGACAACAGCCCAAACACAGCCCATATGTCAACCATCCCCACTGCATTCTTTTTTTATCAATTTCATTATTAATTTCTTTAACAATTCTAGAAGTATGTTTGTGTCAAATCGCTATTGCAGCAGTCAAGTACGCCATCTAACTTCATACTTCAAACGCAAGTCTCCCAGTTTTCTTATATTCTTAATCTTCTTAGTTGACAGTTCTTTACCTATTACTTAGTCCATTCACATAGAAAACACTGGAAGTATTGTTGGAGGTATAGCATTAAGATTCTTTTATTCTGAATTACCTCCCACAGTAAAACATGGATTTTCACTAAAAGTAGCCTTTGGATAGACTGCCAAGATTTTTCTAGATGCAATGCTTCCCACAATCTGTTTAATGTTGATGAGAGATGTATGCATTTACCCATAATATTCTAAATCTGACATTGCTCCATGGTTGCCGTCACTGATACATGTTGGTTAACTACAGAAAGGGGTGTTCATCAGAGTAACCAAGAGAACCTAAAATTGAATTAGTATAAATTGGCTTGTCCTGATTTATTTCTAAGCCAATACCTAACAATGCAGCTTGCTTGCACTCACTGAAAGCTCATTGCTGAGAGTGCTTCTCACAGGGCATTAATTTCTCCTAGCCCTAAATGTAGTGTAATCACTATCTTCAAAGGCAGCGAGCATCTGTGCAGACCTCTGGACAGGGCACTGCTCTGTAGGAAATATTGTACCAGCAGTTCTGCAAGCCAACACAAACCCGAAGCACAGACAACAGACTCTCCATCAAGATCAGCCAGCTAAGCCAAATTATTTCTGTTCTCAGCCCTTACAGGCTTTTGGAAGGCTGTATTGTCACTCAAGCTTCTGGGATTTTTATCTCAAAAGGACAACACATCAACTCATTAACAGCCGTGTGAGGTTGAAATCTATCTCTGAGAGCCAGACAAATTCAATTTCCAATTAATCTATCTTCATTGTCTTGGATGATGCTATTTCACACACTCAAGCCACATGACAATTTTTACTTTTCAATTCTTGTTTACCCTGTGGTAGGTCCTGCACTTCTGTGTTATCTTTACTCCCCTACAAGTGTGTAATTGTGGTTTAATGAGAATTTTGATTTATATTCTTTCGTACCTGCTTCAGAAAAGCAAAAGCCGGGTCTTGTTTATTTAGATAAGTCTTAGCAGATTAGATGAAGGGAGACATTTGTCAAATGCGAAGAGGGAACATGATTTACCTAACGGAATTCTCGGTGCTAGCAAAGTTTGGTGGTGCTTAATTGCTGCTGGCTTAGGTTGACAACTGGCCTTGTCAACCTCCCTCTTCCCTTAGGAGTTTGATATTTCTACCATATTTCTAGACCTGCTTGCTGATAGCAGGTTCCTATCATTACCTTTCAGAGGCAGTCAAAGATATGAACAGGATTTATTTTAAAATTAACTAAGAGTCCTTTGAAGCATGTTAAATGCAAAGCACTTAGGTAATAAGTTGTGTCTTAGTGAAAATGGATTTCAAGATATGTACTGAACATAATGTTTAGTAGAATCTGATTTAGGTTGGCTTTATTTGAGAATCTTTTAAAGGTTTTGCATTTCTTCTTTTTGTACTACGAAATGCATAATTTAACAGGTTCTTACCCTGATCTTCATTTTGGAATTACTGAATTCAGTTTATACTCGCTTAATATAACCACATAACCTTTCTCAATTAAGGAAATGTTCTTCTATTGATGATTTGTGTTTTGTTGATTTATGTGAATTGTACAGTCTAAATTCATGCATATAAACATATAAAATGTGAAAATTGAATTCATCTGGTTGAGCATGTTGTATTCTCATAAAAATGTTTAAAACCATAAAATTAATTAATGGTTTATTAATTAGTACTAGGCATTTCAAGGTGATACTTCTTACCTTTAAATAGCTCTACTATAAGAAATTATTCTGCACAATACACCACATATGCCTAGTACCATCAATCTTATTATAAGGAATAATTTGTAAACCTTAAAACTGTAATTTGTGTAAAATAACTTAAATATTGTTTATTATTAAACACAATTATGTTTTAGAATGTACAATAGATTATGGAGATCTTGTCGCTATTATGTATTCCCACGACAGTTTATCATGCATATGCATTCACTCACGCAAGCGTGTATACATGAGAAGATTTGCTATTCAGACATGATTATGTATAACTTTTTGTTTCCTGAATAGCTTTTTTTTTTACAAAACTTAAGTTAGGAAGAGATGGAATGGAAAAATTATGCTTTTGCTGGCAATAAACTAAAATGGCATAGAGAAATACCACTAAAGCAACAGTGGTCAGTTACCTCAGCTTCCCTGAGGCAGCTGAGTTGAAGGAAGTATTTCAATTGCTTTCTCCATTCTCTATTTCATTCTCAAGAATGAAATAAACACCATTATACTTGTTGAAAAGAGAAACACTAGTGATATGCTATGACTTTTCAAAGAACAGTTTGAAATTAGCTCCAGACTGGGAATGCATTTTCTGTTTTTTCAAGGTAGTTAATTCAGTCTAGGATTTTTATCCTAACATTATTCCCTATTTAAAAAGAAAAGAAAAGAAAAGGAAAGGAAAAGAAAAAGAAAGAAAGAAAGAAAGAAAGAAAGAAAGAAAGAAAGAAAGAAAGAAAAAACTAGAAGTTCCAATCTTTAAAATAATAGACTTGTAATTTAAAACCCAAATGAAACAGAGCAAAAAATATTAAAAATTAACATGCAACAATTGCTTTTCATATATTAACCCTGTTCTTTGGCAGTCCACAGTCATTAGTTAAATAAATATTTGGGGCTTATATACCTACTAGTATATAAAAATGTATTTCATTTCATTGTTCTGTGATTAATAAAGGAAAACACATAAATAAATATATTTCATTTGCTAAAAACTTTTCTAAAGACAAATCCTATTATTAAGATAAAAGCTAAGTTTATCATCAGAAAATGAAAAAAAATATTTCATTGACATGTCTGACATTACATTGTGAATAGATTTCATCTTTCATTTTCTTAGGATTTATGAAAGATGAAAACCTAGCAAGTTTTTTTCAAGATGTTCTATTCATTGTTTCTAGCTCCTCAGAGACTTGTGCAACAGTTGGGATACATTAGGAGGGGTCTTTCAGCCTTTCAGAGGAAAAGAAATAGAATCTATGGAAGGAGAGATTGTGAAAGACAGTGACAGGGAGTGGGGGCAGTGACCAGGATGTAGTGATTAAATAAAAAATAAATTAAGATAAAAAATGAATGTGTTCTGTTCAGTATAAAGTTCACAAAGTAAATTAATAAAGCATGTTGAATTGGTAGAGGAATAAAAATATACACAAAAGAAATGTTTCACTACAGTAATGATCTATAATTTGCCAACTGCGTATTTTATGGTACAAATACAAAATTATGAATTAGTTTTTATATAATCTAGATGTGATTTTCCATCTTAAGGCAGTCCTCTAACATGAATTTGGGCATGAAAGCCATAACAAGCAGCCTGTTGAATACTGTGGTTTCACATAATTAGTATCATAATAAGGAAAGTATTTATCAACACTAGTCTTTATTCTCCATTAATAGCATATACATTTGTACTGAAGGCTTCCTAGCCTTACAATGGGCTGCTAAATTAAACTGTGCTTATCAAGCACCTCCTTGCCACTCTCTTAGGGATAATTTTATTACTACACAAATAATATGCATTTGAAGTTAAGCCAAACCTATGCAGTTTATAAAAATGAACCCACAGATATTTTCTGAGTATGGACATTTGAAGCGAATACATTCCATAAATCAGTAATTAGTGTCTGCAATGCAAGACACACATGCATATGTGCATGTGCATATATTCATAAACATAGACATATGTATGTGTATTTGAAAGACAAAAATGCCTCCAGTAAAATAATAATATTTGAAATATACCAAATCAATATTTTATAAAAGAATTTTTTACAGGAAAAAAATTTTTATTGCTGAATACTATAAATATAATCCAGGAAACAATGCATTTACCTGACTTATTAGAACTTAAGAAAGTCATAGACAAATAACTCAATGCAAGGTTTTGGGGGGTGTTATATACAGTATGTTTTGTATTTTCCAAGTATTCAAATTTTCTATGTATAATTCATTTGTCCTACATGTAATTGCCATTTCTTTTAATTTTGCTAATGAACACTTTCATAGTCTGTCACGAACTCTAAATAAAACACAGACTGCTCCATTCCATAAGTCAGCCAATCATGCAAGGTATTCTTTACAAGAGCAACTCATTCTGCTAACTAAGGCCTTGGGTTTTCATAACTCGCTAAAATGAGTTTGATACAATGCATGTTCATTCTAAATCTGTTTATGCATCACAAAATTATTCTTCTAGCCTTTTTCTTGTCCAAATCACAAGGTTGCAAATGTCTCCTACAATGCTTGCAAATCATGAGCATGAAAAGAAACCAGAACATTTTATACGGATGTAGATATCAATGTAAAAGCTAATACACTTTTCATCTCCAGAAATATTGAACTCAAAAATAAGATACAAAAACATTACAAACAATAATGAACAATTCTGACTTCCATTTAGACTACCAGTTTGCAAAACTTCTGGTTACCATACGGAAAATGCCTTTAAACTTACAGGCAATGATGAAACCGAATGTGTGCAACTTACTTCTGGAGTCTGAAGAGTTCCTTACTACCATGAAGGAGTCAGTGCTTGGCCTGGCTGCTGCAGAAGACTGGCAGGGTAAACGCATTTCCAATGCTGGTTCTGAGAGTGATGTCAGACGGAAGGTTATCAGCTACTACATGTCTTCTCCACACCTGGCTGAATGGGGGGAGTCTTTAGAGGAGGCAAGCAGAACAAAGAAAAGGAATCAAAAACTGCTTATAAATACTTAACTTATTGTTGTTAATTGCATGTTCTGTCATTGTGTCTTATACTGTTTCATTGTAGCAATCAATACAAATACTTCAGATTGTTGTCTTAATCCACAGGGAGGAATTACTGAAGAGCAACAAGAGTCTATTTTCACAAAGCATGTACAAGACAGGAAATGACATACTCTTCACCTAAACTCTAGTTCTTCATGAAAAGATCCATTTTGTGTAGAATATGCATTTTCTTTCTTGCAATATATTATATTAAGAATTTATGCCCTTCCAGTTTGAACCAGTGCCCTGAGCAGACCTTGGGCACTGACTGCACACACAGTCCCCAACACCTAGAGGAAGCCTGACTTCCAGGTGCTCTAACACTCCTAGAATCACAGTTTGAATGTGTACCCAGAGCATACCTGGAGTGCTGGCTCTGTACCTACTACTATAGCACCCAGAATCACAGGATCACAGGATCACAGGATCACAGAGGAAGCTCCCGAGGCATAACTAGGAGCACTGGAACACTGACAAACTCAAGATCACAGTTGAGGCCACAATATATTCTCCAACATCTAGCATAACTGGGAACCCCACAGGAACCAGGAAAAAGACAAACCCCTGGACAACCAGAGGTACATGTTCCTTCCAGCTTGCACCAGTGTCTGGAGCAAACCCAGGGGTCTGTCTCCCCACACACTCCTGCAATACCCTGAAAAAGCTTGACTCCCAGGAGCTCTGACACACCCAGGACCTCAGGCCCACAGGACCCCAGAATCACAGAATCTCAGATAGAGCAGGGCTCTGAGGAGATCTCACACAACAAGGATCAAAGGAGGGACAGATTCCATTCAGAGACAGCAAAGACAGGTATCACTAGAGATAACCAGATTGCAAGAGACATGCATAAGAACATAAGCAACTCAAAACAAGGCAACTTGGAATCATCCAAACCTAGTTCTTTCATTAAAGCAAGTTCCAGATGCCACTAACTGGAAAGCAAGATTCAGATTTAAAATAACATCTCACAATGATGACAGAGGACTTTAGGAAGGACATAAATGACTCCCTTAAAGAAATACAGGACAACACAGGTAGAAGGAAGCCGTTAAAAAAGAAACACAAAAATCTCTTAAAGAATTACAGAAAAACACAACCAAACAGGTGAAAGAATTGAAAAAATCAATCCAGGATTTAAAAATTGAAATAGAAGCAATAAAGAAATAAAAAACCTAGGAAAGAGATCAGGAGTCACAGATGCAAACATCACCAAAAGAATACAAGACATAGAAGAGAGAATCTCAGGTGCAGAAGATACCATAGAAAACATTGACGCAATAGTCAAAGAAAATACAAAATGCAAAAAGTTCCTAACTCAAAACATACAGAAAATTCAGGATACAATGAGAAGATCAAATCTAAGGATAATAGGTATACAGAGATGGAAGATCTCTTAAAGGGCCAGTAAATATTGTCAACAAAATTATAGAAGAAAACTTCCCTAACAAAGAAAGAGATGCCCAACTTAAAGGGCCAGTAAATATTGTCAACAAAATTATAGAAGAAAACTTCCCTAACAAAGAAAGAGATGCCCAACTTAAAGGGCCAGTAAATATTGTCAACAAAATTATAGAAGAAAACTTCCCTAACAAAGAAAGAGATGCCCATGAACATTCCAGAAGCCTACAGAGCTCCAAATAGACTGGACCAGAAATGAAACTCCTTCTGTCACATAACAATCAAAATACCAAATGTACAGAAAGAATATTTAAAAGAAAGAATATTTACAAAGAAATGTACAAAGAAAGAATATTTAAAAAGGTAAAAGAAAAAGAGCAAGTAGCATATGAAGGCAGACATATCAGAATTACACCATATTTCACACAAAAAAATCTATGAAAGCGATTAGATCCTGAAAAAAGCAAGAAAGCAATCTTGTTTCAACAAACCCAAAAAGAAAATTGCCACACAAATATAATTCCACCTCTAAAACCAAAAATAACAGAAGGAAACAATCACTTTTCCTTAACATCTCTGAACATCAATTGAATCAAATTCATCAATTAAAAGACATTGACTAACAGACTAATACTTAAACAGGACCCAGCATTTTACTGCATACAGGTAATGTATCTCATGGAAAAAGAAAAATATTATCTCAAAGAAAAAGTCTGGAAAATTTTTTGGAGCAAATAGTCCCAAGAAATATAAAGCAGTAGCCATTCTATTTTTTATTGGATTTTTTTCTTTATTTATTGGATTTTTTATTTACATTTCTTTTTTTTTCAAGTCCCAGAAGCCTTTTATTGTCTGAACAACTGTACATAAGCACCAGGCAGAGAAGTCCCGAAGGAAGGACAGTCGCGTTTCACTGTTATGTGGCCTTTGGTCCTTTATCTTCTAAGTTCATATACATTCTTTAAATGATATTAGACATTTATTTTGATCACAGATGCAATCCAAGCATGAATAAATAAACTCGGTATCTTTTCCACCCTCTGAGTCTCTTTCAAATAGAAAAATGTGCTAAATGCCTCTTGATGTCCCGCTAGGCCACCGGTGTCCCACCTAAGCCTTTCAACAGACTGTAACTTGATCTTCTGAAACCCTACCAAACTGCAGTCCACCCAGGTCCAGGAATCCTGGGGACCAAGTCCTACTGATACTGTCGGTAGTCTCCAAACGGTGAGGACGGCAACTGGCTTGAAGGCAACTGGGAGTGGTCTTCAGCAAACTGAGGGCCATTAGGAAACTGTGCCGAGGCAAACCTGGTCAACAGGATACCAGCTCCTTCAATTAAAGCTAGGAGAATGCCGCCCATCGCAGCTGACCCAACCATGGCTACCGGTCCAGTTCTTGCTGCCAGGATGGCTCCTGTTAAGGCACCACTAGTGATGGAGTTCCAGCGGTCTTCTTTGCCTCTTATTTGAACCATACCACAGTCAATCGTGGAAAACAGGCCTCCCCAAACTACAAAGCTACCTCCCAATTGTGGAGCCCTGTTTTTAATAGCTGTTAAACTCCCTCGGAGTCTGTGGTTTACTCCCACTGGAGAATTTCGAAAACCTTTGAAGGCCTGGAAGATGCCGCCACCTATGGTACCCATGGTAAAGGCACCGTAACAGTCATCCACAATTCTCCAGGGGCACGGCTCGCGGGCGTACTCCTCCATCTTGGCTCCAACCTGGGCCTTTATTTACATTTCAAATGTTATCCCCTTCCCTGGTTTCCCTTCAATAAACCCCCCCAGTCCCCCCTTCTTCTATGAGGGTACTCCTCTACCCCTCCACCCACTCCCTTCCTACCTCCCAACCCTGATAGTCCCTTACACTGGCAGGTTGAGCCTTGGCAGGACCAAGGGCTTCTCGTCCCATTGGTGCCCAACAAGGCCATCCTATGCTACATTTGCAGCTGGGGTCATGGGTCTGTCTATGTGTACTCTTTGGATGGTGGTTTAGTCCCTAGAAGCTCTGGTTGGTTGATATATTCTTGTGGGGATTAAATCCCCTTCAGCTCCTTCAATCCTGTCTCTAACTGCTACAGTAGGGATCCCTGTTCTGAGTTCAGTGGTTGGCTGAGAGCATCTGCCTCTGTATTTGTCTTGCTCTGGCAGTGCCTCTCAGGAGACAACTTTATCAGCCTCCTGTTAGCATACACTTCTTGATATCAGCAATATTGTCTGGGTTTGGTGGCTGTATATAAATATGGGCTGGATCCCCAAGTAGGGCAGTCGTTGGATAGCCTTGCCTTCAGTATCTTCTCCAAACTTTGTCTCTGTATTTTCTCCTATTAATATTTCTGTTCCACTGCTAAGATGGACTGAAGAATCCGCACTTTGGTCTTCATTCTTCTTGAGCTTCATGTGGTCTGGAAATTTGTTTCTCGGTTTTCTAAACTTTTGGGCTAATATCCACTTACTAGTCAATGCATATACTGTGTGTTCATTTGTGATTGGGTTACCTCACTCATGATGATATTTTCGAGCTTGATACATTTGCCTAGGAATTTCATGCAGTCATTGTTTTTGATAGCTGAGTAGTACTCCATTGTGTAGATGTTTCTGTATCCATTCCTCTGTTGAGATACATCTGGGTTCTTTCCATCTCCTGACTATTATAAATAAGGCTGCTATGAACATAGTGGAGTATATGTCCTTGTTATATGTTGGAGCATTTTAGGGTATATGCACAGAAGGTTTAGCTGGGTCCTCGGGTAGTATTATATCCAATTTTCTGAGGAAGGTCCAGACTTATTTCCAGCGTGGTTGTACCAGCTTGCAATCCCACTAACAATGGAGGAGTGTTTGTCTTTCTCCACATCCTTGCCAACATGTTGTCACCTGAGTTTTTTACCTTAGTCTGTGACTGGTGTTGGCATAGCCATTTTAATATCGAATATTATAGACTTTCAACCAAAAGTTACCAAAAAGATAAGGGAGGTTATTTCATACTTATCACAGGAAAAATCAAGATGAACCCTCAAATTTGAACATCTATGCTCCAAATGCCAGGGCACCCACATTCATAAAAGAAACTCTACTACAGCTCAAAACATGTAGTGTGTCTCACACAATAATGGGGGGAAACTTTAACACATCATTCTCAACAATGGACAGATCACAAAAACAGCAACAAAACAGAGACACTGTGAAACTAACAGAAGTTATGAAACAAATGGATTTAACAGATTTCTATGGAACATTTCATCCTAAAACAAAAGAATATACCTTCTTCTCAGCACCTCATGTTAATGTCTCCAAAATCGACAATATATTTGTTCACATAACAGGCCTCAACAGGTCCAAGGAGATTGAAGCAATCCAATGCATCCTATCAGATCACCACAGACCAAGACTGGTCTTTTGCAGCCTGATGTGAGAGGCCTGTGCTGCTACTGCAGGCCATGGTGAAGACAGGCATGTTCTGTCACCAAGGACTGTGTCTAAGTCTGTGGCCTGATTGCAGCAGGAGTTTATGTCAATGTCTGTGCTCCGTCTTGGTTACCACCAAAGGCCATGTCATCATCTGTGGTCTGGAATACCTTCTGAAGCCACATTGATTTCTGAAGTCCAATCCTCAGAGGCCTCTGGAGAGCTGGCCCAACCTCTCCCCTGAGCAATGCTGGGTGCTGGTCCTGATAGCATGGCTTTGGGTGAGCTAACCAAATCAGATGCCACCCACGCCCAGATATAGGGCTTTGAGCTAACCACCCCAACATTTACCACATCTATGAGCTGCTAGAGCACATGTAGAGGCAGGTCATGGGAACCAAAGCTGCAGTATGGGTGTGTCAAATGTATATTTGCAAGGAAAACTTTTAGGACAAAAGGGAATACTGTGTGAAATAATATAACATTTCACATCTTCCTTGGTCAGATGTTTTTTATTATTTATCTTATTTTGTTTTTATTTTATTTTACTTTAGGAGGGAAGTTAGGAGGTCAGAGGTCTGATATGAAAGGACTTGGAAATGAGTGTAATTAGGGTGCATGGTGAGAAATTCATACCAAGTCAATTAAAATTTATGTAAATATATTTACATAATTCTCTCACTTTTCTTTCCGTATTTGTCTTACTGCCAAATTATCAGTCTCATCTTTGATCATTGCTGTGACACATGAATACAAATGTTTATTTATTTCAAAGTATAGTGGATATGAAACTGTCTTATAGAACACATAATAACTTTTGTTTTTTTCTTAAAACTGTATAAGTTTAGCACATTTAAGAAAGGAAAGGACATCTATAAGAACAAAAATGATATATTATTTACTATTCCTTCTTTAAATCCCCAGATTTTGAACAATCATGGGCCCAACATATAGTATATTAATCTTATGATTAACAAGGAAATAATTTCCCTATGCCAATTCCAAAGGCAAGCATATTTATTGTAAGTAAACCATGAGCATTTACTCATCTTGCTGTTTGTTCTCCATGTTGTACTAAGTTAACTGTTTTAAAATATTACCAACTGAAAGATATCCCTTCTACTAGCTTTCAACTTATTTAAAAATCATGAAAGTATAGTTTACATAATATAGTTATTATCTTTAGTGGACTATTCAAAATATAAGATTTTAGTTTAATAATTCCAATATCTACTTGTAATTGTTTGTCCTTATATATATCAGCACTTGATGTGAGAGCAAAATAGAAAGGTTTCTATGTTTTTACAGCCTGCACTAAATAACTAGTCTTAGTTTAATGAGCAATACAGCAAAACCCTGTGTCAGAAGAGAGAAAGGAAAATCATTTCATTTGAATTAGTTTCTCAAGCAAAAAATGGTCATAAGGATTCACATAAACACGATTATTAAAACACACTTTCTCAGCTTGAGAACTGCCAAACCTAGGTACTTTAAAATTAAATTAGAGATACTGATTAAAAATGGAAATAATCTTGTGTCGTTGAATAAAACCACAGCAAAAGGCACTAGCTGCTGGAAAACATTTACAAATAATAGCCCACATCCAAGATCATATGACAAATAATTTAATGCCCTACTGGAGCCCTCACCACTTATGTAAATGTCACACTGAAAATTAACACAACTAATCATCCCTTCCCTCTAACAGCAAGAGTTCAGCAGTTCAATAAGACATAAATCTTGGTGACCTAAAAATTGCATTGCTGCATTTTTAATTTCCTGTGAACAACTCCTGGAGTAACTTGGTTATGGTTTTGCTCAGTAACATCCTGGACAACCTGAATGACATTGAGATCAGAGAACAACAGTAGGTGATGAATGTTCTGGACTGCTTTCATAATTCATTCACTAAATTTCATGATAGTCCAAAATAATAGAAGCTAGACATAAAAAATTAATAAACTAACAATTGGTTTAATGAAGAAACAAAATCTATCACCATAATTGGACTTTAATTATGAAATATTTGTGTACTACACTGTGCACATGCCACATTCAAGGGGGGGGAGGAAAAGTTTTACTTCTTGAAGTATTTCAGAGCAAGAGTAAGAAAAAATTAGAAATCTCTATATCTTTTATCTGTCCCTAAGAAAAGGCTTTGCTCTAGATTTTTTTTAACAGAACACACACACACACACACACACACACACACACACACACACACACACACACACTGGTAAAGGAATTGCGAAGGAATGTTGTCTTAAACATGGTTTAACTAGTTTATAAGGAAGAATTGAATTTACTGGAACCCTCTGGGCCAGAACTGCACTTAAAATCGTGTACATACGCTATCAGGTTATAACCATAAGTTGCTTCTTAGTAGATGGTATTGTATTTATCTAGCATATTATACATGCACACAAACACAAAACACACACATATCACACAAATAAACACACAAACACACATGCACACACTCATTACATTGTGTGAGGCTTAGAAGAGTACATAGTTTCAGACAGCTATGTGTTCAGTATGAAGAATCTGCTTACATGAGAAGTATATAGCTTATGAAGAATGGTTACATTTCCGTAAAGGCAATTAAAATTTAAACCAGCTGTATATTAGATAGGAAAGCCAATAGAGTACATAATTTTAAATAATGTTAATGTATATAATTAACTTGCTAGTTCTGTCTAAAATTCAGTTTCTGGAAGTAAATGATATTTGTAGTAAAAGCTAGATTCACACAATATGATACCTGTAAATTCTACAAAAAAAATGTATGTAAAATAAGGGGCAAAAAAATTTATATTGAGTTGATTAAGCATTTTGATTGATATAACTAATGTTTAATAAATTATCAGATTCTAAATAAGCAAATAGTTTTTAAAATGCTGCAAATTATAGCCTCATAATTTAAAGGTAATTAGTTAAGGTCTTTTGAAATTTACATTTATTTTCCTGCATAGAATTGAAATTTATTTCAAGGTAAACATTACAAAATCACTTTATTTGCCCTCAAGGTTAATTTCAGTTGATATCCTCTTATCCTTGGGGAAGTGAAGAAAGTTACTCTCTTCTCTACCTTCATCTCCCTATCACTTCCCGAATTCACTTTATCCCTTTTCCCTTCATCACCATTTTCAAATGACTCCACAGATTATCTTATGAAGAAATCATAACCATAGTAATATTAATTATGAGAAATGGGTGTAAGGAGAGTTTCAAAGAATGTATATTATAAATGTTCATTCTAATTTGTAATACATATACATATTTATGGGAAATAAATAAAGTTTTAAATATGAAGAATAGGAACTCCATGTTTCACTTGCTTATTAACATTCATTACACAGAAGTAAATTTTGAGCACCCCATTTTTATGTTAATTATAATAGATATGGGTTAAGAAGAAAGTAGGTTTAGATTACATGACAATCTTTGAATTATTTTTTAAACTGCATAAAAAATCTGCTTAAAATTCACTCCTTCTTTAAAAGGGGAACAAGAATACCCTTGGCAGGGAATAGAGAGGCAAAGATTAAAACAGAGACAGAAGGAACACCCATTCAGAGCCTGCCCCACATGTGGCCCATACATATACAGCCACCCAATTAGACAAGATGGATGAAGCAAAGAAGTGCAGGCAGACAGGAGCCAGATGTAGATCTCTCCTGAGAGACACAGCAAGAATACAGCAAATACAGAGGCGAATGCCAGCAGCAAACCCCTGAACTGAGAACAGGACCCCCGTTGAAGGAATCAGAGAAAGAATTGGAAAGCTTGAAGGGGCTTGAGACCCCATATGAACAAGCAACCAGAGCTTCCAGGGACTAAGCCACTACCTAAAGACTATACATGGACTGACCCTGTACTCTGACCTCATAGGTAGCAATGAATATCCTAGTAAGATCACCAGTGTAAGGGGAAGCCCTTGGTCCTGCCAAGACTGAACCCCCAGTTAATCTGATTGTTGGGGGGAGGGCGGCAATGGGGGGAGGATGGGGAGGGGAAGACCCATAAAGAAGGGGAGAGGGAGGGGTTAGGGGGATGTTGGCCCATAAACCGGGAAAGGGAATAACACTGGAAATGTAAATAAGAAATACTCAAGTTAATAAAAAAAAAAAGAAAGAAAAGAAAAAAATATTGAACACACACAAAAAAAAAAGATATACATTGCATAGTAATCAATAATTGATTTGTGGTATAAATAATAAATTCCATTTCCTGATTTACCCTTAACTCAGGAGAATGCTTTTATCTCAATAGTCTTTTGTATATCGTTTCAGAGCCTATATGTTTTCATATGTTGTGTATTCTAGAATCACTTTAATAGATACACAAGATGTTAAATTTATTTTCAGTTTTGTTTATGATGTATAATAAATATTTTGGAAGTAAAAAAAAATATCTGCTTAAAGATTACCTCAGAAAATCTCTAAAGAACCTTAAGGGGAGATATCTTCAGACTGCAATTTGATTATTTTATTTAAAAAAAATTAGAGCACATTTAAGAGTTACAGCTCATTACTTTTTCTTTTCCATATCATATCTAAAATAAAGTATACATAATATGGTCAGTTCCAAAGAACAAATACACACTTTTCATTGACTAATATATTTAACTTAATACTTCTTGAAGGAAATATTTTTAAAAGGAAAGACCATTCACCCAGAAAAAATAGTTTCTAAAGTAAAACTTGTGACTGAGTTAAAAAATATTCTCTTGGCAAAGGCTACTGATGGGGGGAAAGTTAAAGAAGCTATGGAGGACATAGCACAGTAATTCTCTATAAGGTCAGATTCCAAAATGCTGTGTGTAATGACAGAAGGATCCAGAGCCACATATGAATGCAAAGCAGTACTTGAAGGCATGTTCAGCTACATTATTGCATTATAGGGCAACCCCGCAGTCCTTGAGCCTTTTCTTATTCAGCATTTTAGCACTTTACTTCACAGAGAACATTAGTAACACAGCTTAAGTCTGTGAATCTGTCACTATCAGAAACCTAAGATTGAAAAATGCCCCCACAGCTTTAATGAATGAGCATAAAATGTCAAAATGAAATATGTAGCCAACATTAAAAAGGCTCAGGCTCAGAACTTTAACTCTAAACGTGAGGGATGCTTTGAAATTCTACTTATGAAATAAGCACGAGGAACTAATTATCCCATGAACTAATCCCAGGGATGTGCAGCCTAGGTAGGAACAGAAAACCGTATTTGTAATGGCAGGCTTCAACATTGCACTGAACTGCATGGTTCTCAACAAGCCACATATAGAACATGGTGTACTACTCTAAAACTTCCATATAATTCCTGGATATTTATAGCAGAAGAAAGCATGGCCAGTCAAAACCACTTCTTACCAAATTGTTTAAACTACTTTAAATACCCCTTCTTCCAACACCTCTACCCCTGCGTGGGATACAATTCTTGACCCCAGTGCACTGATTTCTGTTGTCTCTATCAATAAACCTCTTGTTGATTGCATCAAGATAGGTCTCTCATGAGTTCTTGGGGGGTCGCATCATCCCAAGACTTGAATGAGGGTCTCCCCGCTCCAAGGGTCTTTCATTTTGGGGCTCATCCAGGATCAGCGACCACCCTCTTTTCTGGAGATTCACTTGGACGTGAGATATTGTCTGTGTCTTTGTGTTTCTGTGCTGGCTGAACTCTAGGTCTGTATTGCTCCTGAGTTCTGGTTTTGCAGTTGCTCGTGGTGTCAGGTAGAGATGGAGACCTGGGTCTCTGGAAGAGGCGAGGTGTGAGTATTGGTAGACATGCCAGGGGCTCACAACTGCATCACCCTGGGAGACGTTCCGGCAGGTCTGTAGGGACCCCAGGGACGCCTGGGAGATTCCTGTCTGGGTGCTGGTGAGGATTCGGTGATTCTCCTGGAGTTGGAGAAAAGACCCGCACTCCCAGTCGTCTGGGTGCTGGTGAAGACACAGTAGTTCTCCTGGACTGGAGAAGTGAAATGTCCTCTGGCCGTCTGTTTTTGCAGAGTGGTCTTGCCTGTCTAGATGGGGACAGGTGTCTGTTAGTCTTTGTCTGTATGCTTGGGTCTCTGTTTTGTGTTACTTGTGACTTTGACGATGGGACAGACTGTGATGACCCCTCTGAGTTTGACCCTGGACAACTGGACTGAAGTGAGACCTGTTAGTTTGTCTCTGTTTTCTGTGTTTGTGTCTTGTGTTATTTGTGATGATGGGACAGACTGTGATGACTCCTGAGTTTGACTTTAGACCGTTGGACTGAAGTTAGGGCTAGAGCACACAACCTGTCAGTTAGGATTAAGAAAGGACTGTGGCAGACTTTTTGTTCCTCAGAGTGGCCAGCGTTTGATGTCGGCACCTTTGACTTAATCATTATTTTTGATCTGCTCCCCTTGGGAAGGAGGAGTGATGTGGAATCTGCTCCCCACTTCATCTGTCTGTGGTGAGCTCACAGAAGCTCCCATCTGAATCAGTTCAGTTTTGTAATCATCTCGTGGCAGCCACTTGTTTTTTGTTTTTTTGTTTGTTTTTGTTTTTTGTTTTTTGTTTTTTTTTTTTTTGTCCGCACTTCTGTTTTTGTCTGTTAATCTTTTGATTGTCTTTCTGTGTGACTGCATGCTATTTGTCTTCTTCGGCAGACCTCTATGATTAGGGGAGATGGGACTCAGACTCCCTCCCTGAGTCTAGGGTAACCCTAAATGTGGGAGGGACCCCTATAGACTTTCTGGTGGATACCAGAGCAGAGTATTCAGTCCCAAAACAATCATTGGGAAAATTAAAAGACAAAAAGACCATATTGCGGGGGCAACTGGGCAGAAACAATATCCTTGGACCACATTACAAACGGTTGACCTGGGAAAAGGATGGGTGTACCATTCCTTTCTGGTTATTCATGAATGTCCTGTGCCTTTCTTGGGAAGAGACTTGTTGACAAAGTTGAAGGCACAGATTCAGTCTACTCAGTCAGGATCTGAAGTAAAGTGGGGTACTCCCACTTCCATGATATTGGCTTTAAAACTAGAGGACAAGAAGCCCCAAACATTAGCAAATGGCTAAAAGAATTTCCAAAAGCCTGGGCGAAGACTGGTGGCATGGGGATGGCAGAGAGGGTCCCTCCCATTGTGGTTGGACCGAAAGCCAGTGCCTCTCCTATCAGGGTACAACAGTACCGGATGAGTCGTGAGGCCAGAGAAAGCCAGTACCATGAAGAGCAGCAGCAGCAGTAAAGAACAGGCATCTGGAGCCTAGAAAGACTGTTATCAGGGTTGTTGCTGTTTTGATTGTGAAGATTCTGTGGTTTTGGTTAGCTGGAGCTAAGAGTCAGCTGTGATTAACAAGATACCATAACTACTAAAGAGAAACTTTGCATTACAGGAACAATTGAGGTTGGTCAGCTGGAGCTAAGAAATTAGTGGTGATTAAGAAGAGACCAGCATCATTGATGTGAAATCTTCTTGGAAGTGATTTCTGAGAGCACAAAGAGGCTGTGTTCCAGAGAAAGCCAAGGTTGTGCTTGGTGCTATGGCTGGACTTAGTAGTGTATAAGAGTCACTCAGGGGGTACTGGTTTTGAAGACATGAAGGAGTCATGAAGAGCAGCTGAGTTTGGGCAGTGTGAGAGGCCATGGTAGGCCATTGGAGAAGGTGTACCCTCAGTTGTAGTTGATGACCCAGGGCTGAAGGGGTCATGCAAAGGATTTGAGGGTTGGCACCGTGAAGAGAGCCTGTGAGAAGCTATTGGTGAAGCCTAGTTGCAGCGGAAGAGAGCAGCATTTTGGAGATGCCAGTACCATGAGATGACCAGCAAGAGCAGCAGCAGCAGCAGCAGCGGAGTACAAGTATCTGGAACCTAGAAGACAAGGTGTGTGCTACAAAGGGCAGAGTTGGAGAAGTGACCTAACTCCTTGGAGGACCCTAGAAGATTGTAAGTGGATCCCAGACGTTGGACAATTAGAGTTTGATTTTGCTTTGGGTTGTATTGTGATGATTGTGGTTTGGTTAGCTGGACCGGTCTTCAGTCAAGGGTACACAAGTAGCTGCACTCCTCCAAACAAGCTCTCAAGGTCCACTGTAGGAACGTAGGGTAGTAAAGCTTATGGACTACCTGAAGAACTGTGGACCTTGTCATGGGCTGGGTAACCCACTTGTTCATGGTCATTCCTGACTGCCCCTACCCCTTGCCATCTCTTGCCCTGATAAAGTCAGCAACAGTGAGTATTATTCATTGTCCAGGACATCAGGAGGGAAGAGAGTCAGTGGCATGGGCCAATAACGAAGCAGATCAAGTGGCTCGATAAATGGCTATGCAGGAGCTTATCCTGGTTGCCAGCCTGCAAGAGACAGCCACTGGGAACTGGGATTGGACTAAGGGATGGCCTCACTTAGAATTTACAACAGAAGAAAAGGCCCAAATTGCTTATAAGAAGAAGGACAATGGCACACTTGAGGGGAAAACTATACTCCCCAGAGAATAAACAAAAGACTCAAATGGACTCATTTAGGGGGATAAGAAGCTTATCTAAGTAATTAAGGTATATGTAATAGACTTTAGGATTTTAGCTAGAGAGACAGTAGAAAAGTGTAAGGTATGTCAGCAAGTGAATACTTAGCAAGCAAACAGGGCAAAGGGACCTAGGGAGTTTAGTTGGAAGTCAAAGTTAACTTCACTGAGATAAAACGAGGAGTGCTTGTAGATTCCTTTTTAGGAATAGATAGAAGCTTTCCCCTCCAAGCAAGAGATGGCCTTGGTATTCATCAAGAAGTTACTGGAAGAAATCTTCTCCTGCTTTGGAGTGCCCAATGTGATCGGACTTTCGTTGCCAAGGTAAGCCAGGGTATGGCCAGGTATTTAGAGGTTGATTGGAAATTACATTACAGACCTCAAATCTCAGGACAGGTAAAGAGAATAAATAGAATTCTAAAAGAGACCCTGCCCAAATTGGCCATGGAGACTAGCATAAACTGGGTGGCACTCCTTCCCTCTTGCTCTCGTCAGAGCAAGAAATATCCCTTTCAGATTCAGCCTTACCCCCTCTGAGATCTTATACGGGGCCTCAGCTCCTCTGACTGTATTAGATGATGTTACTGAACCAACATGTCATAGTAATAATGATTTGTATGCCAGGCTAAAAGAATTACAGGTGATACAGAAAGAAGTCTGGTCACAGCTGGCAATAGCTTATGTCCTGGGGACCCCTGAGACATCTCACCAGTTCTAGGTCAGAGATTCCATCCAAGTATGACAACATCAGGTCCAGACGCTTGAGCCTTGCTGAAGAGGACCATACCTGGTGCTGCTGACCACCCTGACAGCCGTCAAGTGTCAGCCCTCACCAGCCACGTACTAGCTGTTGGGGTTGGGAGCTGAGAAAAAGCTAAGATAAATGGATACATCAGAGATGTGAGCTGTAATGCTCACTTGAGTGTGCTTTGAAAGCAAGAATTTCATGTTTGCCCTGGGTTCCATCGAGATAGGTCCCCCAATCACAAGTGTGGGGGTAGGCTTGATTTCTATTGCAAATGATGTTAAGGCATTGCATATATTAGTACTCCTAACACTTCTTGGGACTGTGCCTCAGGGATCACAACCTCTATAAGTTTAGAGGTTCTAAAAGGCAGTCATGACTTTTTTGTGTAGGTTCAGATAGTGCCCAGATTGAAATCCTGATGCTAAACACTTAGAAATTACTCTGAGGGCTGAGTTTAGGTGCTAAATTGGAAATGACTACTGATCCTCTTAAGTTGCATCTACACCACAAGTGTCTTACCAATAGAGGATAAATATCTAAGCTCGAGGAATTCCTGACCTCCCTCTTGGAGGTGGTCTTACAAAACAGGAGTGGGCTAGATTTACTCTTCCTCAAAGATGAAGGGCTATGTGCTGCTTTAAGAGAGGAATGTTGCTTTTAAGAGACAGAGAAGAACGACAAGGAAGGATGATTTAATAGATCTCCCTGGTTGACTACTTTAATCTCCTCATTAATAGGGTCTCTCTTAATTTTACCCTTGCTCTTTGCCATATATCCTTAATAAGTTAGTAAATTTTGTTAAAGAAAGAGTGAGTACTGTACAGATTTTGATGTTAAGCCAACAATATCATGCTTTAGAAGGACAAGAAAATCAATATTATGAAGATGCTGAAGTTTAGTTCTATGATTAGAACTAGCCATTAGAAGAAGTGGGGAATGAAAGGAAAACGTTTAAAATTGCCCCCTAGACAAAAGTTGAAGCCAAAAGTGGGCCCTGGAACTGCCTGTTCCAGAAACTAGCTGATCACAGGAAGAGTAATTGCACCAGCTGGTTCAGCCACTTTGTTCCAGAAACTAGTTAACCATAATAGCAGCTGACCATAATAGCAGCTGACCATGGTAGCAGGAACTGATTAACCATAAAGTTAGATTAAAATCTTAAAGAACAATCATGAGAAACAGGAGGTTCTTCCTTGTGATTTGCTATGTTTTTTTCCTTTAAATACCTCTTCTTCCAACCATCTGAGGTCGAACTCCTCTACCCCTGCGTGGGATATGAGTTTTGACCCCAGTGCACTGATTT